>NW_009649042.1:1448838-1463157 GCF_000708025.1 Charadrius vociferus | reverse complement strand
CCTGCTGACATTATTTTTGGCTTTTTATGGCTTGTACATTGAATCAGTGGCACTTCATTCAATGTGTATTTTCCTTGAATAACCTGAGAAAGTGAGGGCCAAATGGAAAACTTTTTGAAGGTCTTGTTGACTTAGTTTAGGAATAAGTTCTGTGATATACTTCATATGCTACTCAAAATCAAGTTGTTTGTCATAATTTAGCAATATTTTACAATGTGCTTTTCATTCAATGCCCTTCTTATCTTGACTGAGCCTGCATTTTATATATAGTACAGTATACAAACTCTGTATATACTATACAATCTCAAGGTACCTCAAATGTAACAAAAAAAATTAAAAAAATCTAAGCCCTTCTTGTCATTAAACACATGCTGTTGATCTTTTTGAATGCCTGAAGAGATGAGACCAGACCTGTGTCTACCTTTAAAACACAAAAAAATATAAAATCTCTGTTATAAACAGAGGTCTGCTCAATGCAGCAACATAATCTGTCTTTAGCTGGAACAATAACTTGGAAGAGACTCAAGAGCAGCCCCTTTTCTTACCGTGAAAGGAAGAAGCTTCGAGACGAGCAGCACTGTAAAACTTCTGTGTGACACATTTTAAAAAAATGATTAAGGATGTTATGTAAACACTGTGTCTCAGTGCTCTGCAGAGGAAGGAGCTCTCTGCTCCCATCTTTTGGTGATCAGCAGGAAATCTGCTGATTTTATCTCCACAGTATGTTTATCTAGGGCTACATCAGAACAGAGGCTCCAGGTCTCCTGAGGGGATAGCTCATGCACGCGCAGCAGTCCCCGTAACCATCAGATCTTCTGTTCACTGATAGACGAAGACCTGGATGCTGCCTCCACTATCTTTGCAGCATGTAGTTTTAAAAGTCACGGGTAAGTGGCACTGCAAGGATGTAAAGGGAAATAGGGGCTCCTTTTTCAGTTACAGAGCCTTCTCAAAGGAAAGAAATGCTACAGCCTCCACTGTAGAAACGTGTCTGAGTGAGCACAGGTGGCCTTTTGCCAGGACACCCTGCAGGGCTGCATGATCCCAGTGGTTACCCATTCCCATGGGAATCATGGTATAGGAACAACAGGTACTCCCTCAGACACTGGCAATTTTCCAACCTGGCCTGTGCACTTTTGTACTGATGTCAAAGTGTTAGCAAGGCTTCCCAGGTGAAGAAAAGTGAAGTAGTGTAACAAAGTGGCACTTACCTCTTGGGTTATCATAGCAAACAGATAATTGATTTGGAAAATATCTATTAAAATCACTAAGTATATAACATGGTTGTATTTTCTCAAGTAGTTGCTGCATGCCCTGCTTTCCTCGGTAAGGTGTTCCTTGATTTGTGTGCATATTCAGTGTTTGTGAGAGAGGAAAATGTCTGCTAAGGGTGCCTTGGGAAAGTAGATAAAGGTCTTCAGTGCAGGCTTGAGATGATGATGATTGTCCATTTTAAGGGTATTGCAAATAGTTTGAGTCCAGACCTTGATGTCAATGATCTCTGGCAGGAAGGTCATGCTTACAATATGAAAGTGCTTTCAAATCTCAGCTGGTTACTGGTTTAATAGAAGAAAAAGCAACATATGGCAGCCTGAGAATACGATGTATGACACCTATGTGATGCATAAAATGACTGTTCCAGACAGCTGGACAGAGGATGTCACAGATGTAGTTTCTCTACTAGCTTCCTACCTTACATCCCGGATGCTACCCAATGGCTATGCCATGAAAACTATCACTATCTGTGCAAGGACAGAGGGCTATGGAACAGGGGGTGCTGACCCTCGGCAGCTCTTGCTGGGTTACTGTCACCTTGCCTGCCCATTGGAACATAAGGAACTGAGAGAAACAAAAGTCCAGTTCAGCTTTGTCTGGGTTCTGCATGTCTTTGTGGATTACAAACAAAATTCTAAAAACCTGGCAACCTTAGCCTCTTTCTGCAGTCAACTGAACAATGAGATTTTAGAGTATTTTTGATAATTTTCTCTGCAAGATACCATAAATTCTGAATCCACTTCAAGAAACAAGCTGAAATTTTCTCATATTTGTTCCCACTTATATAACATAGTTGAAATTATTGAAGATGTCTATCTTTTTCTCATGCTCCCTTTTAACATGAAACAGCTGCAATGACTCCAGACTACTTACCAGTCCCTTCACCCAAATAAGGCAGAAATGGTAGGTAGGGTCATAAATAGAAAATGGAAACTTACATCACAACAATTCTTGCAACACATACAGTAATAGCTAATAGTTAGGGCTGCCACATTTTTTAAGGTTTATCTCATCTTTTTCACAGCAGGTAACTCAGGTTATTTTGGCCAGATCTGGTATACATGAAGTACATTAGTTTTGTTTACATTACATGTGTACGGATTGTGATTCATTATTTATTAGAAATGTTATAGTTATAGACTTAACTGTTGAATGCCATAGATCTAAGTGTCTTCCGAACACTAATCCATTCTGTTTCTTAGAAGTGTTTTAGGACATTATTCACCCAAAATGGAAAGGAAATTTCTTACAAATGCTCCAGGGTACCACAGACACAATGTTAATTTTTGCATTGAAATTACTGTACTTCACTTTACTCTCCCCTGCAACACCCACCAATGTAATACCTGAGTAGTATATCTGGAGGAAAATTGTCCCAAATCAGTAAACATTATTTTCTACATGATGTCTCATCCATAGCCACTTCTCAACTGGAAAAAAACTTCTGTATGCAGATGCTTTGGTCTTCAGACAAGGAACCGGACAAAATATTTCTCCATAGCTCAGTGACTTGGCATGTGCGAATAAATAGTCTTCATTCTACTTTCTCTCTCAGCGCATCATTCCCAAACTCTGTGTCACTCTCTCAAGTTTTATCTTCCTGTCCCTGGATATAACATTACTACTACCTGAAGCAAAGAAACAAAACAAGCTCTAACCCCAACGGACTGCAGTGAAACTGAGGCAAGGGAAAGCGGAATCAGGCCCAGAGTATTTAAAACGCAGCTGTGACGGAAATGAGGAAGGAAAGAGAAATGTGGGAGGATGAGTAACAAAACCAGAGAAGTCTATGGAAACTCCTGAATTTTCTCAGGGGCATTCTCCACCCCACAACACAGCATGCTCGTTATTTTTTTGCATCTCCAACATAGTTATAGAAAATCTCTCTCTGTCTCTCCCATTGTACCCAGTCTGGGTTTCACCTATGCGCCACTCTCTTGGCAAGAATCTCAGTGCATCATTTGAACTAGTAAATGCATATATCTGTGATTTATGCTTTAACTCATAGCTAAGATGTCTGGCGGGAGATTTGATTTTTCTAGTTAGTTAAGCCTGGGGCAAACTGCTATATTTTCCTGGTCTAAACTTTCTTTCACGAAAAAAGACTTTGCAATTTGCCTAATCTTCTGAGCTCTCAAGTGGGGAACTTGTTGTTGCTTTGTTCTCACAGGATGTTTCTCAGCAAGCAAGTGTATTTATAGTAAATATGGGAAGAGACAAAATTAGATTTAATTTGCCTTGTTGATAAGTGGGACAAAATATACAGGCATTAAAATTAATGTCTTCAAAAGCTGCCCAACTGTAATAAGTTTCATTTGTTTAAGGCAGATAGCTTCCACCTTTTGAAAAGCAGACTCTTTGAATTTTTCAAGTCAAGTCCCAAATGCTAAGGAAAAAGAAAAGATAATCAGTATTTATATCTGAAATAAGGGTATAAGAATTTAAAAGGAGCTAGCTATAGCATCCAACAAAGCCACGAACAAAACTTGTTGATTTTATCCATATTCAACTTGCTTACATATTTGTAGTCACATCTCAAAGGAATTTTAAAGGAAATTCTGGTTTAAGACATGTGGTGACTGGTAAATAAAAAAAGACAGTGTAAGTGAAATAAACAAACCCAGAAGTTTCCCTGGACACCAATCAGTTTGGTCAAGAAACGAATTTTGGTTTATATTTAGTCACAAAACACTTTTTCACAGGCTAGCAGCCTGGGAGCAAAGCTAGGCTGTGGGTCTAGAAACTTTGTTTGCAAAATATTGTGTCCAGATGTGCTTTCTGCAAAGTCTGGACTCCAGTCCAGAAACATAGGTTTTGAATTATGAACCCATTTAAGATTAGATATAAAGGCTCAAGACCCAGTGCCTGAACCTCAGTCCCTCAAGAGGCACAATGCTAAATGAAGATTTGCTGAAGGCTGATATTCATGCTTCAAACCTTCCCAGTGCCACTGTGTGAAATAAAGTGTAGAAGTACCATGCAAACTTGAATGAGCAGCACAGGGAGAGAAGCGCAGTATAGAAATGTTAACAGGAGTGTTGCTGCGTAGCCCCCTGCCTGCAGGGACGAGGACAAAGAGAAGAGCCTGCAGCAACATGCAGAAGATACCAACAGGGTGCAGCGGGACTCTGGAGCCTACATAGAAGGTGATCTTAGTGACATACCACTGGTAAGGCCTTCTCTATCTTGACTTAACTGGGCATGAAACCTCACAGTCCAGTGGTTGTCCACAGCTACACAGACGTTTTTGTAAATGGATGTGAACTGTATTTGAAGACACAGCAATTAGCACAGCCAGTTCTTATGTTTTTCCCTAAGCTATTTGAAAGTAAATGCTCATGAACTTCTCCTCTTTTACCTCATCAAACAGGAATTAAAAAATAAAATATGTTTATTTTTATACAGATAAACATAGTGCTTAGACTTTCAAAATGACAAAATGAGCATATCAGGCATTAAACACATTCTTCAGGGAATTTCAACACCAGCAAATGTTATATTATGCTTTTTCATCGAAAACTATATGCCTTTCAAAGAAAGGGCTGGCTTATTTAGTTACCTGTGCTGGCTTTCCTTTAAGATCCCCACTTGAAGTCAGGAGATCTTAGAAAGGCTGCAATAATCTTAGTGAGAGTAGAGTGATAATGTAGGCAAAGGGAAGCTTTCAATTATTTATCAAATGCAGGAACCAATAGCTGTTCTCCCACTTTGTCTCCTGACACCGCTGCTGGAGAAACAGGGATAACTAATCACCCTGCATGGAAGTTACCGCATTGCAGTCCTTAAGCTCCGTGAAATCCTTGAGGAGTGAGCTCTGAATTACTGGAAGGTGCTCCTGTACTGACAGTCCTCAGGTTCTGTGTCTCAGCATGATTTGAGTTTTTCAGCATAAAAAACCACTAAGAAATGTGGAATAACTTAGCTGGTGAATTTATTACCTTGTGAATGGTACATTTCTCTTGTGCTGTGTATTTTTAAATCTGGCTGGTTATAACAGATGTAGCATCTTTGCAAACCTGGCAATGACACAGCCTTTATTAGGGTAAGAATGCAAAGCATATATCTGAATTTGCTCAGACATTGTGTCTTGTTTTGTGACAGAAATCTGTGATTTAGCCTGTGTGACTGTGCCAGCACAGGAATATGTGTGTCCTGGTTTGAGGATTATGCTTTAATCAATTTGAATGCTTAACTTCAATTCACTTGGTGTGATATACATGGAAAATATGAAGTACTCTTGATAATGTTACATATAAGTGCTATTTTGAAGAGTTGCCGTACCTAAAAAGAATTCACATGCAGAAAAAAAAGAGAATTCAAAATTTCAGTTATAACAGAAAAATGGGTCCACGAAGCAAAGGCCCAGCACTGGATGCAGTTACATGATGCAATAGTGTAGATTACCTTACGCTGGACATTAGTTCATCAGTGCTCAGAAAAGCCCCTGGGAAGTTTTGCCTTTATTAATAGGATAGGCTCTAAAGAACAGAACAATAACTAAAAGTTAGCAAACTAGACATTGCTAGGACACTACTGAGACACTTCTTGGGTCAGTTTGTTGTGGGAACAGCGTTCGATCCTCAAACCAGAACACTTGGAGCAGTGCTGCCTATGAGAAGAAGAGGAACTTTATAAACTTCTCTGAGGAAATGTTTGAGTGGAGTCCTTATGAGAAATACACTGATATATTTCCATGGACAATGCAAAGTGTCAGAAAGACATGAAAAAGTCCAGAATATCTGGAAAAGGAAGGGAAAGAATATCATCAGTCTTTGATACTGCAAATAAGAAAATTGAAGAAAACTGGATTTTAAAGCCAAAAAAAAAAAAGAAAAAGGATGAATGAAAAAGAATCACGACTCACATACATTTAGGAGTGTGAAATCTTTATTGTTCCTGACTGGAAATAAACACTGAAATTTCACTACTGAGCATTTCTGGTATATATACTAACTACTGGTGAAAAGGAAATGCTGATTTTTTTTTATTTAACACAAATTTTTTGTATATTTGATTTGAAAAATCAAGGAGACTGAGAAAGAAATCTAAAAAGAACTAGCCTGTAAGATAGACACATCTACCTCAGACAGGCAACCACAGGAAAATTTAAGCCCTTAAATAGTATCTGAGCAAAAATAGGGACACAAATTGCATTACGTTTTGCAAGACAGAGCTTTGCACCTCTCCCGGTGGAGCAGTCACTGCCAGCAATCAAGAGGCAGAAAGGAGAGAGTGTTCTGCTCTGCTATAGTAACACAGAGTGTGACGGATGTGGGACAGAGAAGTGTGGCAAAAACAGCAGGATGTTATTTGTGTATGTGTCAGCCAGAGGTGCAGTATGTAACCTGGTCTGTAATTTACATAGTTTGTAACTACTTCCTCTTTCATTGCTCCTTTTCCTTCCCGTTGCCTGTAAAAGATATTCCATCTTTTTGTATACTTCCCATGAGTCTGCCAACTTTCTGAAAAGCCATGCTATGGTCTGAACTTAAACACTACAAAACAAAATGGCAGGTGATAGACATTGCAGATTCTCAAAGAACAGCCAGGACCTGACTGGATTCCTTCAGCTTCACTTTACACATCTTTAATGTGAACAACTGTGCTCAGACTAGTTAGGCTTAATTCATCACCACCAATGAAAAAAATCAATGCTTTTGCAGTTTGGTAGGATTAACCTTGTGAGTTTCTATGCTGAAGTGAATCCTGTCCTGTCCTAGACGTGACTCAAGGGTGATGAGCTTGGACATAAACGTATACCTTGCAGGTATCTGAAGTTAAACAAAATGACTCGTACTAAGGTTGTCCTTTGTGAGCAGATAACTAATACAAGTTTTGTGCTGTTTTGTTTTGCAGTGTCCCAGTGAAGGGTTAGCAGTTAAGAGGTGTTTAAAGATGTCTGCTTCAAAATATTTCCCACAGTAGCAAAGACGGAGGATATATGAGAGTAGCCATAGTACCTACAGTGAGTGCCAACTCTTCCTTTCCCACGAATGGTTAGTTAAGTCAGCACAACATTTCTTAAAACTAACAAGAACCTTATGAATATCCCTACAAATAACACAAGATCACTTTTTAGCAGGTTTTTTTTATTGAGTGCAGATGTTTTAAGTTGCTGGTCAGCTAGATAATCAGATAAGTAAGAGTGACCTGATGCAAAGGAAATTACAACATCAGAATACAGAAAATTGTTGTTCCTATGTAAATGAAAGTAATCGACTGTAATTCACTTTGTTAGGTATGTGTGTTTAGTTGCAGCTGGGTAAAGGATATAGTCATTCAAGACCATTCAGCTCAGTTACTATTTCTAACTGCCATTCATCCGGCAATGCTAGACCTGGAGAGCACTCAGTTTCTGTTCTGGAGAAGCTTCTTTCTTTCACTGCATGGAATATCATCTGCAAGCTACTTTGTCTACTCTTTCTCTAATTTATTGAATATATCTCTAATTTATAGTTTGAATATTCATAATTTATATAATTTATAATAAATACTGAAGAGTAAGCAGATATCAGTATGGTCCCTCAGTTGCAAAACAAGGAAACTCAGAGGAAAATTTGGTAGTACGCTGGCAGTAGGTCCTACAAGAATAATTAAAATATTTCACTCATGCCCAGGTCTCTAAGACCAACAGCTAAAGTGAATTATTTTGTTAAAGGTAAAATATAAAAGGGTCAAAAGAATAAAACCCAGATGTGATTTGAATGATTCAAAATTTATTTTCCCTCATGTTGCTGGTCTGAGCAAACTGTTGTGTCCTGGAATCATCCTGCCGATTACAAGACAAAAGTCAAGCTTAGAGGCAGGCTGGTAATCCCTCCTGGACTCCTCCGAGCTCACATGCCAGCTAGCAGACTCCTCCACTAAAAAGGGATTAATTTTCTCCAGTCCGGGGCAGCGCTTAGGGCCTTGTTATTAGGACTTTTCCCCAGCTAACCTTCTATACGAGCATGACAAAAACTGAGAAGAAATAATTTCTCATCTCATTTTGCCCTTTAGTCTTCTTTGGACTTTTGCTCACCTTACCATAATCAAGCAAAAAGGCTGATCGGGTTTATTCCTTGTCATCTGGTTGCATACATTGCCTATATGGGCAAATGCCTGCTGCTTAGGCTGTCTGATTCTCCGAAGAATGGACCTAAGCTGATCAATGAACCCTAGAATCCCTTCTCACAGTTTCACTTCACTTGTGAGAAAATATAACTCTGTGGGTTGGATTCATTGGCCATAATGAGGATGTCTGCCAGGTACATGTTCATATTAGCTATTGAGGTGCCTTTCATCCTTGGGTATAATTCATGTCATCCTGAAAGAGATATCCATAATAAATCAGCAACATGCCCTTATATGTTTCTTTCTCTCTGCTGACAATCTGTTCAGCCCTGAGGGAGAGACTGGGGGGGTATCATCTGTCTATATCTAAAGACTGATGACATAAGCATGTCATTTTAACACACTTTGTACCTGCCCTGACCAGAATCAAGAAGAATGTCTGTCCAAAGCTCCTGTATGTGCCCAGGAGAAAGTTCTGAAGGCCTATGGTACCATGCAAGTTTTTAACTTAGCATTTTTTTTTGCCTCAGTCTTCACTGGCAACCTCTCTCCCCACATCTCTCAAGTGGATGGATCACTAAGCAGGGACTTGGGGGGAAAGGTCCCTCCCATTGTAAGAGAAGATCAAGTTCATGACCACCTTAGGAACCTGAACATATAAAAGTCTATGGGACATGACAAGATGCATCCCAGAGTCCTGAGGGAATTGGCTGAGGTAGTTGCCAAGCCACCCTCCATGATATTTGAAAAAGCCTAGATGATAGACTTTTGGTGGTTGCCAAAAATACCTCAACTGCTTTAAAATATCCTCTCCTGTAGCAAGGGACAGCATATTCTAAAAAGATTACTTATCAGGAATGACTGACATAAGGTAAAAAAAAAAAAGAATTTCATAGAAGAGTTAGTATTAGGCACTACCTAATAACATGAATACATGGGTTGTTATTTATTTTCCTGCTTCATAGACAGCAATATTTCCATGTCTTCCTAGTACATGAATGGTATGTTCCAAGATTTTTATCTAATTTTTATCTTGAAGGCAGTTGAAATTGCCTCTCCAGATGTTATTAAATAACCAAAGCGTTCTGTAATCAAGCAGACTAATTCTCTGGAAAGGAAAATAATTTCCTGTACCTTATTTACATACCTCTAATTTTTTATAAAGCTTGCAGAAGTGACTTATGACAATGGTAGTTGATGCTGTTTTCCCACTTAGCAACAAATATTTTAAATTCTCTGCTGGTATTAACCCCATTCACTCCCATCAACTGGCCTCCAGGGAATCCTATGAGAACAAATTTGAGTACAAGTGAGTTTGTCACTTTGTAGTATAATGATTTAGCTATCCCACAGGAAGAGTATAAGATGCTGGGTGGAAAATTGACATAACCCTTGCTTCTGTGAGCCTGAGAGCACAGGGAAAAAATAAATGCATCTCTTCTAAGAGAAATAGTTGTGCGTTTGTTCTCTTAAATGCTAGCAGGATGCATATGCCTTTAATTGGATAACATAACCCTTACACATTCCACATTACCATTTTAAGGGCAGCTTCCATTATAGATTCTGAAGCTGTAACTTGTAGCAATAAAAAGCAATTTAACACTTGAAACTAGTGATCTTAAAACATTTCAGACTTAGAGACTTCCAAATCATGTAGCTCAAAATTAAATTCAGTTTCAAAGAGTTAAAATTTAAAAAAGATATTTGGTTTCTTTAGTCCTCCTCCATCCTATGTACAGTTTTTGTCCCCATCACACAACAGTACAAAGCTAAGTAGAATGTCAACTAGACCATAAAATAAAAGCACATGTGAATCACTATCTAGCTGACACAGCAACTTAGCCTGGAACCTATCATTTGTAGCCAGATACTAACAGGCAAAATGTAGTTTAGAGCACCGTAGAGCCAGTGACATTGGAAAATTTTTATGCCTCGTAGCTGTGAATGTACACATCCAGCTTAAAGATTTCTTTTGCTGTTCTGTATGTGAATGTGTAATCTCAAATATTGACCTCTACAATAACACAGAATAAAGGAAAGGAAAACAAAGGAAAAAAGAAATCCTGCAAAAAATCCTTCTTCTTTCTTTCTCAAGGGGACACTGGGCAGTTTCTGTAGCCTAACACTGGAATATGGAATGTGAGAAGTTCCTCTCCTCCTTTTCCCTATGCATCATTAAAGGCCAAATCTAGTTAGCCTGTTCTCAAAATTTGTTCCCTTGAGCCCCTCACAAGTTAGTTCTGTGATATACTATTTCAAGAATTTCCCATTTGTTCAGATGAGGTCTCATTAATGCTAGATGAAGTCCTGCAATAACTTCATAACTCAGTAGACATGTCCTGGGGCTTCGTTTACCCTGTTTTGTTGCTGCAAAATAACATGCAGATGGTTTATTATGCACAATCACTCCCAGTTTGCTTCCCTGACCTATGTCCTATGACATTGACATTAGACATTATAAACCTCAAGTGTATTAACATTTGAGAGTTTTCATCTTAGCAGTCATATAGTCTCAGTGAAAGACATTCATTAAAACCAGCTCACACTCACAATGAGTAAACTTTCTCATTAATGTTCCATAAAGGTCAGGGAGATGATGAAGGAAAAATTCTGTAGTAATAATTAATAATAATTTATAACATTTATAAAGCACTTTTGTTCTCAGTATTCCAAAGTATTAAAAAACATGGTGAATAAAAGGGTTTGTACTTGGTGGGGCTTGTTGCAGAAAACATAAATATCCCTGAAAATGAATTTTGAATAATTTGCCAGACTACGCAGTGTATCATCATTCTAACTAATATTTTCAAAGTTTCCACTAAAATATTACTATGACTGGTTCTCCTAAACATGACAAAAAAGCCCAGACACCAAGTCAGGCCTATGTTAATACAACACTACTCAAAATGGGGGCTCAGAAATGTAAAAATAGTAAGTTTTTGACATAGGCATGGTGCAAGTTATTATGAAGCCATTTTCTTTCTCTCATACTTACAAGTGTTTCCAGGATTCTGTCACTGGAAAAGTTCTGTTTTGCCCTGAAGAATAAATGAGTCTTCTCATTCACATCTTAACCTTGACAGCTAATCAGCAGGGTTTCTCAACGAAAAGCTGCCTTACACAGTTTCCTGTGTTCTTATGAGGAAACTGGATCTTTATAAAGACAATCTTCCACAAGAGACAGAGCATACACTTTTCATTCCTCTGCAAAGACCAATAGCATAAACGCCACACCAGTGAAAGCAACAACTTTGACAAGCAACATCCAGCATCATGGTAGGCAAGCAGCCAGATAGTGTGAAACCAGCTTAAGAACTAAGTCTACACAAACTAATCACCGCGGGTCTACCCAGAAAAGCAATTATCCTGGGAATCCATTTCTTGCTGAACAGATCCATTCTTTAGTCCTACCCTACAACTGGAAAAATTGCCATTGACTTCAGCAGACTCTGAAAAGGGGGTGATTCATATTTAAGCCTACATGCTTATGCAAGTGACAACACTGAATTCTTGGTGTAAGTTGTTCCTTTTAGCGCTGCAGAGCCAACAAAGGGGTCTGCGAGAGGGAGTTAGATACGAGGCAAGCTTGTGCTTCATCAGCAGATCTGTCTCCTCTGTTCTGATTGCAGTTTCCTTATGGCTGCTGATGATTATAAGCCAGGAAAAAATGACAGCTGTTGCTGCAAAAAGCCCTTTTAAAACAGGGTAAATCCAATCCTGTATCACTGGCAAGTCAATTAACATGAAATGATCCGATGCTGACTTTGCAGGCTTATTTTTTAGCGGATATCAAACATAAAGTTCAAAAATAAGGATCTACATTATAGGCATCCCATTTACATCCTCTCCTTCAGGAGCAGAAAGAAAGCTCTCCTTATATTTGTTTTAATTTGCTCAGGAACACACATTTTTAGAAATGTTGATAAGGATCCACAGTACTCCCTGACTGAGAACATAGAAATCGATGGATTGATTTTGATATACAGTGTCTCTCTCACAAGAGACCCCAAATCTGCAAATTTCTTTTTTTCATTATTTGACTTCATGTAATATTATGTATATTACATATAATATATTGTTATCCAATATCAGATTAGATTTTAGGGACATAGAAATGGCAGAAGGAGATTTGTACGCTTGAGCAGAAAAGCAGGACTGCCTTGAAAGACAACAACAAAGAAGATGCGGAAGCAAAGGCTATTGCAATGCTGCCACTTACTGCCTGAACAGGAAAGAGTTGCTCTGAGCAATTATCATGCACTTTCTGCTTTCCAGTGCATGATAATTGCTCAGAGCAGAAGCATCAAGTTGTATTACAGCTGGGAGATCTGTAATGTCAGGAAAACAGTGGGTTTTTTTGTCTCCTATACCTATTGAGAGCCTGAGGTCTTCAGAGCTGGGATTGACTACTGCTGTGAGGTTTTGTGTAACGTGACTGAGACTTCTGAATACCATCCTAACCCTAATATCCTAATCCTAATAATAAAGTAGTTAAAGGCTATGAAAAAGCAGAGAGGCACAATCACAGAGTTATTCTTGGCTACGCAGCCTTAAGTCATTTATGGTCATTGGTGTTTTAGTAATGGAGGTAGAACTAGACAGTAAAAAAGAGGAGTTGTATGTATAGGAGTTAAATGATACTTCTGAGGGAGGGTGACATGTCCTGTAGAATGACAGTGAGCTCCAAATGTCAGTGTTTTCTACTTCTTTCAGGTCTTGAGATAATCATTGAGCTGTTCTGCAAATAAAATGATGAGGACTTGGAATAACTGAAGAACATAAACTATTTACGCCTATGTCTGCCTGTGCTCTGCAGACTCCTGGTTTTATTTGCCCTTTCTGATGTGAAAATTTATTGTTGAAAATGACATTTGAACAGCTGGTAATGTTTGCATATTTCCATTTTACAGGTCAGAAACTGAAAAACAAGAAGACCAAGTCCAGCATCGACAAAGCATGTATCATTCATTGAAATTGATTTAACTGATTTCAGTGTCTAAGTTCTTTTGAAAATATGTAATGTAAAGACATCTGACCAAATCTCAAGGGAACTATGTTACAGTAGAATGATCTGAACATTAGCTTATGGAGTTCAAGGCTGTCATCAAAATTGCCTGATCAAGAATATTTCTTTAAATGTTGATAGTCACTTTGGATGACCTGTGAATTGAATTCAGACATTTATTCTTGAACACGGCTCATTAAATTCTAATATTTGGGGATTTTTAAACAATTTAATTTAATTAAATAAATACATCTATCACATAAACTACAAAGACCAGATTTTATTAACAGTTAAAGACTTAAAGAAGTAAATAGACCTAAAGATACAATAAACCTTAGGGTCTATGTTGCCACCAGCGCGTACGTGGAAGCTTAATTGGCATTTATGGTAGTTGTACAGGCACAGAAATGCAGGGAAAAAGCTTTCATTTTAATTGTATCAGTAACAAAATCTTTAAAGCTCTTTCACAATGAGTATTTCAGTGTTAGAAAAAACTTCTCATACAAGCAACCTGTTAACTAGGCTAAAATAACTACATATCTGACTTCTGACAGATATGTGAAAAATCTACGTTTGTACTTAATTTATTCTGGAGCTAAAGACCTAAATGCATGTGTTTTCAGTTGCCATTTATTTTATGACTAGTTCCTTCTATTTATTGCTTTCAAATCATAATCAGGTGAGGAACAACTTGTCTGACAGAGCAGTTTCCTGCATTATGTATTTAGTATAAACAATGCATTTTTTCTGAACATATGGGTTTAATGATGTTATTGAAAGATTTCGCCAGTTTCCCTCCAGCTTCTCCATGCTGTGGCTCCAAAGAAGTAGGGAGAAATGGGAAAATGAGAGAGATGGAGCACCTTCAGATAGCTCTGCTTGATACCTGTTACAACTTGTCTCACTCGCTGCTCAGACTTTTGTTTGTTTTGACTGGATCCAGTCGCTGGGTTTCATGCCCTTTTAAGCTCCATTAGTCTCTGGAT
>NW_009649042.1:1445745-1448797 GCF_000708025.1 Charadrius vociferus | reverse complement strand
CCCATGTCTGACAGCCTTTGCAGTAGTGGGACTCCCACAGTCAGTCCGACAACCTTCCCAGGCCTCTGACGTGTCACTTGGGCATGTCCCCAATCAGGTATGACCTGGGTCTGGAGCTTGGGTTTCTAATTGTGCTCCAAGCACTGAATGGCACTGCATTTGCTGTGTTTTGAGCTAAAACAGTGATCTAGTCATCTAGACTCAAAATGCATGACTTCAGCATAAGAAATAGCTAGGAGCTGTGGCTATGTCTGTGTTAGCAATGTGACATATCATGTGACATATTAGGAACAGCTTTGAAGGGAGGGAATTGGTGCTAGGCTCTTCGTGTCCACACTTCACATATTTGGGGCAGATTTTAGACTACACCCCATCTGGTCCCATATGCTGAGTATCTGCTAGTGGTTGGAACATGCTTTCTTGTTTGGTTTTGTTCAAACCTATTCCAGTTTGGGTGGTCTAAGACCAAGGCATGATAAATGGGGATGACTTGGGAGATCCTTTTCAAAAACATGGTTCTGATTAGAAGTGAAATGTTAATGTGATTCTTGTCTGTAATCCTTACCTGTGAATCTGACATGCATCAAGGAGCTTAAATGTAATACCAAGTTAGGCTCCATGTAACTGCCTTTCTGTAAAACCACTCCCATGAGATCTTGCCTGGGTAGCCCAGGTCTAGTGCTGGCTGCTGGGGATTTCATGTATAGGTTTCTCACTCTCCCTGTATTCATGGTATAAGGTTGGGAGAACCTGAGCCTGTACTGTGAATTCAATGCTCCCAACCAGCAACCAAACTTCAGGTGTTGCAGCCCTGGGCAGCACAGCGTATAAGCCCTTTCTTGGCTCAGGAACAAAACCCACCATTTAAACAAACATGATTCTGTCTAAGCAGGCTGCCATTAGCTTTTAATCAGGAAATCTCTTGAGATCCTAGATTTGCAATGCTCCTTTAGTCAGCATGTTTTCAGCATCCTCTCCAGTACTACTTCTTACCTTTTGTACACTTTTACTAAGTTCACTCATATTTAGTGTCTAATATTCAAGTGGACATATCAATTCATAAAAATCCATAAGTGAAATAAATAAATGCACTAAAGATGGAGTATTGTTAGTGATGTCATTTTCCTCAAACTGCTCATTTTACTGTATCTCCTGGAGTCAAAATCAACAAAGGTCTTGTTTGAAAGGTGTAGTGGTTTAACCCCCATAGGCAGCTTAGCCCCACACAGCTCCATGTTCACTCCCCACCAGCACGATGGGAGAAAGTATCAGAAGGGTAAAAGTGAAAAAACTCATGAGTTGAGATAAGGACACTTTAATAGGTAAAGCATAAACTGTGCATAAGCAAAGCAAAATAAGGAATTCATTCACGACTTCCCATTGCAGGCAGGTGTTCAGCCATCTCCAGGAAAACAGGGCTCCATCGTGCATAATGGTTAACTGGGAATACAAATGACATAACACTGAACATCCCACCTTCCCCCTTCTTCTCCCACAGCTTTTACTGCTGAGCATGATGTCACATTGTATGGGATATCCCTTGGATCAGTTGGGGCCAGCTGTCCTGGCTCTCCTAACTGCTTGTGCACCCCCAGCCTATTTGCTGGTAGGGCAGTGCGAGGAGTGGAAAAGGTCTTGACACTGTGTGAGCATTGCTCAGCAATAGCTAAAACATCCCTCAACACTGTTTTCAGCACAACTCCAAAACATAACACCATACACGCCACCAGGAAGAAAATTAACTCTATTGCAACCAAAACCAAAAGGTTTTCATCCATTTTTTTCTCATTTTAACATTGCCCAAAGCCTTCTTTCATGTGTGTTTTCAGACTATCAATTCATGCTGCTTCTATGCTTGTAATTGAAACCTCCGGAATCACTATTAGAATATAACCTGAACATATTGAACTGCACCTCAGGAACAGGACATTTTGAAATCTTGGAAAACTGCATTCAAATTCTTGTTTAGCTGCCGCATAAGTCTGCTCTGTCAACAACCCAATTCTTTTTATTTCAAAGCTCCACCTTCCAAGCGGGGTTTGAGCTTTGCTTTTTGCATCTGTACCTCATGCTCCCCCTCTCACAGCCTGCTGGCAGTGTGCTGGCTACCAGAGCCAGCAGAAGGAGGGATCAGCACCAGAAGCTCTCCCAGGGTGAAGATAGTGAGATGAAGGGCAGTGAAGTTTTAGTTAGTTCACTGACAATACCTGGCCTCTCAAGTTCTTGTCCAATCTTATGTACAATCTCCTACCTTCCTTTTTCCACTTGATTTGCTCCAGTAACCTAATTGCCCTCACTGTTTTCTTTACCTTTCCACATCTTGTCAGCCACCACTCTTGTTATTACTTTTAAAGGTCCTAAGTGATAGATTTGTGACTCCCTATATATCGTTTTCTCTAGCTAGAGTAAAAAAATAGGTGATTGTTTCCTTACTTGTGAAAAATGTCATATGGAGAGCTATGTTTTATGAACAGCAAGAGAAAGCATGGTGCAGGCTGTGAGCAACTGGAAGAAATTGCTGTAGTTTGGATTAAGGTATTACCCCAAAGGCAGAGATATAACGAGCCTGGATGGTGATTGCCTCTTGCAGCTTGCACTTTGCAATTTGGTGTCCCCCCAAAAAAGACTGCACCTATGGAAAAAGATGAAGAGCTGAGACCTTTAGGTGAAAGAGTATGTGTGTATAAATACATATTTAAACATGTAAAGAGATTGTTTGCAAAGGCAACTAAGGTGAGGGAATGAGTGAAAATGGCTAGGTAGAAACCTCTCATTAGATTCATTAGGAGCAAGCCTTGACTTTTTGGAAGATGTGGTGCTGGACTGGGATCTATAGTTTTGAAGTATGAAGGAAACTATTTCTAAAACATGTGTGTCTCTGTGGGCAGTATTTAATTGCATTTGTGCATAGGCATCCAATTACACATATCACGCAGGTATCATGGAAGATGATACACGATGAAAGGAATGGGGGAGTGAATAGAGAAATATACACTGAAACACATGGAAATGTCACTGAGCAAATGCATAATGCTTTTTTGTGGCTCTTTTG
>NW_009649042.1:1392526-1445733 GCF_000708025.1 Charadrius vociferus | reverse complement strand
GTAGGGAAAATACTACGGGGGGTGTATTATAGACCTGAGTTTGCATTGAAATCTCAGCTTGTTTTGAAGATCATCTGGTTTCCAAATACAGACACCAGATTGCATTAGTATGTTTCTGTAATTTTGGTCCATTGAGAACAGCAAAGAAACATCACTCAGACCTCATACAAACAGGGAGCAAAAATACAGTTTAGAAATTATCAACAGTTTCAATAGGAAATGCACCACGGATTAATTGAGTGATTTTCAGAAGATCTTGCTGTGATTGGGATGAACTACAGGAAGCATCTTCTCTTTCTAATAAAATAGTAAATGAATTTCTTGAAATAAAAGTATCACAATGGATTTACCTAAGTACAACCAAAAAGAGAAAACCTGTAAAATACTTGGTGCTAATAGAAGCAGTAGATCACAATGAGGACCTGAATTAAATGAAACTTTATGGTCTGCTCTGAAGGAAATTGAAAACAGTACAACTAGGGACACCACAAGATTCAGAGTTTGAGTGTAGGATCTCATGCTGGTTTAAAAATTCAGACTAAAGATAATTCCTGTTTTTGCAAGACATCAATCACAGAGGTTGAAATTCTATGTCTCCTGAAATCTGGATGTGTTAAGATACTTTTTTAACATGTTTTTAGTCTCTTTGTTTAGTAATTTTTTTTTTTTTTTAATGGAAAGGAAACTGATTCATGCTTATGTTTGCTAAAACCTTTTCTGAGATTATACTACAACAGTTCTTTTTTATCTTTGACTGAAACAGGTTTTCAGGAAATAAATATCCCTAAAGACAAGTGATAGATAATAAAGGAAAATTTCACTCCTTTCAGGTACACGCTGTGGCATACATTCTCATACATTTTCTCTTTTTTCAAATTATTTCCAATCATGTAACCTTACATGAACAGTAATTGCATTTGTGCAATGGATAGCTGTACTTAATAACCAAAAATAGTACTGGTGATTGATGTTTGTGATTTGGATTAGATAGATAGACTAGGAGATTGTATATAGTAAAAAGTTGGTAAAAATTAAAGGCGTAACTTGAAAACACAATCAGTAAAGCAAACGCATTTTTATGAGATAGATGTCAAAGTGATGTTTTATACTACAGATCAACTTTTTAATA
Organism: Charadrius vociferus; assembly: GCF_000708025.1. Taxonomy (NCBI): domain Eukaryota; kingdom Metazoa; phylum Chordata; class Aves; order Charadriiformes; family Charadriidae; genus Charadrius; species Charadrius vociferus. The sequence goes on along the minus strand of NW_009649042.1, from coordinate 1,444,604 downwards.
AGTTATGCTCTTTAGAGATGTTAATTACAATTGCCTCCCACTTGTCTAGGTTTGACAAGCTTCAAAATACCCACTTATCGTACAACAAAGCTCCTGCTCCGCTATTAACGGCATGGGAAATGTGTTTATAGGCACTTTGTCAGGCCCTGTGGTTAGAAGAGTCAGCAAAACCTACTCATTCATGTTTCTCATGAGCCTTTCCCCTCTCTTTCCCCCTCCTCTCCAACTGTCTCAAACAAAAAGCTGGCTCTGTGTTTGCAGTGTACTGTGAACTGTTTCATTGCTGGTGATCAAAAACAAAGCAAGTCAAACCTTTGTGGGAATTTATAGAGTGGCAATAAATCCAGTACATGCCATCCACATGCTTTTCAAACCTCTTCATATAACCTCCGTTTTTTGTTCTGGGATAAAGAGCATGGACTCTGATAAATGCAACTACTTAAAAGAAGGAAAATCCCTATGTTGTGTACTGTGGCCCCCCCTCCTCTCCTCCCCACCCCCCGGATGCTAACTTTATAACAGGAGATTAGGGGGTGGGAGGGTAGGTCACCAAAGCAACTTAAACTTTATAAAAGCTGGAGACTATAGATGACACAAAGCTATCTTTGCTATTGTCAGACATAACAACAAGCTAAGGAAAGGTCTGACTAAAAGGAAACAAGGCAGAGTGTAGTTACGCAGAATGGTACAGAAGAATTAGGAATTTAATCCGTGATAAATACAGAGTCAGAGTACTTATACTATTATACTGTTCAAGTAAAAATAGAATCGCATGAAGTCTTCATCATTGCAACTGACAGCGATGTTTGGCCCAAAGTCTGCCTTAATCAGAGAAGGCGGCAAAGGAACCAAGTTTGCAGTCAGTGTGCTAGTGAATATCTGGGAGAAAATGTAAAACTCCATTGATGCTTCAGGACCCTCCTTTGGCATTGTTGAGAGAACTAAAATTGACTCTGTCTCACCACTTGAGGGCTTTCCCGTTCAAAGAGAGTTATAACATGCACACTCGGAGGATGACTTGGACTTGGCGGGGAGGAGAGGGAGGGAGCGGGGCTGGTCTGTGCTACACTCTGGCTGCCATCAGCTGGCACTTCCTCAGGGACCTCCTGCCAGCTCACCCAGGCCAGGCCGAGGAGACTGAGGGATCATATGTGCCCTGGAGACTAAAAAAGGAAAAAGGAACGCTGGCTTACTAGCTGTTGATTATGTATAACACTTGGTAAAGCATTTAGTAAACTATCTTCTGAGTATTTATCATATGTATTGTATGCACAATTCTGTAACAGAACTAGTATTGTAACCATAAGGACCAGAGACACGATAGCTAAAGGCATCAGCCCTTCCAATTTGGGGATTTTGATAGAAGGCTCAAGGACAAATCCTGAACACTTTTCATCAGAGAACATAGCTAAGGTGAGAAGGCAAGCAGCAAATAGTCTTTGTTTCTGTCCTCCAGACCAAGCACCAGGGAATAGGAAATACGGACTTTGTGCCCTGGCTGGCAGACCTGATTGCCCAGCACAGCAAAAGGACTTGGTGACAGCCCATAGCATAAGAACTGCATTTTTCCAGGAATTGTCCATTCCCTTCCTCCATGTCTCATTCACTGTCTGTCTTCTCTGTTCTGAAAGACCTAAGACAGAAGTTCTACTGATAGAAAAACTATGAAATTTTCTTAATGATTTTTTTTTTAATCTTGCAGTGGTTTTTTTTGTTGGGTTTTTTTTTTTTTTTTGTGTGTGTGGGGGGGTGTATGTGTGTTTTTTTAAATACTTGGGAATAAAAAAATAAAAGAAAAATTTAAAATCTTTCCAAACAGCCCTCCTGGCCTATGCACATTCATTCATCTATTCTACAATGTGGCTTTCACTCTGTTCTCATTTCCTTTTCAAGCCCCACTTGAACTCAGTGATTAATTGATAGCAGTAATAAGTTGCTATCATCTCTGCAATAGCCGTGAGAGGAAATTGAGACTGCTTGCCAATAGGCTTCAGCAATGCTATTTTGGAACGAGTGAAGTAGAGTGCCAGAACGCTAATACTGAATGGCACAGATAGCCAATGGGCAGAACCATTCCAATACATGTTATTTTTGATCATTCCAGCATAAAATTAACTCTGGCTTTCACAGTTATGTGTTGCCACTGAAAATGTTGATGCCCAGAAATGAGGATCTGTGTTGCAATTTTGAGTTACACTGCGCTTTACTGGATACCAACATGTCAGGCCAACTCTTTTCCCCAAGAGAAGCCTTTTTGCTGGTGTCCCCACCACCATGATTTTGTCAAGCCTCTCTGGTCTCCCAGCTCCTCGGACAGGTCTTCCCCTCACACATCCTGTTTCCAGATTTTTGTTCAGTCAGTCCATGGTTTTCTCTCTGAGCCTTTTATCCGATCAAATTTCTTCCCACTCCAGCTCTCAGCTCCAATCTCCCCAGCCCCGGTGTCTATTGCTGACTCTCACCACACCCTCCTGGCCCAGTCAACCTTCCTTGACTATTTGTCCTAAAAGAGCTCTTCAACCTTCCACCACACTGCCCCTCTCAGTTTCCTTTCCAGACACACAACTGCCTTGGAAACATCTCCTCACTCACAAACCTTATCCCATACACTTCCTTTTGGCCTTTCTCATGCTGTTCTTCCCTTCAGTCTTTTCCAAAAGTCTTTATGCTTTCTGAGCTGCCTCTTCTCCCGTCCTTTGAAACCAGTTCAGATTACCTCTAACTTTCCCATATGCTTTTTTTTTCCCCTTGTTTCTCCATCACCAGCTTCTCCTCCTACCTCATTTCCTCTACTTGGCTCCTCATCATTAGCCTCTACAACACTGCTGCTCCAGGAACTAGAGTTACCCATGACTAAGCCCCGTTTCTGCAGCTCACGCAAAGTACTGTTTAGAAAACTTCCTTGTGTTCATTCCCATTTTTGTTGCCAGCCAGAGCAGTGTCTGGAAGCCGCAGCTGGAGTAGAAACAGAGGGGTGGTGCTGGGGAGCTTAGGAGATTTGGACTGGCTTCAAACTTCCTTCAATGAAGCATAGGGAGGCAATTAATGGGGAAGCTTGGCACAGTGCCCATCTGCAGAGTCTGCCTGTGCTATACAGCTGGCCTTACTCATTTGAACATTTTCTTTGGTTCAATTCACCACATGGCTTTACTTCACTAGGATTAGCTCTTCAGTTGTTGTAAACTTATGCAGCCTTATTGAAAGTAATGTGGAGATGCTGGTTTACAGCAAATAAGGATAAGGTCCCTCTTTTGGGGGGGTGGGTGGTGGTGGCTTTGAATGGAACTAAAAATTGAAACAGAATTTCACTTGGTGTCATGTCAAAGCCACAAGTTAGACATTGTTTCAGCATAAAACCTCAAAGTGGTCTGAGTGAATATGAAAAAGCTCATGAAGTTTAGGGAATCTTTAAATGGGCTTGATTTCAGCTCTGTAAATGTAATTATCTCGTGTGGTTTTCAGTGTCAGGTTTTACTGCAACAATTTTGCATTAATTTAATTAATCTCCAGCTGGAAGAAAAGGCATAAAAATGTGCACAGTGTATTCAGACTTAAGTATTTGTTCAACATTATTTCAACCTTATTTGCATTTTTAGCAAACAATCTGAAATTCTCAATTTCATAGACTCCCTAGACATTAAAAGATAGATCTTCAAGGGGAAGTTAAGTTAGAGCCAAAAGAGGATTTAGGGATCTTGAAGTTAGGCAGTGTAGCAACTATATTTTAAACACTTTTCCCTGGAATGCAGTCCAGAATCAAGAGTTACAGTCCTCAGGGCATGGGAAGGGTTGCATAATTCAAAATGGTAGTCCCAAACCCCTGTGCACTGAGAGGAGATGGCTAGCCAACAGAAATTGCCAAAGATGGATTATAGCAGGAATTTTTCTGCTCCCTTGAGTTTAAGCACAGAGTCAAGACTCCAGGCAAGCGTATTGACTAATTAAAATATGGTTTAGAGTTACCTTAATTATCTAAGAATAATTAAGACCTCTTTCTAGATCATGTTATGAACTGGATTCCCATGACACCCAAGCATTGATGTCAAAAATTGTAGCTGGTTCTTTGCAACCTCCAGGCGTTAGTATGTTTAGGAATTTTTGCCAGACCTCAGTGAGTACATGTTCTGTGCCTCTGCTCAATTGGCAACAAAAATATAATGTTTTTAAAGGAAGACTATGGAAATAGATTATATTGGTAGAGTAAAATGCCCATCTTTTGTATAACTATTGTATTCATTAAGAAACTTATCCGGGGAAGGGGTCACTTATGGTCACTTAGGGTTATTTACTGTCTCAGCTAAAGGAAGAATATAAGCCTCAAATTCTTTCTTTGTCAAAGAGCAGCTCAGATGTGAGATTGAAGAGGGATGGGAAGTATTGCCACTGCTTCAGTCAAGGCTTTCCAGAAACAAATGCAAGAAGTAGCCAGAGCAGGGCAGCCTGGCTAGGTAGCTTAAGAAAGAGGAATCAATATTCACAGGTTCAGAAGCTAAAGTAAGTGGTACAGCCCAACCATCTATGATCTCAACATAGAGACAAAGGCCATAAAAAAAGCTGGTTTAACTATCATTTGAACAAATTACTTTCCCCTTTTGCTTCTGCCCCTGTAAATATGGTCACATGTTGATTGTAGCAGAATGGAGCAATATTTAATGGTTTATCATTAATTCACTTCTTTTTTCAGTAAGACTTTTCTTGTTCCTTCACTCTTTTCCTCTCAATTTCCAAAATAAAATCTCTTAACCAGACTGTTTATTCAGAAAATAAAATAAAAAAATCTGCAGAGAAAATGCTTTAAAAATAATTGTATAGTGATTGCGAAGAGCTTCAGAAGAACATACTACGAGCATGTTAATTATTTTCTCATCTAACCTCTCCTTAATGTGATTCAAGGGAAAAGGAAAAACAAATTGGTTGCTAAGGATTTAAATATAAAGCATCTTATTTGCAAAGAATGTCTCCATTTACCTCTTCTTAGATTAAGGCAGAATCCTTGATTTTGTCAAGTCTCCTCTTAGCTACCTGCAGTCGAATTATTGCTGCATTTTTTGTTGTTTTCTACATTTGTAAGCTGTTATCTGAAGCAATTCTGTTCATACCAGGCCATTCCTCACACTAGACAATTTTATCCTAGAAATGACTGATATGAACAGTCCATTTCATAGCTTGGAGTAAAAATACTTCCTCTGAGTTGAGTTTAAATGTATTTCTCTTACATGACTGCAGACACATCAGTAATGTTTCCAGACCACCAAGCTTCCTGAAGAAAGCACTCAGTGCCAAAGTCTGCTTCCATTTATGTGAACGCTAAATTCTGCTATTATATGTGCCAGTGGCCAAAGGACCAGGTTGTAAAAGAGTAATTATGAACATCATTTCCCCAGTGTGAATTACGTGTGTGTTTTTGAAGGCAGATCTTGCCTTTTTTTTTTTTACCATTGGCTTTCAAAAGTTTGTTTCCCATGAAGTTGCACTTATTTACAGTGTATTGGGACTGGCTTAGTCTGTGTTGAAAATTTTAAAAGGAATTTTACTACACATAGTCTGATACTGTTCACTCCCATGTTTTCACTGAAGTGAAAATCTTAAAATCTGATATATTCTTCCACTTTAGATATTGCTCCAATTAGAAGAGAAATGTGATGCTTCAGAACAATCCAATATTTGAATGGATTTTTAGCAGGTTTAAAATTCTTATATAGTGCGAAAAAAGAGGAGCGATCTAAAGTTGTCAATCTTTGCTTCTATAAAACACCTCTCCCTCAGTAATTACTTGCTCATCAAAGTAGCAATGCTTTGAGTGCTGGTACAACCTCCCCAGGTATGTGGTAGAGTCCCCATCACTAGAGGTTTTCAAGAGGTGACTAGACAGGGTGCTAGCTAATCTCATCTAGGCTCCCTTTCCCATGAAAGGTTGGACCAAATAATCTTTCAAGGTCCCTTCCAACCTGGGCCGTCCTATGATCCTATAAGATTTGTGTCTTCAGGCACCACTTCTGACCTAATGTGTCATAACACTGGTACACTGATCCTACCTATAAAAAGCCAATTGCAACATTGTCTGATCAGCACTGGGCAACTACAGTTCAAGATGACCCTCACATCTCAAATGTAAAGATGTTTCCAATTACCAATGTTTCAACCATTTAAATGCAGAAAATTTTTGGTGGGTAAGGAATACCAGACATGCTGTGATGCTCATCGTTATTCAGTTCTCTCTCTTTTCAAAATAAATTTAAGGTGGGACAGACTTACTGTCTTAATGACCACAGTGATATATGGAATTATGACCACAGCGATATATGGAATTCTCTGTTCCATTTCTCGGTGTGGCTGGAAGGAGCAGTTTCAACTCTCTGGCTTCTGTCCTTCTACTTCAAGAATACTACAACAGTAGGTGTTTATTCAGTAAGGACATGTAGCTAGGAGATACCACTTTGAAACTTATTTAATTGTTAATTTATCCAAGTATTTAGCAATTTTGAATCTTTAATGATGAACATGGGTTTTTAATCAATTACATAAATAAAAATAATTGGCCTTCCACAGCCCAGATTAACCAACCCTCTCTGCCACACATCTAGGAACACTGGTCATCAGGTCCCCAAAGCCCTGATGTGAATTACTGAGTATATGCAGAAACATGTTAGTCCTCTGTCTAACTGAAAAGATCCTACAGGCAGAGAAGCTGATTCCTCTGCATCTCATTTTTTTGGTTCATAAAATAAAATCACTGTCTAGGCAATTCTAGGTAAACACAGCTACAAAAAGACATTTTAATCCCAGAAGTTGAAGAGGGTGGAGTCATTTAACCTTATTAAATAGATAAATGTGAGTTTAAATTATATAGCCTGTTGCATGAAATGGCATGACATTTTCTTCCTTTTGGAAATAAACTGCTTCAATTAGTTCTGAAGCAAAACCACTATATGATATAGTAATATCACCACCTTGTGGGGAAGAAATGTGTCCCAGCATGTACAAGCATTGTCATGTTTGTGAATATTCCTGGAGCACTTATGTACTCAACAGGGAGAGCCAAAATCAACACATAGTCAATGTTGCTGAAATTAGAAATGAAACAATTATTCTTATAGAAGGTAATTTATATTAAAAATAACAAGCTATTGCAATAGACAGGTTTATCTTCTGATTTGTGCTTAACATATCAACTCTGTAAACTTCACACAACTTATGCAGCTTGTTACGAACATTATGATTGAAGCCCTTGATTTATAAAGATATTTAAATTTTAGAAATGTTTAATGGGTTTATAAATGTGTTCTATGATAATGTATGTACACATCTAAAAATAATGGATAAATATATTTAAGTGCCACTTTGCACTGTGTTTACAGCAATTCTGCTTTCTCCAACTCTTATTTTCATAGAAAACACTGAAATTAGGCTCTTCTGAGAAGCTGGACATATGGCGGAGGCAGAAACGCACCCAGCCTGTACTCAACCAACTGACGAACAAGACCATCCTTTCTCTTCCTTAAGCCTCCATTTTTTCTGTTTTCTATATAACTTCCAAACTCTATCAAACATAAGGCAGGGTTTGTACAGACAACGGTTTCATTCACTACAAGCCCAACAGTCTACCCTGTGCACTGGATGACGTAGTATCCTGTGGAAAAACTAGTATATGCTTATGTTATTAAAGGCTGTAGTCTAAAAATGATACTTAAGATTTAGCACAAGAATTGGAAACTTAACTCTAGAATTTCCCAATACTTTTGGATAATTTTCAGTGTTTGTAACAGACAATACAAAGGTTTTCATGTTTACTTCTACAGATACTATTTTACAGAGAAAGGTGAAAAGGTATTCACTTATCTGTAACTATAGCACCACTGAAGTAGTGTAGGTCTTAGAAAAGTAAAAGGAAATTTTCTTTATTGGAAAGTATGAAACACCTTCTAAAATATACCAGTGAAAGGACTTCATACCGCTGAACAAGGAAATTCTGTATTACTACTAGAAGTTTTTTGTTGTTTTTTTTCCTGTCCTGGTATGCATGTAGCAAAAAACAGAGTCCATGTACAGCAGAATACTGTCAGGATGAAATACACTCAAAACATACTCTAGCAGAACTACATTTGAGCTTTTAAAAAAGACATTATGACTTTAACTTTACATAGGTGAACTAAATTCTTTTTTTGTCCTGCACCGGAACAAAGCATTGCAGAAGTCCTACACTCCTCAAAGATGAGGAAAAGCTGTCATTTACACTGCCTGCTTGACACATTTAACTTGGATGCTTCAGTGCTTAAAAAGCAGACTCCAAAAACAGACTCCAGGCTTTCATAAAATGATTCAGGCAACCTAACCTAGTCCTAGGCTTCCTACCCGGCCACAGGTCTCCAGAGTGCTATTTTAGAGAACCTCAGCTAGGAACCCACCTCTCTACTACTTGTGAAGTCCCCTGTGGGTGACTGATTTGGTGGCCAACATAGGATTCATAACAGGCACTTCTGGCAGCTTAATATCCAGACACTGGGTACTCTTTTGGGAGCAGGCACTTACTGCAGAAGGAGACATGGGCAGAAGAGCTTATTTCACACAGTAGTAGAGCAGTTGCAAAGAAATCAGGAAAAGGCTCTAGATTTACACTGCCTTGAGGATGTTTGCACTACAATTTCTACTACTTTGTAGCCAAAGAGCTGGCAGAAAAGTCAGGGTTGATTCTCTGTTGAGCTTTCTCTGTTGCACCTGGACCTTTTACAGCACAAACTGCAAAAAAAAGCAAGAAAATAATCTAACACAAGCCGAACTCCTGTGAGAAGGGGGTTTTACTGAGAGATGTTTCTAGTTTTCTTGCTCGTGGTGTTGGTTGTTCCCAATGCCTCTTAAAAACTCTGGTTTGGGTTCCTACAGATAGAGTTTTTTCGAGTCTGTTTCCTGCTTAGGCAACAGATCCCTTCAATTTTTTTTTTTTCCATTTTCTTAATCTGACTATGTAGACCTTCTGAGAACATGAACATGACCACCAGAATGGGTTTTTTCCAATCTTATTTGTTTCTTGAGCGTGAACATGATCACCAGATTATTTTTTTCCATCTTATTTGTTTCTTCTCATCTAAGTTTCAGACATGGAGTTCTTTAAACAAATCCTACCAGCTTCAGATCCAGTGTCAAGAATAGCAATTTGAAAAATCTAAACTCCAGAACGTACTTGTAATTAAGGTTTGCTTTTGGCACTGCAAACTTCCCCCAGCATACAAACATACAAAGAAGTGCTTTTAGTTCCTATCTCATCTATGTTGTGATTCAGAGCTGGGGAAGGCAGGGCCTGTTAGGTGTGATCTTTGTGCACTACTTGCCACATGGTAATCACAGACTTCAGCAGACAGCAAAGCAACCACAGATGGTATCATCTGAGAAAGGGGAGCAGTGCACCACTTTTGCAGAACAGACTAACAGGTAGGGCACTCCCTTGGGAGAGGAGACTGGAGGTCCTCAGGTAGGGTGTTTATTCTGTAGATTATTTCTGGTTTTTATTTTAGTCTCAAAATGAATACAGTGAAGAACGCACACTTGATCTGGGGAGACCATGCACGAGTCTGCCTGTACTCATCAAACTACACCTTGAGATCACTAGGTGACAGTGTAACACTTGGTATTTGATCTCAGTCTGCTTTCATGGCTCTGACATTCATGGCTTCCTAGCAATTTTCAACAAGCAGAGCTGAAGATGTACTTATTCTATCAACCACTGTCTAAGCATTTGCAAAGCAAGGGGAGAATGTAGGTTTGAATGTCCATGGAGGAGAGCGGCACATTCCTGTGCCGGTTAGCAAGGATACCGGAACTTGATGGGGTCTATGGTTAATTTTTTTCCTCTGTATGCCTATAGCCCAGGCTGTCTTGGACATTTCAGAAAAATCCTAGGTTCAAACCAGCTGTTTTCCCTAATCAGCCAATGCATCCACCATTACACCCTTCTTTGCCCACATTCTCCATTTGTTACATCCAAATTTCAGCAACTGGTTCTTAGGAATGGGGTACCAGGTTGCACCCTGTGTGAATAAAGTGGGCTAAAGAAACACACCTTTTATATGGAGTCAATACTTTGTCATTAGTTTAAAGTCAGCAAAATCTTTATTAGGCCAGTTGCACTGATATTAACATTTACATTCAGGCTATCGAATTATTACAGCTCTTTCCCGATAGTGATGCAGTTAGCACAGGTATACACAGGTATACATACAGGTATGCAATGTTCCTCATGGGTGCTTTAATTGCCAGACTAGACTGCAGACTTGCTCGCAGTAATCAGGCATTTATCCTTAGGAGGGCACTGAGTACACGAAAGGCAGAAGTGCTGGATCACAGAATTACTCAGGTCGGAAGAGATTACCAAAGGTCCTATAATCCAACCTCTTTCTCCAAACAACGTTGCTTTCCAAGTTAGTTCTGGTTACTCATGGCCTTGCCCAATCAATTTCTGAAAATCTCCAGTGATGGACATATCACAAGCCCTCTGGCAACCTATGCTTTCATGGGGAGTTTCCATAGGAAAATAAAAATGAATTTTTCCTTACTGCAACTTAGAACTGCTGCTTCTTGACCCTTTGTTGAGCACCTCCAAGAAGACTTGGGCTCTGTCTCACCTATAGCCTTGTATTAGGTAGCAATCAGATGTCCATCTCTCTCTGCTTCTGAGACGTCTTTGAAAAGTCTTGTTAAGGTCTCTCATTTCAGGAATATAAAAATTAAGTACCTAGTTTCAAATTCCTTTTCAAACTTTTGATTATCACTTGCAACCAATCCTTTAAATCTCTTAAAAGATTAAAACAGATGAAATCATTGATTACAATGATAAACCCCCCCACATACACACACTCAAACATCGAAAAGCCATCAGACCTTCATGCTTGAAAACTGGACGTGTGAAGGGACTATCTCAAACTGCCTGTGGGGGTGTTTGCCTGCAGACGGGTACTGCTGTGGAGGAAGATGACTACCAGACAGGTGAAACAGTAACCAAGCATTTGCCTGGGGACTTTTCAATCATAAAATGGGTCAGCTTGAAAAGAAGTGTAAAAGACTCCTTGAATCTTTTTTACCTGGGACACAGAGGTGTAAGAAAGATACATGAGGCAAAGCCTGGTATGGCACTGCCAGGAGCTGTCCTGCAGCATCGCAGTCTTCCTGTGGGCCACCACGAGCTGCTTGCACTCAGCCCAGGGAGCAGGGGGACACACATGGGGACCCATGCCTCAGTGTGCCTATGGGAGCCTGGGGTGGAATTTTGCACCAGCACCAGTCCCAGCAGGCTGTGGGGAGCGGCAGGGGTACATGCAGAGCTGGAGCACTCACATGTCCAGTGGGAGATAAAAATGTATATTGTGCAAAGGGGGGAAATCCCTGTCCCAGGAGAGGGGGTGCATGTGTAACCCTGCATGGCCACAGAGAGGGCACATGTGTGCACATCACTCTGTGTGGGGATGTGTGTGTGTCGGGGTAGAATTAGAACATTTTGGAATTTTTCATAAAAGAGTGTTCAGAAATTCCTAGGTGTTTATTGACACGTTTTATGTGTCTAGTATTGTGGTTTATCTGGTTTTTGCTGATAATGATCCAGAATTACTGATTTACAGTGTCATTAATAAATTAGTAAACTACTCTAATCCTGATTTGATTGAAACCATGTGAAATGAACAGTTTTCCTTGCACTACTCTGTTAATGCATGTCTTTCACGTCCTGTAGCCAGAGACCCAGTGAGTGTCCCAGCTATTGTTTCAGGATCAAGCTTCCTCGCACAGAGGTGCTACTCTGGACATCAGATTCCCCACCAGGAGAACATCTCACTAGAGCTGGCCATTCCTTTACAGAATTTCAATTTGAGTGAATTACCATTTTCTAATGAAAAAGCTCAGCCAAAGGACTTAAAATCTACTCGACGTTTTGTTTCGTTCAGTCAGACATCAACTGTAACGTCACTGCTTTTAAAAAGTAACTGGATATGTTTCTTAGCAAACCAGTATTATATGAAATATTTTAGGTTACAGGCCTTTTGCATGTAAATGGAGCAAACCATGCAATAACTTAGATCTAGATAGCACTGGTAATAAACTGGTTGAAGTATTTTTTCAAGACTACGCTTTTATGTATGCTCTGTGTGGCATCACTGAAAGCTAGGGATTTGTTCTCATTGCAGACCTCATGCTTGTGTCACAAGCTCATTTGCCTGACTTCTTGTTACAGAAATGGATCAGAAGTGCAAAATATGGAAATTACATGATCTAAAAGATGTAGAGCAGAAAAGAGTGGCTGTGACTTGAGGGTTTTATCAACTCTTTGTACCTATCAGGAATTATGCTGAATTTACACCTATATTGAGAGCAAGACAAAGCCTTGCAGTATGACAGTAAGAAATAAAGTGTCACTTCCTTGAAACATCATGTTATGAGCAGTGACTAAACGCTAAATTTGCTTGAGTTTTCATATGCATTCTTTATAGAACTTCTTCATATAACTCAATTTCAGGACTAATCCCTGGAGAATTTTGCTAACAGCAGTATAAATTAATTGAAAGATACCTCACTTTCTCAATAAAGTAATCCAGCTTTCTAATAGATGTTGAATAAAACTAATGGAATAACTTTGACAGTTTGTCTGACAGGTGTCTTTCAAACACTGCAGCACTGCCTTGCTCTGCTATAGGGACTTCAGTGATTTTATCTTCCGAGGAGAGGAATGTCTTACACAGCATGGGCCAAAGTCAGCATTGATCTATTTCTTATTCAGTATCGGTAATTGAAAATCTTTCTTTTCTCACCCACAGACATCTTTTTTCCCCCTCTTGGCATGACAGACCTCTGTTAGTGTGACAGAGCAGGGACAAAAAGTCGAAGTCTCTCCCCTGCAGATGAGAGTTGGGCTCCCTCTTTGCTCTCCTTGTCTCACCACTTTTTACTCCTGCACTTTTGGCTTCATGGCTATAAAAGGAGTGAAAACAACCCCAAAAGTTAGTATTGAGGGCATTTTTCCGGAAGAGTGGGGCCAGGCTCTAAAATGGAAGAGTTTCACACCCAGCTGTCCTGTTTTCACCACTTTGCTATACCCTTTAAAGGAGACCATCAGTTTGGGTTGCCAGTGGATGTAGGCATTTTCAATTAAGTCAATAAGAGAAGTAAGTACCTATAGCTCTTTCTCTGATGACCACAGAAAGAATTTAAGCATGTCACTTCAGAAGAGTAGATTGGGTTTCCCCACGGGTGCTGTGTCACACATTCAGATCCATTTGCACAAAAATTAAGTGCCTCAGTTTGTCACACTGGCTCTGTGGTGTGCTTTCTACCTTTGTATCATGAGTATATTTCATTAGAAATGAAAATGTGAAATTTCATATGAAAATGAAAATGTGACCTTTCTGCCCACTGAAGATGGGGAGTTGGGTAATTTGCTGATGCAGATTAAAGCCTCGGGGCTGCTTTCTTGAGTTGACAGGTCACGGCTTCCAAGATCTGTTCTTTCGTCCGGGATCATTGGAGGGTATTGTATTGCAACTGCCTCCTGGGAATTTGTAAGCAAAATCTCCTGGTAATGTTTTTATACAATTCCTGCCCACAAAGGGATATTAAGACCACATGGCTGATGGCAAGAAGACCAAAGTTCTGCTTAAATTTCCTGCCCAGAAGTACGTGTGAGTGTGCTATGTATAGCACATCAGAGACCCAAATGTCCAGGAAGCATGAGACATCCTCTACATGTACTGTTCCTTTTTTTTTAATCTACCATAACTTCAACATATCCAGACATTTTGATGTGACACATGTTCGGTAGATCAGGATCATCTCCGTAAGACCGGACATTCTGATCCTATGGTGATGGTCTGAGGTTTCGCAGTGGACATATCTGATCTACAGACTTTATGACCAGAGCTCTTGCTATGCTGAGAGATGTCTAGAAATCCTGGACAAATACTGAGCAAATATTTTGCCCTGACAAGATTTCTGGGAACAAAAAAGGAATCTCCTTGAAAACTCATGTTCATGTTGAATTGGTCAGACTGGATAACCCCCACTCCATATTCCCAGTGATCTGCAGTTCCTCCAAATCATACCTTCCTGGTTGCATTGCCTTTTAATGAAATTAGTCAGGGAGAAAAATGTTCATAAAACCAGTTAAGAGATCTTGACACAGCCTCCACTTCCTATATTTTCTATCTATATTTATGCAGCTCTCATGCAAACGCTGATGCATGATGCTTCAGAAAGGATTAAAGTATTGTAACTTAATTAATACCACTCAACATTTTTGTATAGCTATTAGATCATACCAGCCAAACCAAATTTTCATTGTATGATTACAGATTTGACTTACGAAGGGTTTGATGGAATATATTTAGACTACTAGAAGTCTGTTGATGTAGCATTGCATAGAACTTGGATAAAAAGTTTAAAGCTACAATTTCAAGTCTACACTAAAATAGTTATCTTACAAATGCTTAAAAGGTAAGTGTTAATGGTTAATCATTATCCAATGCATAAATTTCAAATGGGATTCTTCAAGAATATGTTATTGGTCTCTTACTATCCCGAAGAAAACTATTAGCAATATAAAACCTTGCTGGCATAATTGTATATAATACAAAAAATTGTCAGAGTTAAAAATAATAGTAAAGGAAATATGTTTTCCAGGAAAAACTTGGTTGTGCAGCCAGCTGAGCTCATTTGTATAATATGTATTTCAATGCAGCAAATTTGAGGCTATATTCTAGAGACTAAAGATGTTACACATAGGGGAATATGTTCTCACTCAGAAAAGGCATCAGCCTGATCATGGTGGATAATAAACTTGACATGAACTTACAACGCACTGCAACGCTAAGACAGCTGATAGCAATCTCTAATCTAAGTTTAGGAAGTAACTGAATCAAAGTCTCTAAGTACCTACACAGGAAAGTGATTTCTGAGAGTATATGGGTCATTAATCTTGCAAACAAAGGCATAAAAATGTCCAATGAATGTCAGCTAAAATTAAACAATTTCAGAATAAAATAAAGTATGAACACTCTACTGGGAATGCAATGTATTTACACATCTTGCAAAGTAAAGTGAGCCCTGCTCTATCTGACCCAAAGTTTGGAAGTCTTAGCAGTCTGTCCAACACTGTTGCTCAGCAAAAGTTAGGGTCCATGCAGGAAACTCTGAGGTGTTTGTTTTTGTGAAAATTCAGATTAAGGAGAGAAAATATTATGGCAGAAATATGATATATCTTCAAATATACCAAAGTAATACTTTATTATAAAGATGAGCTATTGTGACTTGGATGACACAGTTATTAACCATAACTGTCCTGAAAGACAACGACGATTTACTCTTTGTTCAATTCAATTATATAGGCATATATAACTATACCTGAAACTGCTGGAAGGGCATACCTTAATTTCATCATGGACCAACCTGACTAACAGCTTGTGCTCCCATCTGGCTATAAACTCCTGTCCCCCTGCCCAGTAACAGAGACTGGAGGAAGCATTGTAGTGGACTTTGAATTCCTTGTGGAAGCAGAGGATACAAGGTGGGACTGCTGTGTTGGAGCTGTGCTGTTGTCCAGTGCCAAATGGTGAGCCAGCTGGGGCTAGTGTCATCCTACAGCATGGGCTGTGACAACTCACTGGCATGGTGACTCCACGTGTGTCTGTGTGTGTGTTCGTGCCCAGGCAAAGCTTTTTCTGGCACAGCTCATCCCTTGTTGGTGTTAGCCGGGTGTTGTTTGGTGTTTCCTCCTGTGACAGTACCGGGTGAGAAAGATCCATTTTTAGCACAAAAAGTCATTTATAGGGAAATGTACACATTGCATCAGATCATATATAACAGCAGTAACATCAAAAGATTCATCTGTGGGCACAAAACATTTCATAGCCTTCCAAGTTGCTTTTTGACATGGTGTGAAACCCAAAGTACTGGTCATGTGATGGAGAATCCTGCAACTGGCAGGTCACATAGCAGAGTGGGGGGAGTGCATGGGCTTCTAACACAGCTAGGGTTGCCATGTGCCATCAAGGAACAGGAGGCACATGGCACACCCTTAGCTTCAGGGCACTGTAAGGTTGAGGGCATCTGCACAAGCCATGCCTGAGCATAATATTTGCAGTAGTTCTTGAAAAACTGAGCTGCTGCCACCACGTTGCTGTGATTTTCTGTCATTCTCTGGCTTCTACTAGTGAAAGTATAGTGCCATCAGTCAACCCTGGTTTCCTGGTTCATCAC
Source organism: Charadrius vociferus (assembly GCF_000708025.1). NCBI lineage: Eukaryota > Metazoa > Chordata > Aves > Charadriiformes > Charadriidae > Charadrius > Charadrius vociferus. The sequence continues at coordinate 1,428,377 of NW_009649042.1, read as the reverse complement.
AACATTCATCAAAATTTAGAAGCCTGCCCTTCGCTTGCTTTTCTACCTTAGCAAGACCGTACTCCAAGCAGTAGGACAGCTGAAGCTGGTCTCCTCAGTTGTGGTGTCAGTGCTCTTTCCATGGTGCCCACAGTCCCCGTCCATTTCCCCTGCCTCAGTCTCTTATCAGCAGTATCCCTGTTTATTTTTCTTTGAAACCTCTTCTCTCCATCATATCAATCTCTCTGTTTTGCCAATAGTGGAGAAGCCACCAAGGAAAAGGAAAACTTTAGGACACATGCTGCCTGTATACTTTTCATCATCAAGGCCACTGGCAGCATTCAGAAAAGCTGATACTCTCCTTCTCAGCAATGGCTGTTTGTTTTCCTTGTTGACAATTTTGGCTTAAATCTTAGAAAATTTTGTTTTTTGTGTATGTTTATGTGATTTCCATAGGCCTGTTGAATCATGAACTGGCTGTCTGTCTTCAAAACTGTCAGGCTGGTCTAGTCTATGGTATGGTTGCTGGTGAACATATTCTGCTGGGAAAGGCTCGGAGGGGGTGATGAAATCAATAACTTCCTCAACTAAATACAATACTTCACAACTGTGAGAAGCCTAATGAATGGTGCTATAACAGATAAGGAGGATGAATACTGAAACAGCAAAATGTGTGTGTGGATTCTGTGCATTTACCAAACCAAAATAAGAGTACAGCTTAGCCATGTGTTGGGAGGTTGTGTTCAAAGTCTGGAAATGATTGCCTTTTGGAATTTCAAGAACATGTTAAGGGTTCTCATATTTATGGCTGGTAATGTTTAGTCATTACAAGAATGAATAGTGATGAAAAGGAGTTGCAAGCACTTGCATGATATGGGAAATTCAATTTATTTTTCTGCCTATTACAAGTCATGATTCAAAACCCGCAGAATGCACAGACTCCAGCTCATCACTCATCAAAAGGAACCGAGCTGATTTTGTAGTACGAGTATGTAGTCTGTGTAGTATGAGGACCACAAGCCTACAGAGCCAATGTAAAAATTGGCACGCAGGTAGATTTTCAATGGCATGAAAGCATCTGTGCCAGGGCCACGATCTATAAGGTATTGAGACAGATCGTACAGCTCTGAGTTTCAGCAACTAGTTTCCTCTGAGCTCCACATTCAATAAAAGCCACAAGTCTCATGCCTCTCTGGAGGTATTATGAGTCCAGACTCCTTACAGCTGGTGAAGCAGAGAGAAAGGTCTATTACAATTAAACTCTGTATGATGATTTTTTCATTAAAAATTATGGCATGATTTTAAAGGTAAAAAACCAATATGCATTCTGTTCCTAATGAAGAAAGGATTCTGTTCTGGAAAACAGCATCTCAGAAAGGTCTTGAGAGGTAATTCAACAGAAGCTGTCAAGACACTACTGTTTCAAAAAAGCTAATGTGATCCTGGGTTAAAATTTAATAGAATAGTGAGTAGCAGAAGTGAATTTACTTTCTACCTACACTCAGCACATCTGGTATTTAAAAAACATTGAAAAAGTTGGAGATGCGCAACAAGAGTCATAAAACTCAATTGAGGACTAAAGAAAATACTTTGTGAGTATTAAAACCTAGAGTTTACTTAATTTTAAGAAAAAGTCTGAAACATTACTTTTTTTTTAGAGAACCTTACTATCCCCATGAGGAGAAAACATGAACCAGAGAAAGGCGACAAGAAGTAGCAAGTGAACTCTGAGGCCAGAGAACTTGCATTCAAAACAAGACACAGTACCATTAACAGCTGGACCTGACTGCCCACAAAGTGATGGATACTTCCTCTCCCACTGTCTCCAAATCATGACTAATTCCCAGCCAGGCAGACACAATCATGTTACAAATGAAGTATTAAATGGAATTAAAGCTAAAGTGACATCTCGCCTCTGTTTAGAGACAGGGGAAGAACCAGAGGCACTGTATGTAAGAATATGGCAGCAACCGTAGAGTGTAGAAATAGAAAGGGCAGCACCATCCCAAGGTTAGGATGGACAAGTGCCTTAATCCAGTCATACATAGGGTCCTTGCTGCTTTCTTATTTGATATTCAGCTATGAAAAGATCAGAAAACTTTGCTCAAACATTGTTTAAGCATAAATTATGGGATTTATCATAAATCATAGGATCTAATGCAAGGCTAACTGTACAAAAATGAATGGTGTGTCAGACATGGGAAATCAGACCAGACAGCCTAAAGCTTTTTAATAGTCTCAAACCTTATGTCTTTAAGTGGATAGGCTGTGTATAATAAGCTCCTCTCACTCTTAGCGTACAAAAGGCCATCGTTTCTTTAGATCTGGAAGAGATATAAAGATGAAATAGCACTCTCGGGAAGAGTTTATGATAGAGAAAAGTATTGAAATGGACTCAGCATTTGCTAAAAAAGAGAAAAAGTGAAATAAATGCCACATCCAGTCACTTGAAATTATAAATTATAGACAATTTGGGAATTTTTAGCTGTCTCTATTGCCCTGCCCAGTTTACAGGAAGCATTACCTGGTTTCTCAATTCATGAACCCTCAAGCTTTCTGCTAAGGTTATTGCGAAAAAGGAGTTAACTGTGGAGCAGCTGCTTTATCGTTTGAGATGCGTGTTACATTACACATACCTCCAGGAATTATTCCACTTATGAATCTGCATTAGGCCACCGGTACAGCTCTTACAGCTTCTTGTTAGCTCTGCCAATACTTTTCTGACACTCAGGAGGTAAAGTTATTAACTGTGAAGTCTGCTTGTGAGCAGCCATTATTCCAACTTACAACAGAGTCTTTCCATACATAGAGCTCCACTCTTAAATTAAATAAGATTGTAATTCTAATTCCACCTGTTTCTTAGGTCAAACTCCTGTGCTGCCACAGGAGAAAGTGTGAGGTGAATCATCTAAAACTATGCTAAAGAATTTGGTGCGGGTGTCTTACTGTGGGACACTAAGGAGAAGTTTATAAACTCCTGCCCTGGGATTTCCCATTCTTCCTGCCCCTCCTTCTCCCACATTTTTTTTTCACCTGCAACAATTCTTTCTTTGCAGAGTAGAATTAAGGACTTTAGAATTAAAATAAGGACTTTACCTCATGCACTCCAGTGTCTGGTCTGATTTGTGAAAGTGTTAGATTTTCTACCACTTAGGTAGGAAGCAATAAATAATTGCAGGTTTAGAATAAATTTCTTTTGGTCACCCACTAAAATTTTAAAGTTTGGATGAACTGGGAGGGAAAAGTAGATTCACTGGATCCCACAGTGCAAATTGGTATAAGTCAGTAACAAAAAAAAGCTAACATTTAGGAAAATTATTTGTTATACTTTAGGTAAGATGTATAGAAAAAGAAAAATAAAGGAAAAGATTATAAGCAAAAGAGAATTTAAAATGTCCTATTAAACTACAGACACTTCAAGCAGAGTTTGCACATTTAGCAGAAATTCTAAATTTACATGTATACAATGAGGTATATAGTGACACGGTATAATTACAAGGATTTGAGGGGTGGGGGGATAAGTATGGTAAACCAGACTGAAAGATATTTTGTGTGATAGTGCCCTCTAGAGATAAGATATTTCCAGAAACCTGGGTGATATGGAAGAAAAACATTATTTTTCCTGTTCTCCATCTCCTCAGAACAATGAACGAGCAAAAGCACCTGGGGATTGTGCTTATATGAAGCTGATCAGTTTCCTGAGTGAGAAATTGGGAGTGAACTAACATATATGTGGACAATCAGTGGACCAGGGTCCAGACACAGGGGGGCAACTAATTTGTCTGGCAGCCAATACCTGACTGTTGTGACAAAGGGAGGAAGTGGGAGACACCTGGGCTTGAAACATAACATGTGACATAACTCAGGATTTAAGTTGCAGATCTCTATTTTATTGATATGATTTGATATAATTTAAATATGTCTTATATTTTGTATAATTAGAAAGAGTTGCCACAGGCTACAGTATTCTAAGATTAAAAAGTACCAAAGTTAGCCTATAAAATATAAACAAGTGAAGCAAACTTAGAACAAGAACAGACAAGAAAGCAAAGGTTATCATCCATTAAGCAGAAAACGAGTAGTTTCAGTATTGCTGTCCTGGTTTGAGGAACTGGGAATAACATAACAAATCCACAGACAAATGTAAATTCAAACCTCCTGTAAGATTTAACATCTGATAAAATACAAACTTAACCACAAAGTAATTCGGTCCTTACTGTAGATGGTGCTGTAGCATAAAATATGTGTTGCACCCTGGCTGCTGATTTGAAGCTTTCTAGCTATGGCTGACACACAAGTTACTCCGTGCACAGGATTAATCCACAAATTGTTGTGAGGGGTCGTGTAAACATGTTGCAATCTATGTGCGGTTTATATGTGAGCATAGGATTGTTGAAATAAAGAAGAAATAATGAAAAATATGTTGAAGTTTGTTCTGTAATGTCAGTGTATTGCAGCATAGGCTAGGCCATAGTGAGGTTTAGAAAGATCTCTGGAATATATTTACTGAGAAGGATAAATCATTTTTTTTTTTTTTATTCGGTTGCTCTGCCTGGGACACAGCAAGGTGAGAAGATTTCAGCTTCCTATTTTTTCTGAGAGAAAATTCCAGACATTTCCAGCCTTCTTTGTTTTATACGGACTTCTTCCTTCATTGGGAATCAATGTGAATTAATTTTCTCTACACAGGGCAAATACAGAGCATCGGTAAAAATCAAGTTCAATGCACACGGCACATGCAATTCTTATTCCAGAGAAGTCTCAAAGGACATCCAGTTATGATTCCCTGCTTCAAGCTGAAAGATAAATGCTGTTTGCAGAGGAGACACAAGTGTCTCGCCAAGATAGCTGCACGCTGCAAGCTAGAGCCAACCTCAGGGACAGGAGGAACCCCAGGAGAATGGTCGGTGCGGAGGAGGGCAGAGTGCTATCCTGTCCCTGCCCACCCCCCTGCCGCACCAACCCCTCGTCTCACAGGCACCTGGGGAGTTCGCGTTTTTATTGCATATTGTCTGTGCGACTTGTTTTGGAGTTAAAACACTTTGCTTGTCTCTTTTCATCTGGCAAATGCTGATGCTTATGGTGCACTGTTGGAAATAAACCCCAACCTCCACCTTCCTCCTCCTCTCCTTTGTGTCAGTAGTAACTCAGATGGTCATGTAAGCACCATCCTGGAAAGCTGCTTGCTAAGTAACTGCTGCTCCCTCTCCTGATGGCAGCAGAAGCCATCCTATTTATCTGTAAAACGTGAGAGAGGCTCTCTGCACCACCAGTGACAGCAGTCTGAATGACTTCTGCAGGTGGCCTGGGCCACGAGCCCTTTTGTGAACCCCAACACAAGTTCTCAGGCTGCCGCAAGGTCACCCCGTCTCCCTGCAGAAGCTGCTCCGTCTCAGCAGCAAGCTCCTCCAGTTCCCAGAGGTGATGCATCACCTTGCACAAATGCAGAATGAGCAGAATGAGATTTCCGTGCCAATCCACTGCTTAGCATTTCTGCTGAGAATGCTAAGAAAGCCCCACATTTCTGCCTTGTACACAAATATTTGTCATATGGCCATGAAAAACTACTTTTCTTGAAAATTGGTGGAGCTGCGTCAACATGAACCAATGTAGGATCAAGTCCACTGAACACAATAATTGTAGTGTAACAGCAGCAATGAAAATTAAGCAAATAAAAAAATGAATTTGCATTAGCAAAAATAGGTGATATTGCTCAATGATGCAGCAGTGAAATCAAAATAACTGAATGTGGAATAGCCAAAGAGTAGTCTTTCAATTTTTATTCTGGATTTTATTCAGCATCAGAACACACTGATCTAAGCACGGGATAACATGAATTATGCGGGTCTTGTGTGCTCCTTTGATGCAAAATATAATGTGTTTACTTCAGTAGAATACTAGGACTGAGAATAATTCAAAGTTCTGCTCTCATCTAGATATATGTGCCTGAATCCAGGCATCTTTTCCCTTTATCGCTGTGTAAGAAAATAGCTTTTCTTTCTTACAAGCTAACTGATATTAGAGCAGTGAAGGAAGGAAGTTTCAGCTCCTTGTTGTACACTGAAGCTTTGGGTGGCCTGCTGTCAAACAGAGCCTGCCGCTCCGCTTTCCAGACCTATGCTTGGCAGGTGTCTGCCTGATGAAAGGCAAGTGCTTAAGAAGGTCTCTGGGAGTGCATGGGGCAAGGAGTTTGCCAGTCTGGCCAGCAAGAAGTGCGCAGAGGGTGCGTCTTCAATCACACCACAAAACCCATTCTGACTTTTCATTTCATGCTAAGTTTCAAATGCAAATTTTCTCAAGATTTCTGAAGCTGTCAGGCCAAGAACTTTTCTAAGTAATTTTCTTGTACACCTTTGGCTGATCCTTTTGTTTTCAGAAAGGAGGACCAATTTTGCTTGCCTTCTCCTCTTAGAGACAGGCTTCTAGAAAAAAAAAAAAAAAGCTTTTGCTGCACTGTAGCGCTTATAGCACAATATCTGCTAATTGTTTTTTTGGAAGCAGCTTGGGCCTCCTAGACTATCCTGCATCTCATTTTAGCAAGCTCTTCCACATTATTGTATACTCTAGTCCACCCCTTCTAGCCACGGAGGCACCACTGGTCCTGCTGTGCGTCACAGCCGGCTTCCTAGGCCAAGGAAGCAATATGCCAAAAGGGGAGGTGAGGGAAGAGATGCAGAGAAAGAGAAAACACTGACTGTATAAACAGCTTCACATTAGAATGAATACTCCAGTAAAATACCATTTGAGTCATTTATCATCATCTTATACCTGTTGTCCAGGTATTTTTCCCCCTACTTTTCTATGAATTGTCAGTGACAGCTCTTAAATAATTTGCTCGGGGAAAAATCCTGCCTTTAGTCTTCTGGATGATGCTGGGAGAAGCATAGCAGGGGCAGTTGCAGGAGAGTATGTGGGTCTCTGATCCTGACCCATTTTGCCTTTGTGGACACAGGGAACCAGAAGCAAAGTCTAACTGTGCTTCTGTGCACTGCTTTGAGAAAGATGCTCATGCGTGTGCCTCCTCTGGCTCTAGTCTTTCACATGTGACAGAAGAGGTTAAAAGCAGTGATATGATGGCCTAAAAACAGATAGTCTAAGTAGGATTTTGCTAGTATGACTGATAAGCAGTGAGATTACTGTCATGGACAGTAATCGCCCACGTCTGTGCAATGCAAGGGAGTCTGGTCCTCAAAGGATGCAGGATTGAAAGAAGGGATTGGAGTAGCGAGCTGTAGTCAGCCTCTGAGCACTTTCACTGAAGAGGGAAGGAGTCGGTCTTATCTTTGGTGCCTGGACAGCCAGCTGTCCCAGAAGCACCCTGTCTACCAAGGTGACAGGATGGCTGGTTGCCAAGAGGAGAGACAAACTCTGGAGGCATCAGCCAGGCACTGCTATCAAGCCTCTAATTTAAAACCTGAGAGGTCAGCTGTGTTTTCTGCCCTTAGCTTTTTGTTTTCTCAGCCTAGCTGCTGCCTCCCACAGCCCCCTCCTTCCCTGCAGTGTTTTACAAGACAGACCTGATCAGCAAACATTAAATATGCCACTTCCAGTAAGGCACTGGAATAGTAGTGGGCTGTGTCATCAGAAAGTTCATTAAGATGCAAATCTGGTAGCAGAAATTGTCAGTTCTGGTATCTCCTTGAAGTTATTTGACAAAACTGTTTATCATTGATGAAGTGCTTTTGTCAATTAAAAAAAATGTCATGGTAAGCATGAGCTAGTCATAAGCTATTTCTAAGAAATAATTGATTTGTCTTCTCTGAATTTACAATCAGATTTCTGTTAATTGTCTTAGATCTATGTAAAATAACTAACACATGTCAAGAATAATAACATATTAAAAAAAAAAAACCAAACCCACACCAAAAAGCGTTCCTTTGAGTGACCACTGAAAAGCAAAGAAAACTCCCATCAGTTTCAAAGGAAATTTTTTTCCCAGTTGTGTCACTGATGTGGTACTGTTATTTTACCGGTGAATATGTCTGCTTTAGAATCATAGAATTATTTAGGCTGGAAAAGACCTTTAAGATCATTCAGTCCAACCTGCCAAATGCTGCCAAAACCACCACTAAACCGTATTCCTAAGTACTACACCTAACTGTCTTTTAAATACCTCCAGGGATGCTGACTCAACCCCTTCCCTGGGCAGCCACTTCCAAGGCTTGATAACCTTTTCAGTGAATAATTTTTTCCTAATATCCATCCTAAACCTTCTCTGGTGCAACTTGAGGCCATTTCCTCTCATCCTATCACCTGTTACTTGGGAGAAGAGACCAACCCCCACATCTGTACAACCTCCTTTCAGGTAGTTGTAGAGACTGATAAAGTCTCCCTTGAGACTCCTTTTCTCCAGGCTAAACTACCCCAGTTCCATCAGCTACTCCTCATAAGACTTGTTCCAGACCCCTCACCAGCTTTGTTGCCCTTCTCTGGACACACTCCAGAATCTCAATGTCTTTCTTGTAGTGAGGGGCCCAAAATTGAACACAGTATATGAGGTGGGGCTTCACCAGTGCCAAGTACAGGGGACAATCACTTCCCTAGTCCTGCTGGCCATACTATTTCCAGTACAAGCCAGGATTCTTGGCCACCTGGGCACACTGTTGGCTCATATTCAGCCGTCTCTTGACCAACACCCCCAGGTCCTTTTTTGCAGGGCAGCTTTCCAGCTACTCTTCCTCAAGCCTGAAGCACTGCATGGGGTGGTTGTGAACGAAGTGTGGGACCCAGCAATCGGCCTCATTGAACCTCATACTATTGGCCTCAGCCCATCAATGCAGTCTGCCCAGATCCCTCTGTAGAGCCTTCCTAGGCTCAAGTAGATCAACACTCCCACCCTAGTTGTGTCGTCTGCTTTAGCTTTACCCTAAATTTTTTCCATAAAACATGTTTAAGGTAGATTGACCACTCTAATGCCCTTCCAAAAATTCTGTATATTAATGTAAGTAGCTGGTCCAATTATGTTCCGTTTATTTCAGTGACAAAATTTAAATAAGGAAATAGCTCAAGATATAAATAGGCACTTAGATGATAGTTTTGAAAACTGAATTCTTGGTTCTCAATGCTTTTAAAATGTGATTGAATCGATGTTTGTATTATTAAGTTGTAAATGCTTGTACACATCTGCCTCATTGTTTAAATTTCTTACTCTGCTCCCCCTTTCTAGTCAGCCATTCCTCTTCTAAATGATTTTGCCTTTTAAAAGTGAATTTGAGTTCCAGTCATAACCTTGAATAAATGGAGATCTCTGGAGTATTCTCTTCTGAACCATGGGCCAGATCCATAGTTAAGGTAGGTCAAGCTAGCTTCACTGTCCTCAGTGCCAAAGTACTGCATTTGGGGATCCGACCTTTCAATGGTCACCTATTTAATGTGACCAATAAATCAAGTATAATGTAATTTCCAGCACACCAAATATAGCCCTGAGAAATGCAAGTATGCCATTTCTCCCATATGTTCAGATAAAGTCACAGTGTTTTCATTTGTATGCTTTCCTACAACTGCTGGAAAAAGCAAAGAATATCTTCTACTACAGAAGGACACTTGAATACAAATTAGCATCATTACCATAAAAGAACTATGTAGCATTTTTAGCAGATTATTAATTAGGACAAAAATTAATAGCACAGATAAAGGCTAGTTAATTCAAATAGTTCCTACCTCTGATAAGATACCTTATCTACTTCTTAGTATAATATTGATCTTTTCTCTATATTTTTAGCCATAACAGACATACGAATGTTGTAATTAAACTGGATGATATGCAGTTAGCCTATAGATATCTGTCCAGAATAGTGCTATATTAGAATTTTGATGCAAAATTGAAATTCTGTTGAATTTTCCCAATTTGAATTTCCATTCATTGATTTCACTGTTATTTATATCTTATCATGGGTTTTCTCTTCTTAATGTTATTTATATGATGTGCATTTTTATCTGAATTATATTTAAAGCAGTAGCACTTGGTTTAATAGAGCTCCTAGACTCATAACTTACAATAAGACACAAAATATAAGTCTTTCTGAAAGTGTAACTAATGAGGTTGGACACAAGCGAAATTTGACACTAAATATGAAAATCCCATCTTCTCAAGGACAAAGATTCACCGACTCATACATCATTTTTATTTTTAATGGATTAGAAAGAGTAGATACAAGTCCTCAAAAATTGTTTCTGCAACTTTGAAGAGCTGAGAAAGACGGAGTGAATCAGCCAGCACTGCAGAGTTTCTCAAATTAAGTGCAAATACAGAGTATTCAGAGGCTTATATTCTTAGAATAAAAATTATCTGAAGCAATTCATATTTATGTCCCTTAGTTCACTAGCAGAATTTAAAGTTTTATTTTTAAAACATGCTTTTTCCACAGAGTTTAAATTTTCACAACTTTTTCACCAAAACGCACCACTGCACTTCCTGCATGCCAAAGTCCTTAGGATGGAGCCATGTTAGAATAATTTTCTTTCAAATACATCTTTGCAGTTTACATAAAACACCACCCATCTAAGCTGTGATCTTAAAAATTATTTGGGAAAGCACTAAATACACTAACTCAAAATAATATTATAAATTCCTATGACTTGACAAGGCTCTGAGATGTTGTATGTACATCGTTGGACTGTCTTAGTGACTTGTATACTAGGTGACTCAGTTTTGGTGAATATTGACTTTATATGCAAGAGAAAGGGGAAAACCAAGCAGGTTTTCCTCATTTTGTATTTTCAAAGATTGAAGCTGAGAGAAAAGCAATGGGAACATTTTGCTGTATTTCATGCTTTTCCACTTAGACAAGCACATCTAAATGATAAAAATGGAGGAATGCAAAATATTACAGGTACCAAACTCCTTGCCAGCCTACAATGGCTGCTGTACCTATAGTAATATCAACAGAGGTAAATCTGAGATGGATTTAAACCATATCTGTCTTCAGGGTGTTTCTGCTCCCATGAGCTCTACAGATAATCAGTGTAATATAGCTTTCATTCAGATACCTTAAAGGTCATTCTAATATCAAGTGAAGCCAATTATGAAGTAGGGGTCTAAAATTCAGTATATAAGACCAGAGACTTTTTTTTCCCCTTCTTTCATTTAGAGTGATGTAGTGAAATTTCAGCGGTAATGGGAAAGGTTTGAAAGAAGAAAATGTCTGCGCTGGCTTCAGGGACTTTCTCTCAGCTCCACTTGACAGATGCAGTCGTATTTTCGGGCAGAGCTCAGCAGCAGAGCATCTCAATTGCATGCTGTAACATTTCCCCTAACAGCCTGTTCAGTTAGAGTGGCTCCCATGACGTGCAATGCCGTCCGTGGTATATTCACTTAGTTTTCAAATGTAACAGAACTTGCAATAACATTTGCATTCATTTGCATTTCAATGTTGACATGAGAAATACTGGAACTAGTTATAAAAGAACAGATATATTTCGCCATTTACCATTTTATGACTAAGAAGGCCCATGTAGGGACTGCAGTGATTCACAGCTTCTGATAGTTGTTTAAAAAGATTAAGGTGCTTTGGTTTGGGCCATTTATGGCCTTCTGCAGGCAATCAAAACTCCTATGAAATCATCAGGACTAGTGAAGAGGCTTGCTTTACTCACATTTGCCTCAAAACCTACAACTCCCAGTTGTGTCTTTACACTTACCACAAACCATTCTCAGCAAGAGGAGCACTGCTCCTTGCTCGTCAGATGCTCCCTGACAGGTGCATTAAACATTCATTCTTATGTCTGCAACTCAAGCACTAAAACGTGTATCACTGTCCAGACTGGGAGACTTCCTGCTGGGTGAGAAACTGGCTGAGTTGTCGAGCCTGTGCAGTAGTGGTCAATGTGATGTGTTCTACCTGAACACCCAAAGCAGGTGAAGCGCCTCACGATGCTATCCTGGGACCTGCTCTGTATAATGTCTTTATTAGTAAACAGCAGGAGGACGCAGAATAAACCCGCATGAAGTTTGTGGGCAGTGAGCTGAGCGTGATCCAGCAGTGAGACCTGGCACCAGCAACAGCCAACAGCATCCTGGGCTGTGCTAATGGGGAAGGGATTGTTCTCCTTTACTCAGCACTTGTTTAGACAGTTTCTGGTATACTCTGTCCAGGAGAGGCTCCAGGGTAAACTGGAGTGAGTTCAGTGGAGGGAACCAACATGCTCAGGGAGCACTTGCCCTGAGAGAAGAGGCTGAGGGAGCTGGACTTGTGCAGCGTGGAGAAGAGATGGCCTTGGGGGAACCTGACAGCAGCCTTGCTGCATGGAAGTTACTGAGAATATGGAGCCAGACTCTCTACCGAGGCGCATGGTGGGAGGAAAACAACATCAGTATGAAAAATTGGAACAGGTTGCCCAGAGAGATTTCACAAACCCTGTCCTTGCAGGTTTTACAGACCTGCTTGGGCAAAACCCTCAGAAACCTGATCTGAATTTGCTGTAGACCCCGTTTTGAGCAGGAAGTTGCAGTAGAGGCATTGTGAGTTCCCTTCCAGCCTGAATGATTGTATGACACTGTGATACTACAGAGCTGGATAAATTATTACAGTAGTAGGTAGGTTTAGATTTGAAAATTAAGCAGAAATGCTCTATAGGTTAACATGCTTGCCTCAACTAATTTCTAACAAAGCCAGAAATTTTTCTTGCATTAATTACTTTGCTTCCTTTCCCACTTGATGTGCCTTTCATTTAGGGTCAAAAAATCTGCTTCTGCTTTTTATTCCAATATTGCTACAACTTGTGACGATATAAATCTCTATTATAACATCCTCCCTCCCCTCTGTCTTGCCCAGGTACTCCTCCTTCTCCTTTCTCTTTTTTATCTTCAGTATTTTCAACAGCTGGGACATGATCAAGCTCATTCATAAAAACATCTGGCCCCTAAATCACTGTCTGTCTCTCATTGTTCAGTGCATGCTTTACATGGCATGTGTTGGAAATCACTGGAGGTAGTTGAAAGCTGCCTCATTCTTTCTATTTTTTAGCACGTCTCTAGAGATTTCACAGTTCCTTACAGACCCTTTCACAACAGCTCTCCTACCTATCAGCTTTGTTTCTGTCTCAAGTACATGTGTCTCCTCTTAAGCTCAGTATTTCCTTTGATGAAGGAACAGTTGTCTCTCTGCCATGCTAAGGAGAATGGTATAAAATGATGGCAGTGATTACTTTTCCTGACTACTGTTCATTAAACAAATATAATCATTTACATAAATATTTACAAATGTCCTCCATGCAGCCACCCCAGGATATTGTCCAAATCCATGCAATTGCATACAATAAAGTATTAATAAGATAATCATACGAAGAGGTTTCTTATACATATTACAAAACTTCACACTCATACTGAAGATTTACTACACAACGAAAATAGGTCACATAACTGAGACAAGCAGTTGAAGTACTCATATGTACTGCTGCCTGGAAATGTTGATAGAGCCAGCTGATTACAGATGCATCATCCCTAGAGCCACTCTTTGTTCTTTCTCCCCAATACCATTGCCTGCAACTGTGCAGAACAGCCACCACTGCAAAAGCTCTGCAGCAAACAGCAAGCACATCTACACAGCTAAACAGAGCACAATATGGGGATTCCCAAGCTATTAGATTAGAAATTCACACAGCATAGACAGGATCAATATAGACAAATTATTATGGAGCTCCATACACACCAATTAGTCTGCCAGGAGTCACAAACTAATGATTTCTCACTCAAGCTGACTTTGGTCAGAAAGTTTGGTTTCCAGTACTGGTCCCCACTTCAATGTTACATGGCTATAAGCCAGGCTAGCCTAAATCTGCGTGGCTCTGCCATTTAAATATGTGCAGAGAGGGCCAGGGATGGTTCATGACAGAAACCTGTTTTATGTGTCTCATGGCAATCTAGATTTAATTTCTGCCAAGGAAATGTTTTGTAGATATCTGTTTGCAGTGCCCATGTGGTGCAGCAAACTGGAAATTCTGTGACCACTTAAACTGTATTTTAGAAAACTATAATGGGTTAATTATGAAAGGGATTATTAGATTCAACAGGCCAGCCTGTCTTACTTGTGCAGGAGGGCATCTCAGTCTCGCTGAGACCAAGAGGAGAATTTCCAGTGGCTACAAAGGTTTTTAAATGTTAAATTTACACTTTTGTGTTTCAGTATAAAGGGGATCTGTGTACTGCAACCTTGATATTGTCAAAACTAGAGAGGCTGGAAAGGAGGTATGGACAGAAAGTAGCTGTGAACTTGAGGTGGATTTCAGCACCAACAATGTAGGATACCCTGATTTATTTACACATGCAGGAGGAAGGGAAGGCACTGCTCATTCAGGAAATAGAAAAAATAAATGGAACCAACTCAGTCCAGGACATGACTGCAATATGAAAGCGTGCTCTGACTCTTCTACTTGTTTCTGTCTTTATGAAAACTTCATAGTGCTGGATAGAGTCAAACCTTTGCAAGCTAATGTCCTGCTTCTGGGGCTTTTCTTTTGTGAATTTTATATCCTCTTATGCCAAAGTTCTGCAGCAGGGAGGCAGAAGAAAACCAGGCGAGAACACAAAAAAGGAGTAGGTTTGCTACATAAAAAACTTAATTAAGACTGCAAATTCAAATAGGGATGCCAGTTTGAAGATTGTCTGTGACACTTCAGTCTCTTGTGTTTATGCTTCACTTCCTTAGCTATATGCTTGTATATTATCTTCTTTTCCACACGAACCAGCACAGCTCGTTTATGAACAGCATAACTATGATCTTCAACATTTTCAGTATGTGGTCCCATGCCATACTTACTGCACACCATTTAAATTCATATCTCAATCAAAATGATTAATTTCTTTGTGGATTTCAGGCTAAGATCTCAGCAGTCAGGTTTGGAGAAACCTATCTCACGCTGGGTGTTGGAAATGGTGCTCACACTCCCAGCATTATGTAGGAGAACGTTAACTGATATGGGTCAAAACCCACATAGATGATTGTGAGAGAAGGATCAATCCCAAGCCTGGGCCTTATTTGCTATTGTAGACATGACCTGTATACAAAGCTAAAGTGGCTTTTTATCCTGATCAGTCTTGTCCATAGCAGTCCTAGAGATGCAAGTGCTTGTCAGCTTTCTAGAGGTTTGAGATGGTACTTGTTCTGTTGCAAATAATACCACCTGAATTTTCAGCTTACTGAGTCTCTTTTATGACTGGCTTGTATGTTCCAGAAAAGTTAACAATCTGGCTAAGTTTGGGTATATTTAAAAAAAAATCCTCTTAAAATATGCATCCTGCTATCCTTTTCATATCTGTGCTCCAAAGCATGGATAGTTTCAGAAAACTGTTGCCAGCATTTCTTAATTTACTTGGGAAAAGGAATGACTTTGACCTTAGTTTCCCTTTGGAAAAAGACAACTCTTTTAGGTGAAAAATTTGAAACAAAAAATTCAGATATAAGACAAAGCCTGCAGTGGTAATGCTTAGTTCATAAAGGGGCAAAATATTTGGGAAGCATGAACCATGGTAACATGGGGGAACCTCAGTAATAGGTAGTGGTACCAGACCTGCTTAGGTTGCTCCATAGTCATGTTAACACAGGGCGGTATAATCATAGAAAAGTTAATTGGAAGAGAGGTCTGGTGGCCATATGGGCAAGATTCCTGCTCAAAGCAAAACTATTGCTGACAGAAGAATAAGTTTGCCAGGGCTTTGTTAGATGAAGTCTTGAAGACCTCCAAAGATGGAGATACAATGACCTGTCTGGGTCACCTGTTCAAATGGTGAACTATACCCCTAGGAAAAAAGAGTTTCCCTAAATCCAATAAAACCTTCCAAGCCGCAGCTTGTACCTGTCACTCCTTGCTGTCTGGCAAGAGAATTTGGCTGTCTTCTCCAACTCCCCTTCGAAGAGTCGTGGCTTTGTTAGGAAATCACCTCTTTACCCTGTCTTGGTCAAACTAAACAAGCTCAGTTCTCCCAGCCTCTCCTTGTAGGTTAAGGGCCCTCATCCTCTTGGGAGACTTTGGCTGGATCTTCTTTAGCTTTTCCACATCCCTCTTGACATGGGGCCCCAAAACAAGACGCAGTACTTCAGGTGCAGCTTCACCAATATAAAATAAAGAGGGATAATAACGTTCTCAGTTCTATCCAATGTAAACCACTATGTGGCTTGCAATAATTGTGGTGAGGGTGGAGTGTTCATCTCACTCTAGGCACTCGCCGTACTCCGCAAGCTTACGGTCCTTAAGCAGAGCTGCCACTCATCCAGCTGCCCCACAGCCTGTGCCCAAGCAGGGGGTTATTGCACCCTTGAGCATAGCACTTCACACCGCTTGTTGGATGTCAGGAACTTTCTATTGGTTTAATCCTCAAATTTATCAAGGTCCTCCTGGACTAAGCTCTGCCTTTTCTTGTGTCATCCCTAATTTGATATAATCTGCACATTTGCTGAAGGTGTAGTTAGTGTGACTCATGTTATTGATAACGAACAATGTCAACCCTGGTATGGACTTTGGGAGTAATGTGAAGTAGCTGTCAATTTGCCAGTTTTGTAACAAACTCACCAAACATGTAGAAGCTTAAGGGTATATCTGTAACATACTGTGCAGATTTTGGCAGAAAAAAACCCAAAGCTGGTTCCTATGTGATACATCCAGAAGTGCTAGCCACTGTCTCTACATTCTGCTGTGTAGAAATACCAACTCATTTGGAGTTAAACTGAGTATTTATTTGTGGTTCTGCATTTAAACTGTAAGCTCTATAGAACACATAATTGATTCTTTTTACTGCTAGAGACAAAAGTTCAAGACCAATTGAGTTTTCTTCTTTTTTTTTTTTTTTAAATTTTATAGCAAGAGTTTAATATTTTCTCTCCCTGTGGTGTAGGTGAATTTGTCACTTCAAAGTGATAAATGGAGCTCATTAGAAGTTCCACCTTATCTTATAATGCCTTACAGTAAATCTGTATTGTACCACAGGACATTGCTGTTCTGCTTTACAATGCAGAAATAGGGCATTGTTCAACCATCCCGTTGAAAACACACTGTGAATTTGAAGACAGAAAGCAAGGAAAAACTCTGAAGGCACAGTTGGAAAATCTCAGTGCTACTACTTTAAATGTGTTTTTGATCTCCATTGGCAGTGACAACAACTCAAATAATTTGTCAGTCTTTGTGACCAAATTCTTCTGAATCTGTGGTCTGGGTAGCATTTCAGGCAAGTTTTTTTCCTGCTTTGTGCATGCTTTCATGTTTGTAACCATTCTTAAGCCTTCAGAAAAATGCTTTTTCATTCATTTGGTTCTTTATTTCTAATTGCTGCATTTGGAAGAGAAAGATCTAGATTTTTATATATGTGTTTACAGATTTGTTGACTGTTTTCTACAGATATTAAATACAAAAACGTTTAAAATATCTTTTTTTTTTCTCATGTCCTCTTTCAAATGAGAAATTAATGTGGAAAAAATACATATTCTGTTGGTGCCTGAAAATCCAAAAAGAAGCTCAGAAAAGAGAAGCAGCAAAAGAAGACAAAGTTTTATTAAAAGGCAGTAGGACCATGTTTAAAATTAGTTCACCCAACAGCAATAAAAATGAGCTCTCTTTTCTGAAAATGCAGTCAAATTTATCATAAATGTAAAAAAATTCACAGACATTTTTATAGGTAGCTGTGCACATGGGAAAGCTAAAAAGTCACCTTCAAACCTGCATAGAAAGATAGCTGGCGTCAAGCCACAGTGTGTTAACTATGAGTCATGTGCCGAGATCATTGTGGATCTAAATATCAGCAAAAATGACAATCTGAAATATTGCTATACACTGGTGTAAATGCAATTGTCTTGTTTTAATCTGCATTTCTTAGCGTCTGCGTCTATCTTGCTTGTACGTTCTTAATTGGTTTTTTTGTATGAAGGCTGCCAAACCCAAGAATCTCCAAAGATTTTAAATGGCTAGCATGTAACAGTGGTAATTTGGATGAATAGAGAGCAAGGAAGCTATATTTCAACTGGACGTGGCTAAGAATGAAGCATTTATGTGAATGAAATGCAAATAAATGAAATTGAGAGAGTACGTCAGTTTGCGTGGTTTTATGTTTGGGTTTTTTTTTTTTTAATTTTTACTGAAGATTAGTCTGGAGCTAGATAAAGAATAGAGCTGTTTACCTTTGTTTACAAAGACATTAAGAGGACATCTTGGACTTTCCAGAACAAATATTCTAGATCTTTAATTGCTTCAAAAGACTGGAAAAGCACATAGATTAAAATGCAACATACTTTGAATGATGATATTAACATTGAACAGGATACTAGAAGTCTGTAAAATTTAATGAAAATAATATTAACCATGGAAGCTCTTAAAAGAAGTTCAAAAGTGTCAGGATACCGAATGCTCTCAAAATATTTTTTTTTCTGAATTTTTCTATTATCTTCCAAGATGTTCTAAGACTTCTACAAGCTGAATAAACTATGACGGTACTAAAGATAAGGAAAAGAATAAAAAAATTTTGCATCTAAAGCTTTGCCTGAATTCCATACACATGTAGAAAACGTTCTGCTGATTTGGATCCCAAGTATCTAATTTTAGAGAGCTGAGGCTGATGAATGGCTGCACCAACAAAATTGTTTCATGACTCACAGTTCAGAAAAGGATTTTCATGCTACAGCCTCATCAGACAATGGCGGTGCTCGGTGCTAATTTGCTGTATGAATGCTGTTGCAGAAGGCTTTGGATGCCTTAGCCTTTGTGCTGCTGAGAGCTTCCTGTTTGCAGGTGTGCAGCCTGCCTTCCCCCAGCAGTGGGGGGGTGCCCATCACCCCAGCCACTTGGGCAGGGTCTCCCAGGACCCTGGGGCAGGATTTTCCCTTCCACGATCTCACAGTCTTGCTCTCAGGCTGTTCTCATGGCCTTGCCCTGGCAAATATGGTAATGTGGCTGTGGTAGGTCCTCAAAGGAAGCAACCGTGGCAGGCAGGAGAAGCACTCCATCTTTGTCCCTTTTGCCCTTGGCTGGGGCTTTGGAGCACATTAGATATCCAATCACACACTTTCACTGAGTGTAGCAGTCAATGAGGATGCAGCACCAGCCCCGGCCAGCACATGCCAGAGATAAGACCATTGTAAGCAGGAACCACCACCAGCAGTTTGGGCAGGTCCTAATGAAATGCGTGTCCTTTCTGCAGGAGAGTGTTATGGGGGAGCCCTGCTGCACAGGAGGGGAGCCCGGAGGTGGCTGCCTGCCTGGGGACCCCCATCATTTCTCTTCCTGCTGGCCACTGAGGAGAGCTTTCCCTTTCCTTTTCTCTATCTCAGTCTTTTTGATTTTTTTTTTTTCCCCCGAAGTAACGTTCACTGGTAGAGTTGATACACTTCATGAACTATGAGCTCCGCTTTTAAATTTTTGTGCACTTGTCTCAGCATTGACCGTGCAACAATGGCTTGTTCTGCAACTTGCTAATATATTCCCACACCCACTCATCTTTTCTTGCCTTGACTTTTAAAGAATCATTTTCCGCATCCCAAAGTCCATGTTCCTTAGTTTAGGCAGAGTATGGTTGCCATCTACCCTTTCACATGTGTCATAAAACCCACAATGTCATCACCAACATTCTATCTTACACAGTTTCACTAGCTCCCTGCTTATTTTGGGATTCAACTCAGAGAGCAGTCTGCAAGGAGTCTTGTACCCCAGTCAGCATGTAGTGTTCTGCTGATGTCCCTAATCTCCAAGGCTTATCTGTAATCTTCCTTTCTGTGGTACCTCACATAGAAGGAAAGAAGAAATCACTTGATGTCAAGTTCCTGGGCAAGGGCGAATTTTGTTTTATGGGCACATGCCAGGTTGTCTCTGACACTGATTCAAGTATTTTACGTATTTTCAAAGCTATATTAAAACCAAAAGCAGTAATTTACCCAAAATTACAGAGCAAAATATTAGTAAATCATGTAAGAAAGTCCCAGTGCATCTTCAGGGCTTTATATAACCACTTCCAAATTTTCTACTGCATCAATTTTCTACACCCTTACCCTGGATTTGGAAACTGTATCTTTCTATGTATATATACAGCATTCTGTAAAACTGCTCACACTTTTGTTAAAGTATTGCCCAAGTTCCACTAAAAATCTTCCCCATAAGAAAAACGTGTGCCAGATGTAGAATTTTTAGTTCAGAAGTATTTTCTACGACTTTTTGGTTTTAGGGGACACTACACCTTACTGGCTGGATCAGCCAATACGATGGATTAAGATGTCTTCATCTCATGGCATTTTTTTGCAGCTTCCTTTTTCTCCATCTTTTAATATGTTTGACTGACCTGATCTGCTAACTGAATATGCCCTGTTTAAAACAAACAAGGAAACATGCTGAACCCCTCAGATGGCCAATAAAGTGAGCAACTCAGCATGAATCAAAACACATCTTCTGCATCATATAACTAACTTTAAAGTAAAACCTAAAGAAATTCTTGAGCAAAATTTGGAAAGATAATAAATATGTTATTTAGATCAGCATTCAAACACTAAAAGGAAAAATTACAGAGAGTAACTGGAATATTTCTGTGTTAAGACCTCAAAATGTAAATGCATGCTGAATGCCTATGCTACTCAGAGAAGAGTGTGCTTCTCTGAGTCAGTGCCTAGAGGTCCAGCTTCTGTCCTCATCACCCCATAGCAAGCATTGAAGTTTTATATTTCTCGACTGTGGATTACAACCCCCAGGTGGATAATAAAAGACAACCCAGAAGAGTTATTCCCAGTTACCCCACGGTTACCAGTGTAACTTTTTGGGACAGTCATAAACTTCCAAGGTTTCAGTGTCAAATAGAACAGTTATACTATATGTCTTTTTAATTTTCAGTAAATTTGAAGGTGTTATGAAGTGTCTAATTTGAAATAAATGTTACTGGCCAGAAAGGACTCCAAATCTGAGCCGTTTTTAAAAAAGCAGAATTTTGGAAAGACTAGACATAAATATATATACACACACATATATATACCTATATATACATGCATATACATATACACACACATATACATAGGCACTTACAGAGACCTATACCAGGTCTCTGTAAATTTTTCTCTGGCTGCAATCTAGAATCATAGAATTGTCTAGGTTGAAAGGTATGTTTAAGATCATCAACTGCAACCATCAACCTAACACTGCCAAAGCGACCACTAAACCATGTCCCTCAGCACCACACCTACCTGTCTTTTAAATACCTCCAGGGATGCTGACTCCACCATGCCCCTGGGCACTGTTCCAGTGCTTGACAACCCTTTTGGTAAAGAAATTTTTTCCTAATAACCAAATTAAACCTCCCCTGGTACAACTTGAGGCTGTTTCCTCTTGTCCTATAGCCTGCTACTTGGCAGAAGAGACTGACACCCAACTCGCTACAACGTCCTTTCAGGTAGTTGTAGAGAGCGATAAGGTCTCCCCTGAGCCTCCTTTTCTCCAGATTAAACAACCCCAGTTCCCTCAGATGCTCCTCATAAGACTTGTTCTCCAGACCCCTCACCAGCTTTGTTGCCCTTCTCTGGACACGCTCCAGCACCTTAAAGTCTTTCTTGTAGTGAGGGGCCCAAAACTGAACACAAAATCTACAGTAACTTAGTAACAGAAAATACAATAGAAATTGTATTGCAAGCTGCAGACTACAATGCAACCCGCAGGCTTAATTTGCCTTCATTTTATAAATAATTATTTATGTTTTTCCAAGGCAGAAGGTTGAATGTGCACAAAGGGTTCTCTGCACTTTGGTGAAACTTCTGAGAGCTGAATGTCAGTGCTGGTAGATGTATGTATAGTTCAGCTTTCAGCCTTAGCACTTTAAAACCACTTCTGACTATTTTTTATCAGTTAAGTAGGGCAGAGGAGATGCTTTTAAAATACTCTTCTTAAAGTTTTAATCCTGAGAATTTTTCTGGTTTTCATCTCCCTCCAGCTAGTTGACAATTATTTTGCCAAAGAGCACATATACGCACAGGCAAACACACACATACGTGCACAGGCAAGGACACACAGATCAGCCTTAATGCTTTGTGGTCATTCTTCTTTTCAAAGTAATTTACTGTAAAACAAACAAACAAACAGACAAAATAGAACTGGTAAACATAGCTTTCCTTATTGCTGACATTTAAGTAGTTCAGACAGGGTCCTTAAATCAAGATGTCTCCTTCTCAGTAGCTATTTGGGGGAAAAAAAAAAAAAAAGAAAAAAGGAGAGTTTAAATCCTGTTCACATGTCTGTACCTTCAGTGGCAGAATAATTATTAAATATAAAAAAAGATGGTGGCAGCGGTATTTATCTCCATGCAGTGTGAATTTAGGGCAGGGATTTAACGCAATATTATTAGAGAATGCTGACAGGGCATTGTTAATTCATCATCTGTACAATTCTTCTGCAGCAGGTTGGCTACTAAGCACGTTGCTCATAGAAGTGGGTTAAACATGCAAATTAGCTCAGTATAGGTGCAATATTGTTCCGACTTAACTAATAGAGATATACTCTGTACTCCATACAGGGCTGTCTAAAGATTTAATCCCGTGAAGAGTCCACTTACTATCACCACTTTTTTTTCTTTTTTTGAAAGGGAGGATAATGCAACAGACCCTGTCAGGCACCGCAGCCTTATGGGAAAATGCTAAAAAGATACTTTAAAAATAGGTGCCGCAATAAGCAATGAATTTCATATATTAATCGGAACGGAATTAAAATCTTATACATGATCAAGGCCTCCTTGTACTGCCAACTCAGCTTCACTAGATATCAGCGCACTGTGACACAACTGTAACTGTGTCAATCCTGGTCTCCTGGAATGTGCTGGATGTAGCTATGAGTCCGTTTAAAGTCTTGTTTTCTCCAACCTGTAAGCTATTATGGGGTAAGGGTCTATTTGCAAAGGAAAGGCAGGTCCCAGTCATTCATTGAGGAAAACTCATGTAGGGACAGAATCTAAGTTTTGGATGTTGGGTATAAAAATGCATTTGCATTCAGCCAGGACTGAGGATTCAGGGCTGCCTAGGCATGCTTTATGCTTGGTATTTCCAAACTGTTTAATTTTAGACAGTTCTCTCTGTGTGTGTACGTGTGTGTATTCGATGAGGGGAGCTGAATGTCATTCTGATGCAAGTCATTCACTGTAGAGGAAGCGTAGCTGCTTCTTTGGCGTACTTGATCTAGCCCTAGGGCTCCTATGTACTTTTATAAACATTGTCTGAAGAAAATAAAGCAAGTGTTTCTGTAAAAACGATCAACAGTAAATACAGCTTCACTGTGGGAATAAGTGCAGGAAACTCCAGAAGGTTGCATAGATTTGTTTTGCAGGAAAAGCAAATTAGGGAAAATTTTAAAACAAGGTTTTTTTGCTTTTGGGCAGTACTTGAAAGAATGCTGCAAACAACATACTCAGGAGAATAAGGGCAGAGAGGCGAAACAAAGACACTTGGTTCAGGACAGGAGAGGAAAGGTAAATCCAGGTTAGCTAGCATTAACTTACTGTTCCAGTACTCTTTCTGTTGTGCTTTATTAACACTATTAAAGTTTTAGGTATCATTTAAAACAACGGAATTGCTGCAGAGACCAGAAAGCTGTTTAAAATATGTATATATCATTTGTTTTGTTCTTTTCCTCATGGATATCGTAATAGCATCCTCACGAATATTAAGTGTTCTGCAAAAAAGAATTGGGATGTGCACAAGAATGTAAGAATACAGTTTGGTCGGTGATGGATATGAGGAATAAAGAGTAGATTTGATATTGCTGGAGGCAAGAAAACAGTTTGGGTGTTGAAAGCAGGGAAACAGAGCCAGATTTCCACATGTTCAATAGTCCCATGTACATAGGTGAACTGGCATCAAAGGATTATATTTCATATATTTAATAAACTCTCAGCTTCCTCATCACAAATTCTTCCTAACAATGTAAGTATGTCTCAGTAATTCTTTTCAAAGTATTAAGCCCATTGCTGCTCCTAAATTTCCAGTTTGCTGAAAATCTAATTCCTCCCTGCTGTTAAAACTGAAGAAGCTGTATTTTTTTCTTTTTCTAAAAACCAAAAAAAACTCATTCATAGCCTTTCTAGCGAAGAAAGACTGCTGTAATTACTTATAAACATAGTGATGTAAAAGAATCCTACTGCTAGTTCATACTGGGCTATGAGTCTCCAGAGCCTGCAGGAGAAGAAATACTTGGTAGACATATAATTAATCATTATTCATTTTGTTAAATAAATTTCAGTCTTGCCTATTAGGTTTTTGTAGTGACAGGCCAATTAAATAACAAATTCTCTTAAACAAAAAATTTTACCTATTTAAGATGCGTCAGACATTAACTTCAACTGCAAACAGTTTTCACAGGAGGTGTCTCAGTTGTTAAATGTCATACGGTCTTTATTTTAACAGTGAGAAAGCTCAGGTTGAAAAGATAAAGAAGATTCCATAAAGTAACCACAAAACCCACATTTATTCCACAAAAATAAAATATTAATAAGGCTGTAGCATTTGCATGCATTTTGAAACTGCTTTTGCTTGGGATCTGCTTTTAAGCTGGGGCTGTCCTGCCTGTCCCCCTCCCGAGCTCTGCTGCAGATGCTGCGCAGCAATGCCCATGACAGACCATGTCCTCTGTTGATGTGGAACATGAATCCCACCTGCAGGCCCATTTCCCAGCCCAGCCTTGTCCCATTCCCAATCCCCAGGGGGGTGCTCAATGCCTGAGGCTGGGGCTGCCCTGATGCCCCCTGGCTGTCCTGCTCCTGGCTGGGGTGGTGGGACCTGCCCTGGTGGCCAGGGCCTGCCCTCCTGCCATGGGGAGCCTCCACCACCCTCTGCAACCAGTCTCAAAGGAGCCTCCATGCCCTGGCATAATTCATTAAGATGAATATAACTATCTGTATTTTCTATGTCTACATTGTGATGCTGCGAGCTTATGGAGTGTTAACTTCTTCCTCATGTAGACAGCTAAAGTCAGTCAGAAGAAGTGTATCAGAAGAGTTGCACCCCAAAAGAGCCCATTTTCCCCAGAATTCCATAAAAGGAGCCTAACTTCAACCACAGGCAGAAATCTAAAATCAAGTAGTGTAAATCCCATCCTCCATGTTTGTCTGGCATGAGGAATAGCAACATGCGTTGAAGTATATCATAGCTTGCAAGATTAGGTTGCCAGAATGCAACACCTGTGAATGAAGCAAACTGAGAGGTCAGATTCATAGAAAGAGAATTGTCTGATTTAATTAATTGAAATCTCAAAGGTTACATACATATATATATATATATATATGGAGGTTTTGGTTCTATTATTGTAATACAAATTTGGAAGAAGAGTAGGCGTTACACCATTTGTGAAAAACATCATAGCATCTTTTATAGGCATGAGTGATGAAAACCTCAGCTTCATGTGTCATCATTTTTCTCATTTATGTTAAGCCAAATTACTTCTGATTTTGGTTTTATGCAGTGTGCCTTCAACTGCAAGAAATCAAGGGCCATATCTGCTGCAGGAAGATTTCTAAAGTTTCTGTGGAGAGAGGGACATACCTTATATGAACTGCTTAAATTTCTTCCTATGATTGCCAGGCTTCCTTCACTGAAGGTATATATAATTATTTGGGTTTAAGTTTAACAGAAAGAGAATTGGCACCAGAGTTTGCAATAATCCAAGAACAAGTGTAAATATACCACAAATGAAAAACACAAGATCACCCTGTATAATATGATCACTTGAATACTCCCACGGTAGTTACCACAACTAAGCAGACAGATTCCGTTTATTTTAAAAGTGTAATGCATACCAGATAGAAACCAGATATCACCAGCTCAGACTGGTGACTCATAAATCTCTTTCTCTCTCTTGCTCCTCTCCTTGGAGAGGGAGGGAGGTCATTCTCCCCCTCTACCCTGCACTGGTGAGGCCACAACTGGAATACTGTGTCTAGTTCTGGGCTCCCCAGTTCAAGAGACAGGGAACTACTGGAGAGAGTCCAGTGTAGGCAAATGAAGAGGACTGAGGGATTGGAGCATCTCCCTTATGAGGAAAGGCTGAGAGAGCTGTGACTCTAGCCTGGAGAAGAGAAGGCTGAGAGGAGACCTTATTATGGCATACAAGTATCTAAATGGTGCGTTGAAGGAGGATGGAGCCAGACTCTTTTCAGTGGTTCCCAGTGACAGGACGAGGGGCAATGGGCACAAGTTCCCTTCAAACACAAGAAAAAACTTCTTTACGGTTCAGGTGACAGAGCACTGGCACAGGCTGCCCAGGGAGGGTCTGGAGTCTCCTTCTCTGGAGATTTTCAAGACCCACCTGGATGCAGTCCTGAGTAATGTGCTCTGGGCAATCCTGCTTTAGCAGGGGAGTCGGACTAGATGATCTCTAGAGGTCCCTTCCAACTCCATGATTCCGTGAGAGAGAGTTGGGGGAGGGCATCTGCCACTAGTTCAGTGGCCAGCCCGGCCCAAACCACAGCAAACAGGTCAAAGAGAACAGTACTGCTTTACACGGTAGCATCCTAAAGGTAAAATTTCTGTCCCACAGAAGAAAATGGCAGAATTTTACAGTGTGAGGACTTGTTCTTGTTCCATGAGAAATAACTTCATTTCATGAATTTATTTGAATAATATGTCAGAGGGATGTAATGGGAAAATTCATTCAGGAACAGTCAAAAATAGGTCAGAGCTGATTATGAATAGCATCGTTCTAAAATATAACAATTATTTTAATTCCTTCTGTTAAAATCATATGTAACTCTCATTGTCACTTTGTCATATTTCTTATATTTTAGTTGAAATGAAGACTTATACTTGAATTTATAGGATAGAAACAAGCATCAGTAATTATTCAGAGATATTTTCTGCAGGCTCAATCAACAGCTTGCTATCTTAGCACCAACTCTGCCTCCAAAGCTCAAAAATTTTTGGGCTGGTCAACAGTCAACCCACTTGGTATTCAGAGACCATTTATGGCAGATCAGAATCCCCAAGGTAAGTTCCTAAATGGCAGAGTCAAGAACCTAAGGATATTGCTAGAGGTATTCTAGCTCGAAAATGTCCTAAAGCAGCTGAGAACTTTGTCTTTTTCATACAATTAATATTGGAAGGCAGAAAAATCCTGAAAATTTGCTCACAGAATGGAAAATGGTAAAAGAAAAAAAATGTTACAAATGCTGATTTTTTTTTTTTTTAATAAAGAAGTTAGTGTTCTTTAAATACTTTCCAGCTGACATCTTGGTTACTTGCCATCTTAATGAAAAATGTCAGGAGTTCCCTGAAGCATTGTGGAATACATAAACTTTGAACCATAGCTCTCAATCTCTCCATTCACACAAAGGATCATGGGATTTTAATGACACAGATGGGTCAGTACCTTTGATTTATAGCTCACCTAGTGGGGCATTAACCTCAGCCCTTGCTTGTTTACTTTTATTGTTATTTGGCTATACAGAGAGTTGTGGTGTCCATTATTCTTCATTTTAGGAGCTCAAAAAGAAAAGGAAATACAAGACTCTTATAAAATGTTTCGTTTTACCTCAGACCAGGACACGCTTCTTGTGTACTTCAAAAGATAATGTCCATCCTTTCCCTTGTGGCCAAATCTCATTCAACAATCATAGCAGCAAAGTGATAATTAAGTACAATTAATATAGTTACCCCAAGAAACCATGAGTGGAAAAAAAAGGATACCATAGAACTCTGCAGTTCGATGATAATATGGCAGAGAAACAGCATGCAGGCCAAATATATGATAAGGAAGCAGGTGCATGAAACACCCAAAAGGAGAATGGGAAGAGCATGATAATCCTGACGGAGCACTTGCTGCCTCCCCCTTCTAAGCACAGCACTGGCAGCTTTACAGCATTGTTCTGCAAAGACACACAGTGTCTGAAATCATAGCTCTTACTCTGCACCATGTATTACATGGTAGAGTGCAAACATCACACTGGGGAAATGGTCAGCACACATACCTTTGGCTTTTCACTGGCCTTTCAGTACCAGCTCAGGCCGATGGTTTGGAGTTTTTTCCCTTGAAGTGCTCGCCTCTGAGTTAACCCTGGGTTAACAAGGTTGGAGGTTGTCTATGCTGTATGCAGAAACTTGGGATTCACATTTACATAGGCTCCAGCACCTGGGCTGACAGGTATTCCGAAAGCCCATCACAACAAATCTATTCTGCTGTGTCAAGTGCCAGAGTATCTTCTGCCTTTTTCACTCTACCGTGCTGTTTTTCTGATGCAAACAGAAGTATGATCAAGTACAAAATGGCACATGGTGACTAAGCAACAAAGCTTTCCTGGAGGGTGGAATTTGTGTCCCTGCAGTGATGGGTATGCAATGCATCTTCAGCTGCCATCTGTACCCCAGCAAAATTGGTTTGCTGTCTTAGGAGCGGGAAGACATCCATCAGCTTAGCAGATGTGTATGCTTCCAGTGCCATCTAGCACCATGTAAAATAAAGGTGACCTTCCAACCTGGGAAGTCCAATCGTCAGTTCATCTTGAATTTCAGTATTCCAAGGAAGTAATCATCTGACTGACAGACTTCTGAAGAGAGGTACACCAAGTTCATTTGCAGCTTGTGAGCCAGGATGGCAAGAATAATAGTGAGAATGTTAATTCCTCATTAGCTTTCCACCAAAAGCCCTAGAGAAGGTTTAAAAAATTGGTGATACTGGTAACTTAGCTTTGTCATTGTCAGTGCTCTTAACTTACTATAAATGTACAAAACTTCTTCTATGTGTGCTGAAATGCCAAAAGCAATTGCCATGAATACTCATAGAAATCATAACATGGTTTCAATGTTTTGTGTTGAAAAAATGCAATAGAAGGGGACATGTCAGAAAACAATATAATAGCTGCTAAACATTGTGAAAACCATCTTCTATTCTGCTTTAATTTAAGCACTTCATTTTTCTTTTACAAATCTCAGTCATTAAGGGAATAAAATTGTGGTTTGAGTTTAGCACACAGTTAATTTGAACTGCTGTAATCTTTTGCTTCAATCTACTCTACTAAAGAACCTTCCCGTGAATACAGCACAGTATTTGTCTTAGTTTCTCAGTTAAATATTTACAAGGACATGAATCCATCCACTGGAAAATATAAAATTCAGACTGTCAAAAGATTATTTTTTTGAATACCTGAATAGCACAGAGTCTAGGGCTCCTATAGCAAAATTTTCTCAAATAAAGGCAACATTTATCTTACAGTTTTGACAAAAGTGTCGAAAGTCATGTTTTTTGTCACCTCAAACCAGCTGGTTTTCTCACCCCTGCAGGGTGCAGTGCTGAGAGTACCGAGTGACTTTGCAGACTAAGGCACCTGCTGTGACGAGTCACTACTTACAGCATTCTGCATTTTGCAGCACAACAAAGAAAGTTTGTCCAATATTATAATTCCATCAAAGTTTCAAGAAGTATCATTTTCAGGATTTACGGTCCTTTGACACAGCACTAAAAGCATGCAAAAAGGTAAGAACGTTTATCCAAAGGTTACAATCTGTCACTGTCATAAAATTCAGAACAAAAATTAAAGCCAATTAAAATTAGGAGGCCAATGACAATGTTTTGGGCTGAATGACTGTGAGGAATCCTGAGACTACATTCTTTTGTGCTGGAGTAAAACGCACTTTTAAAAATAGGCCTTTCAAACAATATTTAAAGAGAACTACATACTGAAAAAAAAATTAATGTAGGCTAAGCTGTATACTCAGTTGAACTGTGTTGAATACTAACATTTTCACCAAAATTAAATTCTGGCATGTTTTTATTTTTCCTAACTATGAAGATTGTCTTTGAAAATCAGAGCTCACTGTTTCCAAGTTCCCATTGGGAAAACACACAAAAATTTCAAAATATCTTAGAAAGAGGAGTTAGATAGTGTTGTCCAGAGTTGTACAAATAACTGCTACTTCATAGCAGATGTTTCAGTGTCATAAATGTTATCGCCGTGGTTATTCCTCCTGATCTGTGACTGGTACCCCCTGCTCCTGACCCCTGGTAATATGGTTAGCATAAGTAATGCCATTTTATAAGGCAAATGGCCTTTTGCTGTGGCTGAGCTGGTCACGTATCACTCCCCTCCTCATCAGCCCCTGAAGGTCCTGTGCACCAGGCAGATTTCTTCTCCCCCTCCCTACTGACCTCAAGGTTCCTGGGTGTCAGGCCGACTTCTTTCCTCCTTACCAGCCTTGAAGGTCCCAGGCACCTGGCCAACCAGGTTGTGATGACCCCGTGACACAACAGGGAAATGCAACAGCACACAGAGCACTGCAAAATTCCGCAGTTAAAATTCCTAAGTGGGACTTGGACTGGAACTGCTGCTGGACAGCAAAACCTGTAATCTCCTGGTGGTCAGGGGCACCCGCACCATGGTCTGTTTCCTCCGAGGACTGAATGACTGACTCATATTCTTTTACCTGTTTTTGAGTCTAGATTATGATTGTTATATTGATATGGCAAGCCAAGTATTAAGATTTGATCTGGTCTGCCGAGGGTCTAGGTGAGTAGGAACCATTAACTAAGCTGTGCTATAAAATTCTGTGCTACACTACTTATAAACTTGTGCTACACTGATTCTGCTTATAAAAATCCTGTGCTATCCTGATCATAAAATTCTATGCTATGCTAATCATAACATTCTGTTGAAAAAATAAAGCTTTCGTTGTAACTACAACTTAGTGCCTCCATCATTCTGCTGAAGATCCCCAATAGAATCTGTGTGTCCCTGTAGTGTCAAGTGACATGATCTTATCTACAGACTTCAATAACTTCATTCTTTAAGATTGCAATGGGTCAGAAAGTAAGTGGGAAATTATGGCCTGAGAGGGATACCTAAGGTCTAATCTGTTAAATCCCAAGTTTATATTCTGACAGCATTACTCAGGTAGAAGTGTAAAACCGGCAACAGATAGACAGAATCTAATCTAAAAAATACATATCAAAAGAAACCGTTTCCCTTCCTTGAACTCAAAAACTTCACCGCATGTTTTTAATGCCATTTCAGTTTAATTCAGTATGTTCAATGAAAATTGAAAATACGTTGAACGTTCTCTGTTGCATTCGACAATAAGGAAATTTAAAGCCTTAGAAAGTTTAATTGTCATACTCTGAAAAGAAGAAATACCTCAAAAGGTCAAAAGTTGAGAACTTTATGTCTGCTACTAGTTGACTATGCAGAGAAAAAAAATCAAGGGCAGAAATTCTACACAGCAGAAAAGAAATGTTTGTATGCTTAGGTAAATAAGATAAAACCTTGGTTAAACTCACAACTGACATAGTATTTTTGAACGCAATATTGTAAAAAAAATTATCATGATGACTCTAAAATGATGGAAACTAAAGAGTCTTTAGGAAGTGTTCAAGCAAACAACAAAAAGTATGCCATAGGTAGGGCAACACACAATAACTATACTGCTTACGCTAGAATTTCTAATTTGAAAATAAAGGTACATTGTGTTTCCTTAGAAAGATCAAAGAACCTCAGTACTACAAAAGTCTCACCACTATTTTGTAATTTTTCCCATTGTTTTTGTTATATCCACATCTTTTATCTTCTGTCTAAACTGTAAGGTCTCTAAAGAATTACTCGAATGAGGAACTGGTGCAGATCCTGCTCTAATTGGACAGAGAACTCTTGCCACTATCCCAGTGAAAATCAGTATTAAATACAGAAATTACTTCCTCTGAATGAGTTATATTTATATAACAACTGAGATAACAGCTTCTGCCTTGGACTCACACAGGTACTCAGGTAGAAGAATGAGAAAAATCTCAAAGCCCAAATAGATGCTGATGCTCAGTAGTGCCCTCAGATTGGGCTAGTGACAAAATTTGCTGCCTCTCTACATTGCTTTTTGACAAGAACATCTATTGGGTTTGTGCGTTTCATGTCAGAGAGAATTCTTGCTGAGGAAACACGAGGTGCGGCCAAGTCTCTGCTGCCTTTGCCCATTTCACGCACGTTTGTGGTAATGTCAAGGAAGAAGGAAGGAAAAGGGACATTCCACATTCAAGGCAAAGCTTACAGCAAGGTGGTTAAAATTTATAGGAAGTCTGAACTCTACATGGAACATGTTGAAATGAAAGCACACATTCCTGATAATAGGCTTTGGGAGTGTAACTTCAGGTTGGTTACAGTGCAGCCGTAGCCTGTCAGCTTAGGAGAAACCTTCAGTTATGTCTGGTGCACCTGGGGAAACAAAAGTCACGATGGAGCCTGGACTGTGGCAAGGAAGGGAGAAAGATGTCTCAAATATTTGACTCCTTATTCAGGTTTTATTCAGTGCAGAATGCAAACTTCTTATAGCTTCATGCAAACTTCTTTTGGCTTCATACAAACTTCTTATGGTTTCAGGACTCTATTCCTTACCATGATGCTATAAAGTAATAAAATGCAGTTTTCAAGCAGTTTGGCAGCTGCATTACTTATATACTACTTTTCTAAGTTATATATTCAGAGTGAGAGAAATGAAAGGCAAGAGCATGCACACTGACATACTGCCGCTTTTCTTGAGAATTTTATCAGAGATTTCAAATAGACTAGGTAAATAAACATCAGTTGATTGAAAGTGTTTGTGACCACCTTTTCCCAAAACACGTTTTCACAAGAAACCATGAAGTCCTTACCCAGAACAACAGACTACAGGGTCTCACCGTCACTCTTTTTTTTTTTTTTTTAACCAAATGAATCAAAATGTCTCATTTTCATTCATATTTGCACTGAAGATATTTGATGTGAAACCTCCTTATTTCTTGGCAGCTAGATCTTATTTCAGTAGTAGAGAGGGAACTACCTCTTAATTTTCAGTGCATTTGGTCTTTTAGAGACCTATTACTGGAGTATTACAGATAAACCTTTGGGAATAACAGTTAAGGATAATTCCTTAGTGGGAATTTTCCTCTGATCAAGCCAATGGGAGCTAAATTGTTTAGGTTTTGTTTGTTTGTTTGTTTGTTTTCTTCATATATGCCATACAAACTGGTTATTCTCACTGTGGAAAAGATTTATGGTCAGTTCTCAAGTTGTAATATTAAAAAGCCATCAATCATCTGAAGATAAAAACAGATACAGTATAATCTCAAAGCTAGAAGTTGTCATGAAGGTACAAGAGGAAAGCCACTGAAGTAACAACAGCAAATTCACTATCGCCAGTTGACAGATTATTAATAACAGTTGAATTAAACTGAGTAGGAAGATACTCAGTTTTGTCCAGAGCAAGGTTTCCAGAATATTGACACTATCAGAGACTAAAATGGAGAATTTACAAGTGTCATAACCTCACTTCCTGGTGAGTTGGACTTCATATCCATGAAAAGTAAGAGAGGGACTGTATATGCATATTTACGTTGAAACAGACGGGTAGATGTTAGCACTGTTGGAAACAGTATGGTAAAATGAATGAGTTTCTTCCCAGTTTGAAATTACATTTGCTGCAGTATGCAGTGTTGGAGGTAATATTAACCTGCTCACCAAGACTACAGAAATGAAGATGAGACTCCTTCATGCTTACTTATACTGATCTTTAATTTTAAACATATTCACTTGTTCATGTTAATTTCTTTGGACTACATTGTGACACCTTTAATGACAGAATTAAACCTCTATTCCATTTACCAGATAAAAGCACAATATTGTTCATTTTTTGCTCACAACATGGACAGGAGGAAGACTAAAGGCAGTCACACAATAGGCTCTTATCACTTTAATGCATTATATATTCTTATTGTAGTGGCACTCAAAGGTCCCATTAAAGTTTCAGAAATTTAATACACTGGATAGATCTTTCATGGATTTGTCACATAATTAAAAAAAGTAAAGTCCAAGCTGTATTACTCATCGATTTAGACAGAAGCTCCCCATGAGCACTTTAGATAATCCTCATCCATCAGTCATGTAAACTGGTGTAAAACATGCTAGTTTGATGGTTGAAAGTAATTTTAATACAGCTTTTTCAAGTTTTTCATGTATTTTATACTTGTTCTTTTTTTTTTTTTAAAGTTGTTAAATACATCTAGATTCCTTTTTAATTTAAGATGACATCAAAGAAAATAGGATTTATAAAAGCAAGCTTATTTTGATTGTCCTGAGGGTAGGAACATGTAATTATTTAATCACATGACACATTTCAGCCTAAAAAGTTTAGCCTGCTTCATCTGGAAATCAAAACATACGCATTTTAAATATCTTCACTGTGGGTCAACATGACAGTCTTTTTCTTGTGGTTATAGTACGCACAGATGGAAAGTTGGAACTCTTCTGTTCATAATTTTTTAAAAATTTCTAAGCCTTATACAAACCATGGGCTAAAGCGTTAGGGCTGAGCAACTTTGATTTGAGGCAACTGAATGGATTCACTTCCTGAATAAAGTTACCCTATACAAGTTTCCATTTGAGTCAAAAACATTATCCAACCTTAGAAAAGAAAGCCTTGAGCCTACTGATGCATTCCATCAATAAAAGCATGATTGAAGGTTATATAGATTTGCAGTATTGAATAGTTAGCATTACTAGAGCTCTTCAAAATTTTAAGAGCACTTTAGTTTTGAAGATTGAAATGCTCATAATAATATGAAGTGCTCTCATAATTTCAAATCACGCTATACTACAGCTCCCCGTTTTCTTATTACTTCTAAATTTCAGCTGCACATTTCTTATAATCAATGTGTTGGTTTAGAAAAGTGTTGCACTGCCTTTTTTACCAAGGCTCGAAACCTCATTCTAAATATATAGTGACATTTGCTGGGCCTTATGTATGACAGTCTTAAAAAGGCAAAAACAACAAACGAACAAACCAAGCCACCCAATGACCTTGATAAAAACCTATTGTATCAGCTGAAGTAAAAACACAGAAAAGTTGCGTTATATAAATTTGTAATACTTTTTTTAAAAAGGCAATTAAACAAATGAGAACACAGTTGACTGTTGGTAACGTTCTCCTTCCACTGGTTAATAAATATTTTTGGAAGCAATCTACTGTCAAATAGCCAATTAACTACTTTTTTTCTCAATGGAAATGGTATGAGAAATTACAGTGAAATCATAGAATCATAAAATGGTTTATGCTGGAAGGGGCCTTAAAAATCATCTAGTTCCAACCCCCCTACCATGGGCAGGGACACCTCCCACTAGACCAGGGTGCTCAAAACCCCATCCAGCCTAGCCTTAAACACCTCAAAGGATGGAGCTTCCACAGCTTCTCTGGACAACCTGTTCCAGTGCCTATTTTCCATGTGCCTTAGCAGAGTACCCAGGAGGATCTGCTCCATCATCTTGCCGGGCACAGAGGTGGGATCGACTGACCTGTAGTTCCCTGGGTCAAAGGGGTTATGTGTCCCCTTTGCCATTCAGCCGGAACCTCACCAGACTGCCACGGCTTCTCAAATATGATGGATAGTGGCTTAGCAACTTTGTCTACCAGTTTTCTCAGGACCACTTTCACAGTATTTTGTGTTTCATGTTTTTTAATTTGTGCCCATTTTCTCTTTTCCTGTCAGTGGACACTAATGAGAAGAGTCTGTCTCTCATCTTAATTCCCATTCAGTGGGCATTTATACACATTGACAAGACCCCCTGAGCCTTCTCTTCTCCAGGTGGAACAGCCCCAGCTCTTTGAAGGTCTCTACATATGAAAGAAGCTCTAGCCTCTTCATCATTTTCATTGCCCTCCACTGGACTCAAATTAGTAATTCCGTATCTTTCTTGTACTGGGGAATGCAGAACTGGACACAAGGCTCCAGATAGTGCCTCAGCAGTGCTGAGTAGAGGGGAAGGCTTAGCTTCCTCAACCTTCTGACAATACTTTGCCTAATGTAGTCTAGGATACCATTAGCCTTCTTTGCAGCAAGGGTGCATTGCTGGCTCATGTTCCACTTGGTGTCCACCAGGACCCGCAGGTCTTTTTCTGCCAAGCTGCTTTCCAGCTAGTCACCCTCTAGCATAGACTAGTGC
>NW_009649042.1:1379912-1392478 GCF_000708025.1 Charadrius vociferus | reverse complement strand
GAACTTTATGAGGTACCTGTCAGCCAATTTATCCAGCCTGTGGATATCCCTCTGGATGGCAACGTGACCCTCCGGCGTATCAGCCACTCCTCCCAGTTTTGTGTCATCTGCAAACATTCTGAGGGTAAACTCTTCCCCAGCATCCAGATTGTTCTCTAGATGTTAAACAAGACTGGACCCAGTATTGACATCTGTGGTACACCGCTAGTTTCTGATCTCCAACTAGACTTTGTTCCACAGATCACCACCCTCTGGGCCAAGCCATTCAGCCAGTTTTCAATCCACCTCACTGTCTGCTCATCCAACCCATACATCAATGGCTTATCTATGAGGAACTTATAGGAGACAATTTCAAAAGTCTTACCAAATTCTGAGTAGACAATTGAGCTGAATTGGAATTAGGATGAGAGAGACAGGCCTTTCTCAGTAGTGTCCACTGACAGGAAAATAAACAATGGATGCAAAGTAAAAAACATGAAACACAAAAAATACTTTTTTACTGTGAAGGCGGTCAAATATTGGAAAAGTTTTCCCAGAGAGGCTGTGGAGTCTCCATACCTGGAGATATTCAAAACCGGACTGGATACAGTCCCAGGCAACCTGCTGTAGCTGATCCTGCTTAAACAGGGAAGTTTGACTAGTTGATATCAAAAGGTCCCTTCCATCATCTGGAGTGCTGTGTCCAGTTCTGGGCTTCTCAATGCAAGAGAGACGTAGACATACTTGAGAAAGTCTAGTGAAGGGCTACAAATATGATAAGAGTCTAGAGCATGTCTCCCGTGAGGAAAGGCTGAGAGAGCTGTGACTGTTTAGTCTTGAGAAGAGAAGGTTCAGTAGGGAACTTATTAATGTATATAAATACCCAAAGAGTGGGTGCAAAACGGACAGAGCAAGGCACTTTTCAGTGGTGCTCAGTGAGAGGACCAGAGGCTATGGGCACAAACTGAAAAACAGGGGGTGTCATCTGAAAATCAGGAAACACCTTGCAACTGGGAGAGTAAGTGAGCACTGGTACAGTTTGTCCAGAGAGGTTGTGGAGTCTCCATCTTTGGAAATATTGAAAAGCCATCTGGACATGGTCCTGGGCAACTGGCTTTAGGTGGCCCTGCTTGAACAGAGGGATTGGGCAAGATGACCTCCAGTGATCCCTTACAGCCTCAACCATTCAATTATTCCATTTGTAAGTACCAGGTACCAAAGAGCACCTCTCATTGTTGTCTTCTTGATCATCTGTGTCAGAAAGTTGCCAATGCTCTCCCAAAATCTCCTAGACTGCTTGTGCCCTGCTGTGTTGTCCTTCCAGGTTAAAGTGTGGTTAATGTTTTCCATGAACTGTTCACAGGGCTGGTGAACTTGAGACTTCTTCCAGTAGTTTGAAGAAGGCCTCACCTACTTCTTTCTGATGAGGCAGTCCATAGCACACATCCACTACAGCAGCAACCATATTGCTCTGCCCACTAATCTTGACCTGTAAATTCTCCATTGATTCCTGACCCATCCCAAGGTAGAGCCCCCTCCTCCAGCTGGTCCTTTACATAGAGGGCAACACACCCTCCTCATCCTCCCTGCCTGTCCTTCCTAAAGAGCCTGTATCCATCCATCCCAGCGCTCCAGCTGTGTGAGGTATCCCATCATGTTTCAGTGATGCCAGTGAGGTCATAGCCTTGTAACTGCACACAGACTTCTCATTCCTCCTGGTTGTTCCCCAGGAATGCGTATCTAGGTTACAGTTCACATAATGATGACACTGAAACTTGGGCTTAGCTTTATTTCTTCAGTATGTATGTCTCGGACACCGCTTTTTTAGAAGGTTTCATATTCAAACATTGCCTCTTGCCCACAATCCTTAGCTTAGTGGCTCTCAGTGGACCGATACTGAGGTAAAGAATAGCTGCAATTACATCTTTGAATCTAAGAAGAAGGATGATGTCTTTTAAAAGTTTGTCAATACAAATTATAACTAATATGTAATAGCTGACACTGCAGTGGCTTGAAGACATGTTGACTGATTAATGCCACAATTTCAAATTGACCGATGTCGTGGTTTAGGCCGAACTGGCCACTGGGTGACTGTCAGATGCTCCCCCCTATCTCTCTTCAAAGAAAGAGGCAGAGGGGAGAGAGAGAGAAAGACTTATGAGTTTAGAAGGAACTAAACTCCTTTAATGAAATATTAATAATAAAATAAAAATAAAATAATGAAATATATACAAAACAGTATCAAGCTCCCAGGATGACAATCATGTCACTGGCTGGCACTGGGGCAGGCCCAGACTGGACTCAGTGATGGACAGGAACTGGATTCCGGACATGGACTCAGGATCGAGATCAAAGACAGACAAACAGACAGAGTCCTGCTCAGACACCAGCTCATTGAAGAAAGAGCACTGACCCTTTGATCCCTCAGCTTTTATACTGAGCATGAGGCAGATGGGATGGAATTCCCTGTTGGTCAGTTTTGGGTCACCTGTCCTGTCCACTCCTCCCCGCAGGTGCGACCCCTCTACGCTTTTCGGCTTCTGACCCTCCAATGGGGCAAGTAACAAAGTGAGCTGCCCCTGGGTGTTATAGCAATAAGTATAAGCAGGAGCCCTCCACATCCCATTCTGTGGCATCAACTGTAAACATAGGTCTTATCACTCTGAGAGTGAACAGTGTGCACAATATGCTGTTAACTTCAGTAGTTAGAAGGGGCCCAGCTGAGAAGAAAAGTTACCCAACAAATTTGGTCCTGTGTTACCTCAAATCAGGACAACAGATCAGTTTAAAATGCAGTTATGGCAGAGATATGGTAAAGCAAATCTCACTATTTCTGTAAGAGAATGCGAGGGAGACCCAGGTAATCACTTGCCAAATTTTGCCAGTCATTTATCAATGGGTGTTTTCTTCCATAGCTTTAAGCTGTAAGAGCACAGCTATGCATGTCACATAGCAGAAACTGTTATGAATGACTAGATCCAACAAACCAAACCTTAGCATAACACACAAGGATGGGTCCATGGAGATGACAAATTCCTCTAGCCACTGAGGTCTAAAGGAAGGTGTCAAACTTACATGATGGACATTCAGCAGTGGCCTGGGTGACTGTACCTGCACCCACTTTCTTGAGTTGACAGAAAACCAAGGAAGCTCTGAAAAGCATATTTGACTCTGTCTGGGGTAATGATCACTCAGTACAGTGGCACTGACTGTAAGCACTTTCTGTTTCCTCCCTTGAAATAGAAAATTCGTGTTATATTTGGAGCTGCCTTACATTCATGACAGTGCAGTGTCCTCATATAATCTGTCTTTGTTGCACTCAACACCAGTGAACTAATCTCTTTTAACTAATCTGAAGGCAGGTTTTTGTCTCTGGATTTAGAGTAGTAAATAAATATGACTATGGCTGAATGGGTAAAGGAATAAACTGTAAATAAAGATAAGAAACACTTACAAATAAGGTGGGGTTTTTTTTTTCTATTTTTCTGATATTTTAAAAGATCAAAATCTGAATGACTAACACCATTCCTTTTTCACTGTTATCCCAGGTAGAGTTGACCCTGAGGATTTGCACTTGCATTTGCTACAGTGAGAGAGAGGTGGGTGCTTCTGGCAACATTCACTGTTGAGAA
Organism: Charadrius vociferus; assembly: GCF_000708025.1. Classification (NCBI taxonomy): domain Eukaryota; kingdom Metazoa; phylum Chordata; class Aves; order Charadriiformes; family Charadriidae; genus Charadrius; species Charadrius vociferus. The sequence goes on along the minus strand of NW_009649042.1, from coordinate 1,388,867 downwards.
GGTACAGTTGGTGTGCCTGCCCTGTCAAGTGTCAAGTGCTGCTGTGTTAGTGCAGTCTCACACTGTCCTTCACTCCTGGGCCTTTGGTGATCTCACATGGTCTCACTTAAAGTTTCGTTTGAGGGATGACCTCTCACTTGAGGAATACGCTCATGTGGTCCTGAACCGCAGCTGGAAAACTGACTGGATGTACACCATTACCATTGAAGACATCTGTTTGTTTGCAAGAGGGTAATTTTTTTTCCTGGGGAATTATCATCCTGTGTTTTCTTTGTGCAATTAATAATTAGGGCCAGTGCAATCCCACGTGTCATAATCAAGGCATTTGCTGAAACAGGAAATAAGAAATGTGCCATCAGTGGGACTCAGTCTACTTATGATTGCATGGAATACAGCACTGAATATGCAAGATTTGAATGCTCTGAACTTTCTGTGCTTCCCTTGGGTGCTTTTGTAAAGTAGACATCCGTCCAGTTGAGTTTGGATTGAAGGTTTTCATGGAGCTTTTGACAGATCGAGGCCCTTTTCCCCCAGAACAGGTATTGCTCAGCATCAGTGGGCAACTACACTCATACTTCACACCTAAACCTTAAGAACCAATACAGCTTCCACATACGCTGTAAAGCTGAAAAACAAGAAAATGCATAATTTATGATAGCCCTAAAAGGGTTAAAAGTTTTGGAATGTAATAGGTGGAATTTATTTAAGATTCAGATGCTAAATTGAGATACTAACTAGGAGAATCTGAGACAGATTTGATCCCGCCCTTCATATGCACTGTCAGGAAATGCTTAGTCGTTTACTTACGGTAGGAATGGAAAACGAAGAGCTTACTTCTGTGTCTGTATTATTTATTCAATACCTTCATTTACTTTACAGAATATGACTGTATCTTTATGCTTGTGACTGTGCAGAGGTTTTTTATGCATGTTAACAGCTTTTCAGTACGTCTCAATTTTATGATTTTTACAGCATTGTAAAACAGAACAGAGAAATTTTTAATGGACAGTAGGTTCACGAGCATTACCAATGCATGTTCTTCCATCTTCTGCCAGCTTGTAAGGATCAGTACAGAGACATTTGTAGCTGCCTTTAGTGTTAATGCATTTAGCAGAGGGAGAGCATGGTGGATTAATTTTGTTTTCACATTCGTTGATGTCTGCAAAATGAATACACACTGATCAATAATCACTACAAATATAGAGAGGGATTAATACCTTCACATACACACGTTCTGCAAGTATTCATAAATGAAAGGTATTGTACGCTTTTAGTGACACATAGATACTGCCAAAGATCCTTTAAAGCACAAAGTTGGGGTCTTTTTGTTTTTATTTGATTCTTGGTTTTTTGTTTGGTTGTTTTTTAGCTGGAAATGATGGAAAAAGAAAACATTGTTTTGGTAATCAACTAAAAGCTACAAATGGCAATTGGTTGAATGATCAAAAATACAGACTGTAAACGAGAGCTTTTCTTGTATGCATTTATGTTCTAAGACCTCGCATTCCTCTATAAAATTTTTCTGTACTGTGCTCTATAGAGGTAGTGAAAATAATAACACTGACAGTTCTATACACTTCTAGGGATGATTTTGAGGAGCTAAGGACTCAGATCAGCTTTGAATACAAAATTTATAACAGTAATCTGTGATATCACTGCAAAGATAGTTGTTTCTAGGTGCTATATTAATTCTGTAAAATAACAGTATCCTGACAGAATGATGAGCAGATGAACAATTATCCATTGGAAAATGTACATAAACATATTGTTCCTGAGTCCAATCACGTCCTTTCACTTTCACATTCTAATTAGGTGATGAAATGGGAGTCAGAGTGGCATGAAGGAAAGTACGTAGTCAATGAGAGCAAGAATGGAATCTTTTCCATATTTCTACATCTTTCTTCTTTCTGTGTAATATTTACTTGCAAGACTTCATTCAGTTGCCTAAAGATAGGTGTCCAGCACCGGTTTAGATAGTTTTCCATTAGTCCTGTATAGTATATGTCAGCTTGTTCAATGTCGCTGACCCATGGTGCAGGGAAGCACTGCGAGCCCATATGTGGGCAAATAGATGAACCTTCAGTGTCTTCTCTTTTTGGTTATATTCCTTTCCCCTTTCCTTCCCTACCATAATGTTTGATCTGCTACTTCAGTCTAAGTAGCTCTTTTTAATCAGTACTAGAAACGGACCGTGTAGGAATGACTTAGCTTAACATTGCCACTCAGACCACTTAGGGAATTCTCTCATTGGAAATAGGATCAACCCTGATCCTCTCTTAAATTTTAATATAAAGCAGTAACTGTGTCCAAAGCTAGCCATCAACTGAGACAGTCAAAAGACTAATCATGCAAGGAATAATCTTAAACTTCAGAACCCTTAAGAAACACTAACTCTCATAACACCTCTCTGAAGCAGGAAAATAATCTGTTGTTCAGGATGAAGATTCCTGAATAAGTATTACTCTATTCAAGACTATATTTTGGGTTAACTCCTGCTGGCTTCATCATCATCTGGGAAGGAAAACCTTCACAGGCTTTGTCTGCACTGTAATTCAAACGTGCTATTTCAGCTTTTGTAGACACATAGTCAAGCTATCTGCTAACTAGCTAACTCTTTTTTTCACTCACTAAATAGCACGTCAGATCTTACCAGCATATCCTACAACTCAAAGAGAGTAGCACTTTATTAAAGCAAAGTAAACAGAGTTATATATCAAGAGTAAGATAACACTTAATATGAAGGAAGATAGCACAGTCTAGCACTAAATGACTTCCTGAATCAATAGAAAAGATTTTTGTCAAAGCCAAAGTTAGTAAGCAGGAATTAACAGCTCTCCTATTCCTATGCTTTTGCCAGCAGGCCACTCCGTCTTTTCCAGAGCAGCATATAATTTCGAAACCATCTGCAGAAATGCTAAGCTCTATCCTCCTCATTATATTGCTTGACTTATTCCTAATTTGCTGAACATTTAAAAGAATGAGAACACATTGCACAGACATGCATGGAACAAAGTGCTTTCTACTGTAAAACTCAAGTAGCATCTGCATAAGTGGGTCTTGATGGTTTTCTTTTAATAAAGGCATTGCTTAGATAATATATGCAGCAGCTTGTTTTCCTATAGCAGATATACAATCTTTTGTTTACATTACTGAACATATTAAAAGGAACTAGGACAAGGAATGATTCATTCATATAACTTATTTATTCAGTTTGCTGCCAGAACATTAATCTATTGAAAAGATTTTATTATAATTCATTTAATAGCTTTATTTCTTTATATGGTATTAATGTGGGTGGAATTCAGTGGATAAATAGGATTTGAATAAAGGAAAGAGCTGCAAATTTCATTTGACTTTCTCCATACCAGGTATACAATTAGAATGAATAGCTTTCTATTCTGCTGTCACAGAAATACTGATAAGCAGACTTTATTGCGGATCAGCTGCAGCACTTGCATTCAAATTAATTTACCACCACCATAATATATTCCTAAATACCGCCTTTTCAGGTTTCATTTTCTCTCATGTTCTTATAAACCTGAGCAGTATGAGTATGTATATATATACATTACAAATATATATACACACACCATTATAAACACACACATTTGAAACACGAACAGAGAGAATTCATCCTTCATAGCTGTGAAGAGTGAAGGTCTTGTAATGAAATATTTGCCACATTCTCTTTCTTCCTATCCTGTCCTATTCAACAGTAAAAATAAGGCAAAATGAAGAAAGAAGATAAAAGAATAATTAAAATAACAGAAAAGTATTCCCCTGAAAATGTGCGTGAAATATCAAAAGGCAATATGGGTTTACTGAATTTTCACCTGTTCTACTTTTGTACCTGAAGAAGTAATTGACTTCTGGCAAGTCATTTCACAGCTATTTGGGGGAGGGAGGTTGGAACTGAAATGATAATTAATTTGCTTAATTTCACTTACTCAATTCACAATATTCTCTTCTTTGTCACTTTTGCTTAACTTACTAGGATGATCCATGAACTCATTTTGTATCTAGAACATCCATTAAAACAGTTCTAGGAAAATGACAACTGTCCGTCTTGCTGTTATGTTGAATGTAAGAGGAAGCAATGTATAATTCTGATTTACTACTTTTTTTTTCTGACTGGTAGTTAATTGACTCATTTTTGCTTAATTAGGTAATTTTTAGTGACATTTTCGTGTCATCAACCTGATTGCTGAATCAGGATGGGTAGAGATTGAGATAGCAATTCTGGAGCAAGGAGTTTTTCACATTATCATGTTATTGTAACTATAAACCCAGAAGGCTGACTACAAGAGAGCATAGGAGGGAGTTCACTTCTGATGGAATGTGCTGGACTTTGGCTTTTAGAAAATTCAGAAAAAAAAACAACAAAAAACCTAGGTACCTATACAAACGGGAGCCTCAAAGTTCCATCCTTTGCTTGTGCAAGTTAATTGCTCTTCTCCTTGTAACTGAAATCCATATTCACATGAATAAGTCACTATAGATTTTCCAGATTCTGAGCAATATACAAAATCACCATTTTCCACATACTTTGGTGTTCCACATATTTTGTCTACAAATAAAAAGACTGTATTACAAACTCTTAAAAAATTACCACCTTACCCTCGAAATGGACATTATTCTCCATTATTGATATAAACCAACTTCAGTGAAATTACAAGTTTTAAGGTGATCAAGAATTCAATTGTTTATTTCTGGATAAGAATTTATATGGAATACCTCAGGTTTGACTTATAATCCTTGTAAAATTAACATTATCTTCTATCAGTATGTTCTGCAGAGATCGTGGTTAATATTTTCTATCTAAGAACTCCTGCCCCAATTTCCACAATTCCTGGATATCTCACAAGCCATTTATGTTATCAAAGTGAAGTGGGCAAACACTATCTTTTTTACATAGAAAGTTGAGAAAGAAGGAAAGAAAGACCCAGATCCCATTTCTAAGTGGCAGAAATACTAAAGACCTGCATCAGACCAGTAGCTTAAGACCTGCCATAGTCAAGGTCAGTGCTCTAACTGCTGATTGCTCTCCCCTCTCATCAAGAAAGACTGGTAATTAACATATTACCTTCCTGATAGAATTCTTGCCAAGCTTCTAGATCCATCCCAGGTATATTTTCACAATGCTTAAAATCCTGTGGAAACTTTGCAAGTTGGAAGGCATCTGCTGGCACTTCAGTAATCCCTGTGTTGTCACAAATCACGCGGGACAATGAATGTTTTCTGAGTTCATGCTTTTGAGCTTCTGTGAAAACATTATCATTTTCCCACCAAAATCTAGAAAGATTTATAGAAACATTTTGAAAAGATCAAATTCAAAGATCTGATTATTCTTATTTTCACAGTACCCTATGTAAAAGCCAAAAATAAGAATAATAGCAAAATGTAGGTGCATACAACAATAATAAAAGTAAACACCATGATCTGAAGACTTACATACCCAGCTTGAAAGTCACGAAAAGACTAGTGTGAGTTTGATGTACTGGTCAACCCAGATGATGTGCTAAAGTCAGCTGGTGAAAACTGTTTATTATTCACATTTGCAGAATTGCATTTCCTTGATGATAGAGGGCCACCAAAACAGTTACAATCCTGAGAGAAAAACTTGAAAGGAATTTGTTTGAACCAGATGCTTAATCTTATGCACACCAGCATTCACTGTGGACTCATAAATTGTTTTAAGTATAAATTACAGGAGGATTGCAGGAGTAGCCATAATAGATTTCCCTATACCATCAGCTTTTGAATTCTGCTTGCCAATGGTTGCTATGAAAACAGGTATTGCTGAATGCTCCTCTGTTTAATATGGAGTTCTTCAATTGCTAAGAAAGCTGTAGATATGCAGACTAATTATAGTGGAAAATTGTAAGACAGTAATTGTGCTTTTGATCATACAAAAAGGTAAGCTAAGAGAACTGCCTGAAACAGAGAGGAGCTGCTTTTTCCATTTTGTTGGATCAGGAGAACAGAACAGAACAGAAAAACCAGTTGGTGCTACAAAAGTGTATCTATTTAAATGTATATATTATATGTAATATCTATGTGTGCATGCACATACATATGTGTTTAAAGATAAAAAGAAAGGGAAAGAAAACACAGGGGGAAAAAAAGAAAATAAAAACATTTTGTACCTAAAGACATGTCATGAATGGCAAAAACATATTTCTGGAGAGTTTGATAGCACATCTGCATTAGTACATTAAACAGCATTAGGCACTGCTAAACAGCTACTACAGTTCCCTCAGGCCAGTTAGGAGTTTCCCAAATGCTAGGCAGGATTTGTGGTCACATGTCCTATGACCATTAGCAGCAGAGTATGGATACGATCACACTGTACAAATTAACCTCAGGTTTAAAACAGGACTTGGGCATCCATAATACTGGGGGAACAAGGCTGGGGTTTCTAGAAAAGTCTGTTGGCTTCATGTTTACATTTTTCTGATCGGAAGGGAAGAGCAATGTTGATTGTGGACCCTGTGCAAACCTGGCATGTGTGCAGCGTGTTAGTATTTTCATGAGCCCCTTGAAATGGTACCACAGAAATGAGAAGTCTGATAGTCCTGTTTGTGTCCTGAGGAACATAAGGGCTATTAGTGTGCCCTGGGGGGAACTTTGCGGGGCAAATTGGACCCTGCTGCCAAGGGAGCATACTGGTTAAGTAAGGTATGTACATGTGAAATTTTGGAAAAACTTCTTATTTATAGGCAAATAGTTACCTACGGCAGGACAATTTGGGGAGAAACCTGTCCCACTGTGCCTGTATTGGAGGAGGAGGCAGTCTACAGGACCAGGGATGGAGGGAATGTCCTGCACCTCAGCAGCACTGTGACAAGAAGTGCAGGAGAGAAGGAGGGAATGCAGAGAGAAAAAAAGAAAGGTGCCTTCCTCCTACCCGTCACCTGCACACTGTCACCAAACTTCTCAGAGCACCCTGACACCTCACTGACTGTTCCCAGACCCCTTCCCATAACCAAAGCCATCAGAGACATTGCTTCACTCAGCTCTTCTACACCTGTCATTTCCCCTTTCATATACGTTAAAACCTATTCTACTTTAATCATAAATTCCGTTTTATCGACACTGCTAAGAAGGCTTGAGCAGAGAATTATTTTTTAATCTACCCAGCAGATAGGTGTTTACCCTAACAAAGTTTGCTCCAACAGATCTGTATCAGGTGCCCAAAATTTTAACGGGTGAATTTTACAGGGTTAGAGTAAAAAATAGTAAGACATAAAAGAAAAAAAAAATTTAAAAAAAAGAGAAACAAGCCTTCCTATGCAAAGAAGGACAAAGTCAGATTCAGAATTTTTGCCCAACTATTGCAAACCATAGAATCATACAATGGTTTGGGTTGGAAGGGGCCTTAAAAACCATTTAGTTCCAACCCTGATGCTGTGGGCAGGGGCACCTCCCACTAGAACAGGCTGCTGAAACCGCCCTGCAGCCTGGCCTTAAACACCTCCAGGGATGGGGCAGCCACAACTACTCTGGGCAACCTGTTCCAGTACTTTACCACCCTCATAGTAAAGAATTTCTTCCTAATAGCTAATCTAAATATACCCTATTTCACTTTAAATCTGTTACACCTCATCCTATCAGTACACTCCCTGACAAAATGTCCCTCCCCATCTTTCCTGTAGGCCCCCTTTAGGTACTGGAAGGCTGCTATAAGGTCTCCCTGGAGCCTTCTCTTCTCCAGGCTGAACAACCCCAACTCTCTCAACCTGTCCTCATAGGAGAGGTGCTCCAGCCCTCTAATCATCTTTGTGGCCTTCCTCTGGACACGCTCCAGCAGGTCCGTATCCTTCTTATGTTGGGGGCTCCAGAGCTGGACGCAGTAATCCAGGTGGGGGTCTCACGAGAGAGGAGTAGAGGGGTAGAATCCCCTCCCTTGACCTGCTGGCCACATTTCTTTTGATGCAGCCCAGGATATGGTTGGCTTTCTGGGCTGTGAGTGCACACTGCCAGCTCATTCTGAGCATCAGCCAACGCCCCCACGTCCTTCTCCTCAGGGCTGCTCTCAATCCATTCTCCACCCAGCCTGTATTTGTGCATGGGATTGGCCTGACCTAGCTGCAGGATCCTGGATTTGGCCTCATTGAACTTCATGAGGTTGGCATGGGCCCACCTCTCCAGCCTGTCCAGGTCCCTCTGGACGGCATCCCTTCCCTCCAGCCTGTTGACTGAGCCACACAGCTTGGTGTCATCAGCAGACTTGCTGAGGGTGTACTTGATCCCACTGTCCACGTTGACAACAAAGATGTCAAACAGCGCCAGTCTCAGTACTGACCTCTGAGGAGCACTTCTTATAACCGGTCTCCACTTGGACATCGAGCCATTGACTGAAACTCTTCGAGTGCAACCATCTAAACAGTTCTCTATCCACCGAGTGTTCCATCCTTCAAATCTATGTTCTTCCAATTTAGAGACAAGGATGTCACGTGGGATGGTGTCAAACGCTTTGCACAAGTCTGAGTAGATGATGTCAGTTGCTCTTCCCTTATCCACCAACACTGTAACCCCATCATAGAAGGCCACCAGATTTGTCAGGCATGATTTGCCCTCAGTGAAGCCATGTTGCCTGTCACCAATCACCTCCTTATTTTCCAAGAGGTTCTGCAGAGTTCCCAGGAGGATCTGGTCCATCATCTTGCTGGGCACAGAGGTGAGATCGACTGGCCTATAGTTCCCTGGGTCTTCCTTTTTTCCCTTTTTAAAAATGGGGGTTATGTTTCCCCTTTTCCAGGCAGTGGGCACTTCACCAGACTGCCACAACTTCTCAAATATGATGGATAGTGGCTTAGCAACTTCATCTGCAAGTTCCCTCAGGACCCACAGATGAATCTCATCCAGTCCCATGGACTTGTGCATCTTCAGGTTCCTCAGCTGGTCTTGAACCTGATCTTCACCTACAGTGGGCCGTTCTTCATTCTCCCAGTC
>NW_009649042.1:1378446-1379873 GCF_000708025.1 Charadrius vociferus | reverse complement strand
TGGCTGGTGAAGACAGGCAAAACAGTCACTGAGTACCTCAGCCTTCTCCATATCCCAGGTAACCAGGTCTCACATTTCCTTCCTGAGCAGGCCTGCATTTTCCCTAGTCTTCTGTTTATCACCAACATACCTATAGAAGCTTTTCTTGTTGCCCTTGACCTCCCTGGATAGATTTAATTCTGTCAGGGCTTTAGCTTTCCTAACCTGATCCCTGGCTGCTCACGCAATTTTTCTGTAATCTTCCCAGGCTACCTATCCTTGCTTCCACCCTCTGTAGGCTTCCTTTTTCTGTTTGAGTTTGTCCAGGACCTCCTTGTCCATCTATGCAGGCCTCCTGATTGTTTTTGCCTGACTTCCTCTTTGTTGGGATGCATTGTTCTTGAGCTTGGAGGAGGTGATCCTTGAATATCAACCAGCTTTCTTGGGCCCCTCTTCCCTCCAGGGCTTTATCCCATGGTACTCAACCAAGCAGATCCCTGAAAAGGCCAAAGTCTGCTCTCCTGAAGTCCAGGGCTTGCTGTGCTCCCTTCTCACTGTCCTAAGGATCCTGAACTCCACCATTTCATGGTCACTTCAGTGAAAGCTGCCCTTGAGCTTCCCATTCCCCACTAGCCCCTCCTTGTTGTTGAGAGCAAGGTCCAGCATGGCACCTCTCGTCTTTGGCTCCTCTGTCACTTGGAGAAGGAAGTTATCATCAACATATTCTAGGTACCTCTTGGATTGCTTATGCCCTGCTGTGTTGACCTTCTAAGAGATATTGGAATGGATGAAGTCCCCCATGAGGACCAGGGCTTGTGAACGTGAGGCTGCTCCTATCTGTCTATAGAGGCCCTCATCCACTTGGTCTTCCTTGTTGAGTGGTCTGTAGCAGACCCCCTCTGTAATATCACCTTCCCCTGCCCTCCCTTTAATCCTGACCCATAAGTTCTTCGTCAGCCCCTCATCCATGCCCAGGCGGAGCTCCATGAACTCCAGCTGGTCCTTGACACAGAGAGCGACACCCCCTCCTTTTCTACCCTGCCTGTCCTTCCTAAAGAGCCTGTGTCCTTCCATTCCTACACTCCAGTCATAGGAGCCATCCCAGCACGTCTTCGTGTTGCCAATAAGATCATAGCCCTGCAGGCGTGTGCAGGTCTCTAACTCCTCTTTTTTACTCCCCATGCTACATGTGTTTGCACACAGGCATTTAAATTGTGCCCCTGATGGAGATGACTTACTGGCTAGAGTGGCTGGAATTCCTTTGTGGTGCACTCCAGGTGCTCTCCTGCCAACCTGCAATCCTTCTCCAGGCTCTGAACATCTACTGCTGGTGCCAGCATCAAACTGGCAGCAGTGGGATGAATTGAGGTTCCCATCCCCCTGTCAACTTTAGTTTAAAGCCCTCTTCACCAGCTTGGCAAGCCTATGACCAAAGATAGTCTTCCCCT
>NW_009649042.1:1277701-1369884 GCF_000708025.1 Charadrius vociferus | reverse complement strand
TGGCTGGTGAAGACAGGCAAAACAGTCACTGAGTACCTCAGCCTTCTCCATATCCCAGGTAACCAGGTCTCACATTTCCTTCCTGAGCAGGCCTGCATTTTCCCTAGTCTTCTGTTTATCACCAACATACCTATAGAAGCTTTTCTTGTTGCCCTTGACCTCCCTGGATAGATTTAATTCTGTCAGGGCTTTAGCTTTCCTAACCTGATCCCTGGCTGCTCACGCAATTTTTCTGTAATCTTCCCAGGCTACCTATCCTTGCTTCCACCCTCTGTAGGCTTCCTTTTTCTGTTTGAGTTTGTCCAGGACCTCCTTGTCCATCTATGCAGGCCTCCTGATTGTTTTTGCCTGACTTCCTCTTTGTTGGGATGCATTGTTCTTGAGCTTGGAGGAGGTGATCCTTGAATATCAACCAGCTTTCTTGGGCCCCTCTTCCCTCCAGGGCTTTATCCCATGGTACTCAACCAAGCAGATCCCTGAAAAGGCCAAAGTCTGCTCTCCTGAAGTCCAGGGCTTGCTGTGCTCCCTTCTCACTGTCCTAAGGATCCTGAACTCCACCATTTCATGGTCACTTCAGTGAAAGCTGCCCTTGAGCTTCCCATTCCCCACTAGCCCCTCCTTGTTGTTGAGAGCAAGGTCCAGCATGGCACCTCTCGTCTTTGGCTCCTCTGTCACTTGGAGAAGGAAGTTATCATCAACATATTCTAGGTACCTCTTGGATTGCTTATGCCCTGCTGTGTTGACCTTCTAAGAGATATTGGAATGGATGAAGTCCCCCATGAGGACCAGGGCTTGTGAACGTGAGGCTGCTCCTATCTGTCTATAGAGGCCCTCATCCACTTGGTCTTCCTTGTTGAGTGGTCTGTAGCAGACCCCCTCTGTAATATCACCTTCCCCTGCCCTCCCTTTAATCCTGACCCATAAGTTCTTCGTCAGCCCCTCATCCATGCCCAGGCGGAGCTCCATGAACTCCAGCTGGTCCTTGACACAGAGAGCGACACCCCCTCCTTTTCTACCCTGCCTTCCCTTTAATCCTGACCCATAAGTTCTTCGTCAGCCCCTCATCCATGCCCAGGCGGAGCTCCATGAACTCCAGCTGGTCCTTGACACAGAGAGCGACACCCCCTCCTTTTCTACCCTGCCTGTCCTTCCTAAAGAGCCTGTGTCCTTCCATTCCTACACTCCAGTCATAGGAGCCATCCCAGCACGTCTTCGTGTTGCCAATAAGATCATAGCCCTGCAGGCGTGTGCAGGTCTCTAACTCCTCTTTTTTACTCCCCATGCTACATGTGTTTGCACACAGGCATTTAAATTGTGCCCCTGATGGAGATGACTTACTGGCTAGAGTGGCTGGAATTCCTTTGTGGTGCACTCCAGGTGCTCTCCTGCCAACCTGCAATCCTTCTCCAGGCTCTGAACATCTACTGCTGGTGCCAGCATCAAACTGGCAGCAGTGGGATGAATTGAGGTTCCCATCCCCCCGTCAACTTTAGTTTAAAGCCCTCTTCACCAGCTTGGCAAGCCTATGACCAAAGATATTCTTCCCCTTCTCTGACAGATGAACCCCATCAGTCCCCAGTAGACCTGTTTCCTCAAAGCGAGTCCCATGGTCTAAGTAGCTGAACCCCTGGGTGTGGCACCAGTCCTGTAACCATTTGTTCATTTGCCAGATTCGATTGGCCCTTTCAAACCCCTTCCTTTTGTCCAGGAGGATTGATGAAAAAACTACCAGGCTATCAGGGTGGAGATCAATCTGTCAAAAATTCCCCTTAGTCCTGATTTCTGAATTTGAATGCATATGTTAGAGGAGATGTTTTGAAATTCCTACTTACTGACATGTCAATTAGGGTATCCAGTAAGCACGTAGTGTTACTAGCGCAGATATAGATAAAACCCAATACTCTATCTGACAAGGCACTGCAACCACTGTTAGACTTTTCCATTTTTATACATCCTGTGTGGCAACTATAACATGTTTTTTACATACTTCTAACTTCTTATAGATAGTTCCTTATTAAAGTATTCATGACGATACCATTTCACATTTAAGTTAGCTGACAGAAACTTTGTGGCAGAAACTTGAGGAATCCTTTTATTATTAGAGCTCTCTTTTTCTCAATTTGAAGTTAATGTTAAATTATGCTTAAGTTTAATTAATGGAAGTAGTATCATAAGACACTGAATAATAAGTAGTATTGTAAAGCACTGGATCATGGAAACAAGCCTGGAACAGCCTCGATAGATTATCCTTTCCCGGATAGGGTCAAGTATGCCTGTACGACTCAGAAGACTTTCAGCCACGTTTTTAACACAGCTGAGTGGAATGTTTGTTGTCTATACAGTTTGTGCTAATAAGATGCCACCTTTATGATTAACATAGCTTTTTCCTGTGAGCTAATTAATTAACATTTTTTAAAGTTCAGATTTAAATTCTGCCTCAGATGCATATTTACATAACGGTTTCTTTCCACAACAGTGACTTATGAGAGCAGCTTAAAGGTGAGCATAAGGACCAGAGGTACTTAAAACACCACTGCTAGCATGGTGTGAGCTGTTTAAAATTAGTCTTCTTGTGAGATTCAAAATTACTGCCACAAGTACACGATGGAAATGAAAAACAGGTTGGTTTTATAATTGCTTCAGGAGCAGAAGCAAGATATAAACTGCATCTTGCACCCCTTTGTCACCTGAAGTTGCACTTCTCCTGCCTTCCTGGTGTGGAGGATTGAACTGGCACAAGACCCTGGTGGTGGTTGTGCAGGGTTGGGTGAAGGGACATACTATGCTGTGCCTGATGAGGCAATTCTGTGAGAACTCTGCAGTCCCAATTCACATAAGACTAGGTATGTCGTGTTTTTATTATCCCCACTAGGAAGCCCGAATTATAGCTCTCTGCCTATTCCTTCTGACTTTGCTGTGGTTGCCATGGAAAATGTTGAGGTTCTTCCAGTTAAGGACCCCGAGCATGACGCAGACTTCAGGGACTGGCTAGCTAAAGTCTGCACAGCATTACATCCATACACACAGAAGTTATCTGCCCCTGGCACTATTAACTGCTGTTGGCACCTTGCATTTCCACCAGGAGTGCAAAGTTGGGAATCTCAACACCACAGAAACAGTCTCCATATCATCTGGAATTGAAATTATATATAGACCAAAGAAGAGTAACAAACCCAACAAAACTGAAGGATCAAAGTTAAAAACTTGAAAGTGGCAGGGAATAATTTGTTTAAAGTCTGTCTAAGCATCATGTTGTCTTATGTTCTGGGAAGTATTCTCACATATCTGTAAAATCTGCATTGGTACTGCGTATTACAAAAATGATTCAACAACATGAATAAACTCACCGATCACCATCCCTTAGGGCTTTCATTTGCTTTCCAATTATACAGGCAAACAGGGGACCAGTTCTAGCACCTGGAAGAAAGTCTTCTACCAGACCACCAAGCCAAACATCAATATTGCTAGGATTGTGGTACAATTCCATGATTTTTTCAGTGACATTTTGATTGGTTATTACTGTATTCAGGTCAGTCTGAGTTTCCAGTTTTGGTAAGCCACAGAATTCTCGCCAGTCATTATAACCTGTAAATATTATGTTAAAAGGAAGATTAGACTTGACTGTTTAGCATGATATATAAAATTAATAAATTTAGAAGCACTGGATTCTGACATCCTTAATCATAGTCATAGACAGTTATGTCTAAAAATAGGCCTATTATTAATGGTTAAATTGATCGGGAAAATGATGGCAGGATCTGAAACTACAGGATATACAATTGCTACATCATTTTCATGAAGGAAAACAAAGGTTTAAAACAGTTCTCCCATATTTAAGCAATGAAAACATGATAGTAGATAATGGGAGCATGCACTGTTTCTTGAGGTTTCCAGACTAGGAATACAGGAGGCAGGTGAAGAGTGGGCAAGAAGTAACCTGAATGAAGTTAGTAACTAAAGCACTTTACTAAGGAGAGTGTCCTAAGGCACATGTCCAGCTCTCTGGAAAATATATTTCTTTTATGTTCTTTTACATCATTGGAATTAATCCCCTCCATCTCACCCCAAAAATTTAATTTCTGGCCTGGGAGATCAAAACTCCATTTCTACCCTTGTATAGCTGACAGCTTTAAATTCCAGGCCAGAGTCAGACTTCATTTCTACTGTCCTGGGCCAACGACTTGTGTATTCCTAGCTGTAGAGTCGCACAGGAGAAATCGAGAGGGTTGTCACCAAGAGACATAATGCCCTTAGACAGTCAGTCAGTCCTACCTCCATAGGTGGGACCTTGGGCTCAGAGCACAGAAGGACAGCCAGGTTTGTTCCTGAGTCATGCAGAAAAGGGGTCTGATGAGGCAGGGGGTCAGGACACAGTTTTAGAAATGAAAAAGAAAGAGTCCCTGTCTACCATGCTGAGGGTCACTGCCTCTGCTCTCACAAGCTGTGGCGTGCTTGTAAGAGGTTTTTACACAGGACTGGGAACCTACTATATATTTTAACAGCTGATGCAATCAAATTGAAATAAGCTCCAGCAGTCTTCCTGTAAGCTGGTACACCCATGGCCTGATGGGCTAACGCTCCTTGACTGTTAGTTCAATCTTACCCTGGGCTGACTGGAGTAAAAAACCTAGTGCAAAAACCAGCCACAAACATGCAATAGTTCTCAAAACGAGGTGTGCACCTAAATCAACACCACTCCTGGAGACATCTCAACACCACCTATGGTCGGTAGAGCCAATGAGGTTGTGTCTAAGTTGACCTGTCCTACAGGCTGGGGGCACCCTGCTGATGGCAAGTAGCTGCTGCAGGCAGAAACCCCACTCCTGTGGAGCTGGTTCCAGCAAGAACAAGCCTCGGGTACCTACACCAAGCACACCCAGATCCACTCACTAGTACTGTCCTTCCAGACTTAACAGATTATTTTAATTTCAAATGCTGGGGAATATTTTGTTTCCATCAAATTTAAAAATATCAGTCACATTTTAAGAGACTTAAGCTACTTTTCTGATTACTAAAGCTATTATTTAAAAGCTTATGATTACATTCCAAATATAAGCAGTTAGAGTTTGGTTACAAGTTGGGAGAAAATTCAAGAAAAGTCAATAGACCTGGGAGTCCGTGATCACGGCCACGCTGTAAGTTCAATGATGCTAAATCAAGCGAACCATTATTGGACAACACAAACAGTTTTTCTGTTAATTCCTCATTCAGTAGTTGATCTTGCACTTGCAGTTTTGCTGAATGTGCTAGAAGACCCCTTAGTAAAGGATCCAAGCCTCCTTTAAACACAAAAATAATATAACGTTACAGCATATATATAAACCATTATAGCTTTCTTAACAAATGTGAATGCATGTATGCTTCTATGTTTTTTAAACATTGGCCACAGGCTTTTACATTCAAACATATGCAGAAACTTGCTGCAAGTTGAAATAGAAGTAATAGTGCTATGAAAAGGCTTCATCTGCTTCTTCAGGTGTAAGAAGATTTTGAACCTGGTAATACATTCCTCCACAAAAAAAAAAAAAAAAGAAGATATGAAATATCTTCGTTAATCTACCAGACTGGTTTAATCTGGAGAATAACTTTTGTCTGATTCGGAGATGTATTTAACTCAGAATAATTGTTCCAGTTCATGTCAGTGCTCTGGTACCTGTTTAACAACTTAAATCAGTGATGCAATCACATAGATGTTCCTATTCCTAATTCAAGATAAGTAACTTTGAAAAAAGTTACAGTATTTTGGAAAAAAAAATCCAAACAGTTTAAATATAACCATACCTTCTTTAATGAGCCTCCAGGGACTAAAGAAAACTTCATGCAAGTGAAGATTTGGTAGTTCTGGATCATTTAAATACTGTACATTCAACCGCCTTACTATTGGTTGGATTGTTGCATGACCAAAACGAAAAGCAGCTGTTGAAAATACATTAGAAACCGTAGGATTCATCGTGGGATCATAACCTCTATAAAGGCCAATATGCAGATTAAAAGCATCTGGACCAATGATTTTGGGAATGTAGTCTCTTAAAGTAATAATCTGAAAGAAAAGAAAGAGAAACACTTACCATTCAGTGTTTTTATAGATGCGTAGTAATGTTCCCCACATGCTAAATACCCTTTTCTTCACTCATCTATTTTGGCAGTAAGGAGACAAATGACTGGAGAGCATCAGTGGCACGGCTCAGTGCAGTACAAGAGCCAGGGCCCTGTCAGCTCCTGCCACAAATCCTAGACCAAAGCCTTCTGAGAAGAGACTATCACTGTTGCTCACTTCCAATCCATGGGGGTAACCCAGCTCCTGTGAGGAGGTGTGCTGAGGTTTAAAGCCCTGATTGTGATAATGTAAATTATAATGCCCCTAAAAGTAGCAATGAAAGCATGAATTACTACCAAATCTTTCAAGAATGGTTGTTGATAAGAACAAATTCTATTTTCAGACATGTATTTGTGACACAAAACTCTTTACTGAATATTTGAAATGACCAGGATTTAAACCACTGGTGCCCAGAATCCCTTGGTAGACATTTTATGCTAAACTCAAGCCAATTTATAGACTCCTAAAAAACACACTTGAAACATAAAAATGCTGATAAACACCTTCTGTCACATGCTTTAATAATGTAATAGCATTACAGTCACATGAAAAAAGCATATGAGTAATCATGGCCAAAAAAAGGAGAAAACAATCTGATGTACCAAATAAAATGAAAGTGCATTATAGGTTAAAGATTACGCTGAACTCAATAAAGCATAATGGGATGAATATTACACATAATGGGATTAATATGAAGCATAATGAACTCAATAAAATACCTTATAGATTCAATATGCTGTGTAATAAAATATGCGGACAAATGTACTTTGAGCTTGATATAGTGCATATTGAAAAGCTAGCTGGCATAAATTGACCTTATGAAAAACTTGTATCTTTGCTTTAGGCTTGGCAGAGAGACAAGCAAACCCCTCCAGAACTCACTCACTTCCCTCAGACGGCAGAGGTAACAACCCCTTTATGTTTTCAGGTTAGGTCATGCAGTGAACAAAATATTTGAAAGACAGGTAGGAAGGGTAGGATTGAAAGGGTAGGATTCCTTTTACAGCTCCTTTAATACAACATATGAAGAAAATAAAATAATTGCTAGAAATTAATACTGACACTCATTTGAGAAGTCAACCTTTTGCTACATTCACAAAAGTTTTGCAAACCACCAGTTCTTTCTAATTTTAGATTTAGAGCTAGTTTTTTCAAGCAAAGACTTTAAATAGGACTAGGTTAGCCATGGACACAAGCATCCTGATACATGTGTCATTTTTTGCTAATTGTAAATGAAATCCCAAGCTAAGCTGTTCATAAAGGCCAGATTCCCTGAAGGAAAGGGCAATTCAGATTCTTCATTTGCTCCAGAGGTAAGATCTGAATTTCTTTTTTCCTTGGTGGGGGCAGAGGGATTGCTGTTTCAAGACATGAAAATTAAAAGGCTAAGGTAAAAAAGAAGTCTTATGCCTGTCCTTAGCTAGGAGAGGCATCTGTTTGATGGAAACTTTCAATAGCTACACAAGGCTCCACCAAGTAGAGGTGATTTTTAGACAATACAGACTAAGAAGATGTTACTAATACAGCAGAAGATGATACTGCCAGAAAGAATCTGGACTCTGACAAAGAGCTATATCTAAAGTACATCAGCAGGTAGCAGCCAGTCTTTGTGTGGTCTCTGAACATACCTAGCCTGAATTTGTCTGCGTGAAGTCAAGGAGAGGCTCACTACAAGTTCTCATAACTGACACATATATAACATTTTAAAAAGGTGTAAACAGCTGACAAACATCAAAACTATTTTTGTTAAAGTTATTTTGCATGCACTCCCTGCTTTGAGAGAGTGATTTGAAAGATTTATTTCCTTTCATATTTGGCATAAATAAGCATAATACTTCCTTTCGATACCGTGTTCCTTCAACATCTGAGATTCTCCTGTGGAAACAAAGGAATATTCTTGTCTAAAAATACATCAATAAAATCAGAGCCATAAAGGCACTATATAGAAAGGAAATTGCAAACAAGTACAATGAAGTGCTCTACTATTTATTACTTACTTTAAGCCTATTTATGAATAATAAGTTAACTTTCAGGTGTTTGCAGCACCATAAGGAATTTATGTGGATATAATGAGTCTGAATCTGCGAGGCACTGGGTGGCCTCAACTCCTTGTAACATTTCTGAGATTACTGATGATCTAGGCTCCTCTTAGGAGACATTCAGCACCTCATAGCATCAACTCCAAACCCTGTAGAAGTCTCATGAAGAAATTAATTTTAATCAATAATGTCAATATTTCTACTGTCTCACCGTAGTCATTGTTTCAATGGTATAATTCAGTGAAAAATGATGACAAATGGGCACTGTATTTTAAACAGAAGCCCATATGCTCAATATTTAAATGACTTTAGTCGTCTATATGACCAGATAGTGACAGAAGGATTGAGAGTATTTAAATGTCATTTAGTCATATCAGAGAAAATAAAATTCTGATTTCCTAGCAATTCAACGAATCATTTGATAAGTATTCAATCAGAAACAGAATCTGAATGATTACAAGACTGTCAGAAAAGGCTTTGTACAGATTTTGCATCATATCATGAATCACATGTGTGCTGTTTACAGAAAAGTAACTGAATCCTGACCTGAAAACACAATAATACCTCAAGTTAAACAGGTTGTTAGTGTGAAAGGCAGCATCCCTCTCATTCAGAAGGCAGAATTACAACCGGGGTTCCCAAGTGTCCTTATGAACTCAGTAAGCATCCTGGATGGGTTTGCCCCCAGGTTGGGCCACCTCCAGCAGAAATCAGACATACATTAGATATTTGGAAATAAGTTACATAATTTCAGATTATTTTTGAGAATTTTTTGTTCATGTTAAAAATTATTTCAAATCAGGTGCAAAAGATACAGAAATTCTTATTACTTCTCATAAGGTTCATCAGACTTTCCTTTCCAAAACCCCTCCAGCATTTTCCAAAGTGGGTGTGAATGAGGCACAATTGATGGAAAAGGAAAATAAAAAAAAAAAAGCTGGAAGAAAGAATACAAAAATACGTGAACTATCATAAGAAGAATTAAGGCCAAAAGTGCAGCTTACCTTTGCCATTGGCCAGAGGTAACTGCAAAGGCATAGTATCTCACTGAGACAGTGAAGAGCCAATTAAATAAAGGTCCTGCACTTAGGAAAGATTGCAGAAATAACAGAGAACAACCAAACATAGCAATGATGTTTAATTCATTAAAGTGCAGTTGGTTTGAGGTTCTCCCTGTAGATATTAAAGGATTTACAGACAATGTTGAAGTCCTAAACATTTCTGTAAAGGGTGATTGGATGATAGTTCAATTTTTAATAAATAATGCACACATTATTATAGTTCCATTAATAGTCTGAACTATATTCTTTATAAACATGAGTTATGCAACATATACACTTTTATAATATCTATTATTTATTTATCTTTTATAATTTCATAGAATTAAAGCTGTGAATGGAGTTATCTAATCATCTAATTTCACAAACAAGTTTCATCCAGGTTAGCTATGTTGAAACCAATAATTATAGTTAAGTTAAAGTATGTCAGCCTCAGAAGACACCCCATTTCAACCTATGCCTTCGATCATGGCAGAGAAGTAGGGATGCAAGATGTTCAGAGAACATAAGCAGATGTAGAAGGAAGTGAAAAAAGCACCTATATACACTCTGAAAACTAAAGGTGGTTGTCAAGTGTAATTGGGATCAACTGGCAGTAGCACGATTCATTCAGAGATGGTTCTCTGATACTGTAATAAATCAAAGAAAACTTGATTCAGATTGATCTGCAAAACTCCTGCTTCATCTGACTAGTGCCACATCATCTGGCTTTCACAAACCAAATGGCACATTAGGGGAAACTGCCTCTAAGAGGAACAGCACACGTGCATTCAATCGCATCCTTCAAACCTCTTATATATGAAATAGTAATGTTAAGACCATAACAGCTGAATAATTGAGCATTTTTTCCTGTTTTGCCTACACTTTTTGTTTAAAGAAAAACAAATTTAAACTCTTTCCTTACAAATAGCTTAGCAGGAGGAATCCTGATTCTCCTTACTCTGTTTTCTGAAGTCAAAACAGGAATAAGCAAAATAAGCAGATAGTTTAATTTCAGTTAGTAAATGACAATGAAAATACATCTTTTTGCACAAAACATTGGGTAGAGAATATATTTTTGCCACTGTATACTGCAGTGTTTTTAGAGTTAAGCATGTGTCATTCCTGTAAAATACAAGGGCAAAGTTAACCACCGCTGTACCTTATATAAACTACTACTTATAAGTGAAACATGCCTACAACACAGCCAATAAAATCTGTTTTGTCCAGGATATCAACAGGCAATTGTTATGTTTGGTAACTTTGTCAAGTTTCTATTATTAAACGCTTGCAACTAGAGATATTTATGCTGCTAAAAAAGCATCTAGGAGGAAAAGTGTGGTCTAGAGAGAGGTTTTTCTCATTTTCCTATTTCTAGAAAGAAGGGAAGGTTTTTTGTTCAATTCTCTATAATTACACACCCACGGGCAAAAATTACACTTGAAAGTATTCATTCCAAAAAGAGAGAATTTTAGAAATGTATAGCAACTGGAACTAAATTTTAGAGTGGAAATCTCAAGGTAACTTCAACTAGAGCTGTCATTAGTGTGCTGGTTATCATACCGCATTAATAGAGATACTCCAATTATCTCTCCTGAATGAATGTCTCTGAACCAGCAAGATATAACTCAAACACATTTCTAATGAGCCATAGGCAAAACTCATTATTCTATGATACTGGTAGAGATAATGAGTAGCCCAGATTCATGCAGCGTATTGCCATGCACAAAGTATTTTCTTTCACGCCATAATGCTACTGGATGTAAATCAGAAGTGTTTGAACGCACAGAGGCCTACTTTTGGATTTGCACATTTCTTCTGACATGTATTGACAACCATTGTCAGTGCCATTATTTTAATGCAAGCAGCACATTTACAGCAGAGAAGTTGACATGGTTAATGTAACCAAAATATACATATATATAAAAGCCAAAATTTTTAAAAGGACTAACTAAATACAATTAAATGAAGTATGTTGCTTTTCTGAAGTTATCTGGCTTTAAGTTCAGGTAGCAACATACCAACCACGCAGGTGGTTTCTCAAAGGAAACATTCTGCATATTCTGGTAACTAAAAATTGTGGCAGAAGAAAGGCAAAGTGTTTTATCAGAAGAGTGAAATTTTCCTCCCTCCTTACCCAATTAATCTTCACAAAAGGTTCTTTTTGATACTAAAAAAGCTGTTTATAAGTATCAGAGGTAGACACGCTGGAGGGGAGGGATGCCATCCAGAGGGACATGGACAGGCTGGAGAGGTGGGCCCAAGCCAACCTCTTGCAGTTCAACAAGGCCAAGTACAAGGTCCTACATCTGGGTCAGGGCAATCCCAAGCACAGATACAGGCTCGGTGGGGAATGGCTGGAGAGCAGCCCTGAGGAGAAGGACCTGGGTGTGCTGATTGACCAGAAGCTCAGCATGAGCCTGCAATGTTCGATCACAGCCCAAAAGGCCAACCATATCCTGGGCTGCATCAAAAGAAATGTGGCCAGCAGGTCAAGGGAGGTGATTCTGCCCCTCTACTCCACTCTCGTGAGACCCCACCTGGAGTACTGCATCCAGCTCTGGAGTCCTCAACATAAGAAAGACATGGACCTGCTGGAGCGTGTCCAGAGGAGAGCCACAAGGATGATCCAAGGGCTGGAGCACCTCTCCTATGAGGACAGGCTGAGTTGGGGCTGTTCAGCCTGGAGAAGAGAAGGCTCTGGGGAGATCTTATTGTGGCCTTCCGGTACCTAAAAGGGGCCTACAGGAGAGCTGGGGAAGGACTTTTTACTAGGGCATGTAGTGACAGGATGAGGGGGAATGGATATAAACTGGAAGAAGGCAGGTTTATATTAAACATTAGGAAGAAGTTTTTCATTTTAAGGGTGGTGAGGCACTGGAACAGGTTGCCCAGACAGCTTGTTGAGGCCCCATCCCTGGAGGTGTTCAAGGTCAGGCTTTACGTGGCCTTGGGCAACCTGGTCTAGTGGGAGGTGTCCCTGTCCATGGCAGGGGGATTGGAACTCAGTGATCTTCAAGGTCCTTTCCAACCTAAACCATTCTATGATTCTATGATCAGAAAGTGTATGAAAGTCCCCTAGCCTTCAGATTATTCTGGTCCTGATATTGCTCATCCAGTATTATGGGTTGTAACAGACAGGCTGAATCACTGTGTCGTAGGTTATCCGATTAAAGCTGAATCTCCACAAATGCAAACGCTCTGGTGAGGCTTGGAGGAGCAATGTCAGGTGGAGTAATCTGAGTAACCAAACCATTGAAAATGGACTTGCAGGATCGTCCGTTCCCCGAGGCCACCAGAGAGAGTGGATAAAACCCACCAAGATGAGTCAATGAAAAAAACTGTCCCCCAGACACCATGAGAGCTAAAGGGGTGGTTGCCTGAAGGGGCAGGAGTTGTGGAGTGCAGGGAGGAGAGGACTTGGAGGAACTGTGTAAGAACTTCGTTTGCAATGTTTCAAGGGGATTGTGGGAATGTGAAACACTATGGGGTACTCAGGGAAAGGACTAAAGATGGGGAATAGAGAGGGGTCAAGGTAGACCGGAAAATGCATGGGGAAATAGAGAGAAAAGGGGATAAAAGGGGCTGTCTGAATCTGAAAAGTTAGCTGATCAGTGTGCTCGTCTGACTGAGCCCTGTGCTTGATCTCTGCAGTTTAAGCTATATTATTCTGAAATCCCCTTTCTCACTACCCGCTTTGTGGCTGTGCTCTCTACCCTGAGTGTGTGTGTGTGATCACTAGTGTGTTTCCAGCCAGACCAGAGATGATGAGCAGCATAAGAAACTTGAGGACTCACAAAGAGAACGAGAGGTACCCTGAGCCTCAGGGGCTTGTGGGTCCAGGCATCATGAGCTGGACCATCTCTGGGGCCAGCCACTGTGCAGGCTGTCCAGGAGAGCCCCACATTGCCTGTGTGCATACTATGCTAATGGGCTTCAACCCTGAGCAGCTGCAGAGAACAGGGGTCAGGCCATCCGTGCTGTTCACACTCGTGTGAGTGCCAGCAAAGGTGCTGCTTTTGGTGTGTGCTCATTTGTGTGGCCTGCCATGTGTGCGTGCACCCACACGTATGCCTACTGGGCATAAGGAGCCAGCTTCTCCTTGTACTTGGCTGGACCTGAGGACAGGGAGCCACAAAGCCACAAAAAAATCAGGCTAGCACTGGAGCACTGATCTGGGTCCTGATGCCATCCGGATCTGAATGCCTTCAACACTGTGAGCAAGCAGATTATATTCCGTGCAGGGGAAATCCTGTTGAATGTTTTTGTTTTGTTTCATTTATGATAGGGTCTGCAGGAGCAGAAGCTGTCCACACGGAATGCCAGGAAAAAAAAGAAGTTAAAGGCTGCGTAGCTACTTCAGGGGCGGGGGCAGGGTGGGGCGGAAGGAAAAATACTGAATAGAAATAGATTTTCCTATTTTCAAGTCTAGTATAAACATTCTTAGGGACTCTTTTCTTCTGTGTTTTCCCATATTTATTTCTGCTGATAACTGCTATCAAGAGTAGCCCTTGAAGTTTATGCATTAATGCATCATTGAGAACTTCATGGGCATTTTTACACGGGGAATTTATTAATTTATATAATTCCTATGAGAAAGTAAGCATTTTGAACACTGTCTAAATACAGAGACATTCCTTTTTAATTTTTTTCTTTACCCCCAAAAAGTGAGGCCTGAAAAGGCCTCTTCAATAGACAAAATAGACACTGGAGAAGCCTGCAGAAAGATGAAATTGCCATGAAAATCAGAGCACTGAGGAGTCTGGACAAACTAAGGACAAGGACTTTTCATTAAGGAAAGTAGAAAAGAAAAAAACTTTGAATGCGGTGAATTTGAAGCACAGAAATAAGTGGCAAAGGAAAGATAACATCATCTTCAAAGCCACTGACAGAGACATATATGTTTTGTGATCAGTTCTGTTCTAAGATATTCACTGCAATGTGTAGACAAGCAAATAAGCAGCCAACCTGATGCAGAGCACCGACAATTTTTCGTGCTTCTTGGTAGACTGTCTCTGCGGTCCAGTGGCCGTTGATGCTTTTGAGGGCTCTGGCCAGGCGGTTGTGCTCTCTCAGCCACAGCGTGTGCATAGCTGCCAGAGATGTGACCTCGCTGGATCGGCTGTCCCCAGCCATAAAGCATTCAATCCTCTCACCTTCACTCGCATTTGAGTCCTGTGCACAAGGTGATGGGATCCGGTCTGTAAAAGGCAGGTATTCCCGATGGTTATCATAATATTTAACGTTTACTCTCAGAAGGCCTTCTTTGCTTGTTAAATTCCTCAGTTTGTTTTCAACAGCAGGGGTACTGCCATAGACGGTAGAAGCATCAAGGAAAGAAGTTAAGCCATTGATCTGTTGTCTTGGACTCAGCGCTGATAAATTTCCAAAGAGAATCCCATGATCACCAGTGCCGCACGCAGGAGATGAGCGGTAGAAGGGTAGGCAATCCAACCCTGCAGTTAATGTATCATTGGTGGTCACCTGCATAAAAAAAACAAGTGTATTTCCTGAGGTGAAGGTAACAGCTGTAAATGTTGAATTAAGGCTTGTGTAAATATTTCCATTTTCTGTTTCAACTTTCTGTTGTTCAGATCTCATCTACTGGAGTGACACATTCTAAACCTGTAGAGATTTTTTCCTTGAGATTAAAGGAAAAAGATGATTTAACCCTTTTAAAGCAAAGACAGAAATAAACCCCAAAGCCTTTACACTGTTGTAAGAGCAAGCTACTGCATAGATCTACAGCTAAATTAGCCTGGCTTCCAATCAAAATTAATCATGAAACGTATTACAGTGAAGATGTGAACATCTGGTCAAATTATGTTCTACTGAACACCAAGTGAAACAGCAGGTTTACATGTATACATAAAAACATAATGAAGAGTTTCAACGTCTGCAGCAGCATTCTATAAAAGCTTTGTTCCGGTATCTGATTTTAATACAGTTTCCTAACTAAAAAAGGCATATGTAATTATTCACTCAGCTTTCTGCTTGTGCCCCACAATCCTTCCCCCACCTTATTTTACAGTGACAACTGTCTTACAAGCATTAAATTGTGATTGTCTTTATATAAAGCAAAAGCTGAACATAGCCTTTGACAAATGAAAGGCTGCCCAGTCCTTTATCAGTTTGACCCACATGCAGCCAAAAGACCGAGGTCAAATGGTGATCCAGCATTTGTGTGAATAGTCAGCGGTCGTACAGTCTGAACCCACCTGTCACGCAGTCATCTGCTTCAACCACAGGTAAAGGGAATGGGAGAAACTTGTGGGAATTATCAAATTGGACCTTGGGGTATACGTAAGGGTCTTAGGGGAAAATACAGCCCAAATCAGACAGATAGAAGTTTTGCCACAGGAGAGCACTGAAAATGGTATGTGAATGGCTTAAGAGGTGTGGGGAGGGCAGCAGAGGTCTGGGAGAAGGATAGAAAGGAAGAGGGAGAAAGGTTTTATTCGCATTGTAGGATACCCAAAAGGAAAGCTCAGAACACCAATTCTATTTCAAAGAATAGAGTTCATCGCTAAACCAAACCATGCCAGGTTTCAAATTAACTAAAATTTACCTTTGTTACCTCATGCACATTTGGCTTTATGAACTCTGTTTTTCTGAAAAGCACATTGTTTCCAAATTCTAGCTGCACTGCATTGTGCACCCACAAATAGCCACAACAACGTGTCAGTTCCAAGAGTTTAAAAAAGATTAACCTCAATTAAAAATGTTATAAAAATCATGGAGTCTGAGTTTCAAGGAATATAATGCTGGGGGTTTCTTATCAACTGATCAACATGAAATAGAAACAGGTAACACTCACTAAAACTGCTGAAATAACCCAGAAAAAAAATCTTCAAACATTTGACTAAAAGAAAATAAATGTTTTGTACAGAGACCTGAGCTAACCCTTTTTATTTGTATTATATCTCCTTGCTTTTAATTTTTGAAAAGTCTTTGGCAGAAGACAGTTAATCCTACAGGTGTAATATAAAAAGTTGTAATTTCTTCTTTATACCTCTAATAACACACAGACCAGTCTGTGAAGATGAAATAGTCATTAAAATTGTGGTAAAAGTATCAAGGCAACTTTGGAAAGGAATTCAAGAGCTTCATATATTAACATCGTTACCTCATTTATTATATCAAGTGAAATTTTCTTACTACTGAGAACTCATGGCAGTAGGAATTGATACCAATAAAGCATTTAAGTTAAGAAAGGGTTTCATTTGGTTTTCAAGTTTTGTTTGATAATGAAATTCTACTAATATTTCTGTACCAGTTAGGTTTTAGCAAATCAAAGTAGTTTATTTTTGAAGGAAGTATGTAATTTATTTTCCTTTTTCTTTCTTTCACCGGTTACTGAAATCCGTAATCTCTTTGCCTTGGACTTCCTATTTAGTATTTGTCTCTATTATTAAGTCTCTTGCTATTAGTGTGTCTTCTGTTTCCCTTCAGCTGATAAAGTAAGCAAGAAGCTCATCTCATGCTACAAATACCTGAACATGCCAGCCACAGCATTGTATGTGTTTGAGTTCCTCCTGCTTCTAGTTATCAGGAAAGCCTGGAAGAATTCAGGTATCACTGGGAAAAAAATGTATGAGCCGCCTTTAAGTTGTTAAACAGCGAGGCTCACAACAAAACATATCAACAGAGAATGAAGTTCATACTGAATAATCTTTAGTTAACTGCCTCTGCAATTTCAATTCAAACCATTCTGTGCCCCAGTGGAGAAAAACAGCAGTAATGAACATTAAGGGGCTGGCAGAACTGCATAACGCAGTCTTTTCCTTTTTCATGGGGTAAGTAGTGTGCAGCCAGCAGCTGAATGTGCAAATGAGAGGTTTCTTATGTTATTATTCAAATGACATCAAAAATAATCTGAGAGGAAAAAAAAAAGACCCTTTTCTGCTGAAATGGGTACAGAATCACATTTTTCTCCAAAACTAATGAGGAATATCCATATCAATTTTTTCTCTGCCTCGCATACTTCTAGAGGAAAAAATCTCACAACAAAACCCTCTCTGGCCAAAATAGTTTTCCTAGGATAGCTGTACATTGATTTAAACTGTTATTATATATGCATGGTCAAACCTGTTTACGGTGAAATTCTTTTATGTGTAGGAACATGAATAGCACTAATTGTTTCAGTGTACTACAATGTCTAAATTGTTATTTCAGTTAAAGAAAAGTCTTACTTATTGTGAGTTTGTTCTGTGGGAAATGACCTTGTAAAAGGATATTTGCTGTAGATTTGAAAGAAAACCTAGCTTACAGTCTATGAAAGTTTGCCAATAAGGAAAACATGAATGTTTATTTGTTGAAATGAAATTCGGAGATGAGTCAATGACCCTATCTGAAAGTGAGCTGCTACCACTGAAACGCAGAAGAAAAAGGCAGGGGCTCACTTAGCTGGTTGTTGAGCACACATCCACTGATCCGTTTGTAGCTGAGACAGTAACCTGTCATGTTACATGTCACCTTGTGCAAATCACCTCACTTTTCTGTGACTGTGTTTCCTTTCCACCTTTTTGTATCTGTACTAAGTGTCTGAAAGCTTTTCAGGCCTGTATCTTACTATGGGTATGCGGCATGTCTAACTTTTTGTCAGCAATGTAATTAATACCGAATAAAGTCAGTAGCTCTCCAATGAAAGGCTTTCTAATGCCTCATTCTGTCGCAGCGCTAACCTGAAATAATCATCTGAGGAATGAAAGGTTATCTCCTCATCCCTGTTCCATGTGTCAGGCTGCTGCAAAAGAAGTATAAACTAAAGCTAGAGAATTTTTCCTTCCCCCCCCATTGTGGGATTCTGAAGAGATACAGAAAAAGGATGTTCAGGCTCTACCAGAAGCTACAGGCTCAGTGTGAGAATCACTGGGTGAAATTCTATAGCCTTTATTATGAAAATGTCCAGAATAGAAAATCATAATGGTTCCTGCTAACCTATGAATCATTTACCTACGCTTGTTATTAATATTAATGTGCTACCACAGCTTTCAATCCTTCATTGAATTGCACTGACTCAGAACATTTTGCAGCCAACTTCCCTAACCTGCACAGTCAGGAGCTCCCTTTCCCTGGTGAAACCCCTGGGGAGGGTGCGTAGCTGTAAGCACAGTTGTCCTTTTCCGTGGGTGGATTCTCCCTTGGGTGCCGATGTTCTAGGAGCCCAACAAGAGTGCAAATTGCAGCCTCTGTGTTTACATTGTTGGATAATATGCTATTGATTTCACTGTCTTTGGAAACCAGCCACAGTTTCTTCATATACAAAATGAACATGTAAAACTTAACTGTGGCTGCCTTCCAAGTATTTAATAGCTGGAAATTAGCTTTACTTAGGATTTTGGGGAAAAAAATCAGTTCCAGGGGAAAATAGCATTTTGTTTCTGTGTTCAAAATTTTTTCTTCTGGACATGCTAATATTTGGAACCCCCTTCTTTATATTTTTTTTTAATACAGTGCCTATTATTTGCCTTTGACAAAAACAGTCACAAAATACTAGACATATAATAAAAGCAAATGAACAACCATCTTTGTAATTGTCCCTTTTTAAGCTGTGAATAACAGACTAATAACAAAATTCATGGGACCGTGTTCATGTAATGAACCCACAAGTTGAGAAACTTATCTAATACTTACAGGGTTGTGTCTGAATTTCTTTCTATGTCCCCCTCCATGGCCATTCTGAGTATCAGACACCAACTACCGAAGGTAGCCATGGGTATGCCTTGACCCAGTTTCGCTGCTAGCCTATACTGCTGAGCAGGAGCAGCTCCTGGACTACATTCAGTGCTAGACTTAGTATCTGTATACATAACTTGACTTCATCCTTGAAACACGCTTTGTGATGAATCTCTTCAAGCTCCAAGATACAAATCCAAAACGTGTCTCTTGTTTAGAGCACTGAAGGATGCACTTGTGGGGCTATGCCATGACAATCTGTGCAGCTTCTTTCTCTGCGCCACAATGCCGCTGCCACATGAATAACGTTACCCTTGAATTCCTTTTTAGAAGTGCCCTTAAATTGCCTCCTTTTTAAGCAGATGTGATTCCTAGGCTTGAACTAGTCAGGGTTCAGTGATTAGACTTCTATGGACCCTGCGATCCACATTTGATTCAAGTGGGCAACAGTACCAGTCTGTTCTCAATTTAAAAATCTATTTAGTAATAAAAAATATGGGTGTTTTGCACTTAAAGATCAATACTAATTGCACTGTTTCAAAGAATATCTCATAAACACAAAGCATAAGCTTTCAAAGACTTTTGCAGGTTTATGTCTACAGCAAACTGACTTTAAAAAAACGGGAGTCAATACATAGCCACATTGTGTCATATGGTGGAGACACACTCCACCTCCTTCATCACATCATGCGAATCACTGCTGGTCATGGCCTGAACTTCTGCCCTAGTCTCTCCTGATAAGACTTTGAGAATGAGAACATTTCTAAGGCTATTACTTAACAGCACAAACAGAGTAAATAACTTCTTGCCCCAGATAGAAATTTGATAGACATTTGAGAGAAACTAGAGATTTTCGTCAGAACTACGGAAGAATCACTATAATTAGGGCTGTGGTGGCTAAACCTGGTTACCCAGACACTCAAATATGTGATACTTCAAACATGTCCTGAGAATGTGATTCTTTAAGAAGTCTGTGCTCTCTCTGAATGCTCTCAAGCTATGCTTGTAAACTTTTGATAGTCCATATCTGCTGGATGAGAAAGAATAAATTTACCTGCCTGTAGTAAAATTGCATGCAGTCATTAATTTCACTTACCTTTCCCTGTGTTTTGGATTCTTTCACCAAATGGAAGATGTACTTTCAACACAAGATCTGATTGGGCTCCCATTACAATTAGCAGAATATTTTCCTTTATGTTTAATGGAAGTGGAATGAGGCACTTGAGGCAAAAGAGACTGTGGCACAGTTATCAGTTATGGTTTGTTGAGGGGAAAAGAGTTTTCTATTCTGATGGAACTTCTTCCTTACATTTGCTTCAGTGTATAGAGAAGCCGGTCAGTAGTCAAGCCCCAACCCTAAGGAAAGTGATTTAGGTTGCTCTGGACAGAGACGGAGGCATTAGTCCATGGAGTGTAACAAGCATGGGGCTCTCCTGCAGCATGAGGAGGACAGGCTGAGCTTTGAGAAACAAAAAAAGTCGTTTGACTTTGCTACTTAATTTTTTGAGTGAAAGAATGCCTATACTTTTAAATTAATCAGGCAAGAATACAGGATCCTATATTTATACCAATTTATGTTTCTTCTAGCCCTCTAACAAGCTTTGAATTCATGTTTTCCATCTACTCAAAGCGAAGAGGTGATGTATGTAAGTTTCAGCAACTCCCTGAAGATATTTTATACATACATTGAAAAAATAGCTCTCTTCAAAAGTTCGCATTAGCTGCTGGAAATATCTTTGCTTTCACTGAGTTAAGTTAAGATTGTTTCACTTTGTCTGGCTGACAATTTAAAAACAGAATTATTTATGACTATGTCCCTATTTCCCCCATTGGAACTCAAAACCTTGAAGCATGAGAACAGTAACATTGAGGGGGGACTAGTAAGGTTTCTCTGCAACATAAACCTGAGAGGTAGAATTTTTTTCTATTTGTACTACATACCTTAGCTATAGTTTGTTAGTTCTACAAAACAATTTAAATATCCACCTATTCCATTTAATAGTTGCACTGGGTTTCACTTTTTCGATCACTGTCTGCTCTAATGTTTCTGGATGATCTATCAATTTGCTTTATGATTATTCCAATGTATGTGTATCACTAATGTGTTTTAGTTTACTCACCTATTTAGATACTAGAATTTCTGTTGAAGAAATTAATTTAGAATCTTACCTTTATTGGAAAACATGGATTTTGTTTTTCACATGTTGTCTGGCACTCCATTCCAGTTAGGAAGGTGGTTCTGCTTGTGCTCTGGGGAGTGAATGCAATGTCGTGGTCTATGTACTGTCCCCACACCATGATAATATCAGAATACAGGTTGTCTTCAGTAACAGCCTCATTAGACGCATGAATAATTTTTCTTGTCACTTCACGAACCTGGAAAGAGAACTAATTTACTTTGAGTGCCAAGTAGTATTTACTTCTCATAAAATGATAAAACACTAAAAAGCAGAGGAACAGCAATAAAAGCTAACTTTTTTTCCTTAGAATGCTTTATGCTGTAGAGGACTTTTAATGGATTGCTTAAAAACAGAAACAAAACCAAAACCACAACAAGAAAAAACACAGCCTCTGACAGACTCTTATTTCTGTTCAGGAGCTGAGATATTGGTGCCACGAGCAGATTCAAAGACGTTTCAGTCGAGTTTTTCTATATACTTGCCAAATGAGCAGCGTATCTTTGATCTGTTCCTTTCCAGAGAATTTTGAAAACCACATGCTTCTTTTAGACTGTCTAAAAGTTTTCTTTCTGTTTATTCTGTTTTCTGCTCCATTAACAAATGGATTCTGTTTGCTGGGCAACCTCAAATCACTGCAGATACACAGAGGCTCTGGGCTGCTCCATACATAAATGGAGCAGCTTAAGCAGCCCAGGAGACAAGCCAGGTTGCAAATACATGGTAGCTGAAAGCTCTGCTTCATTTTCACAGGCAGGAAGAAGCCAAAATGTATTTCTGGGGCAATTCTGTGAAAGCTGCATAGAGATACAGATGCTCTGAGGGGGAACACATGGAGACATCTATGCTACATGTCCAGCCTATATTAACAACCAAGCAAAAGCATCAGAGCAAAATCAGTAGTCAGTTTGTGATTATTAGGGTCTCGTTATTCTTCACAGATTCCTCCCTCCTGCTGCAAAATATTCCCTCACATACAGCAGCTGCCTTAGAAGTCAAGCAATTGAAAGGGCAGCACATAAAATAGTCACAGAATCTCTAATAAATATAAGGTCTATATAATGAATGTATAAGGCAGGTGCAGTTAAATAGAATTGGTGAGGACAAGAGGCAACGTGGGACTTGTTAGGAACATCAGGATTTATACTGAAATAGTCAAGAGCAGAGATACATGTCGCTCATCAGGAATACAAGTCCTTATATCAGTATTTTAATAGCTTTGGTGGCCACAAAACACAAACTCAAACTTTTTTTCTTGCTGTTAGTAATATTCTCTTATCACTGTTAACTTGCACAGCTATGCTGTGTTCTAATATTGCTTTATACTAATCCTCACACTTATCCCTCACCTTCACATTACCTGCATGTTGCTTTTTAAAGGATATAGTCGGATACATCAAAGTACAAAAAAGACTGAATTACGTAAATGAGTAAAAACATCTACGGCACTAGTTTTATCCTATCTTACTTCAAAATAAAGCAGAGAACCTTGCTGATGGTCAGATATGATCAGATTTGGTGCAGTTATGTAGTTTTGTTTTAGCGTGTTTTAATTCACAAGCATGTACCCTAATGAATCTAGAAAAAGGCAGTTTGTACATCTACTGGAAATTTACCTGTGTAAATGTCAGGTTTTCATCTTTAAGCGCTAAATTGTGCAGCTTAGAGACAATGTTATTTAATTAACAACATGAGTTGCAGGTGACATTAACACTAAATTCTCTTGCTCATCCTTATTAAACATACAGTGGTTAAAACAACAAGACTTTGAGTCCATTAAAAGTCAAGTTTCAAAGCAATGATGACAAACCAGAAATAGTAAATCCAGCCCAAATCATTGAACACTGCACTGGGGAATTTTTCACCCAGTCCTCTATGCAAATATTTTTTGTTCAAACTCCCTTCTGTAGCAGCTTTGTTATTTTTTAGGTATATGAGCTGCTAAAATCTATAAATATTGCAATGCTTTCCTAGCCCAGTAACTTTGTCTGTCTAAAAAATGAAGTTATGATTGGACAGTAATATTTGTTCAGTTAAGGTACGCTAACCCAGGAGAAACGGTATACATGCATACACACAAACACGTGGTAGCACATTTATGTGCTTTATATCTATTTAGTAAACACCCAACCTTGTTTACCCCCTCCTCCTTCCCTGAATAAAGGCACCATTATTTAAACAAAGAATCATAAAATCACTGGAAAGTCTAGGTTGGAAGGGAACTCTGGAGACGCCATGGTGCAGCTTTCTATTGAAAGTGGGGATTAGGTTATTCAGAGCCCCATCAAGACAGATCTTGGGCATTTCCCATGAGGGATATTCCAGCAGTTGTCTAGGCAGCCTATTCTGACATTTAATTGTTCTCACAACATGTGGGGTTTTTTTTCTTGTATCAAGACCATATTTCCCCTGGAGCAACTTGTGACCATTGCCTCTTGCCGTGTCAGTGTGCACCCTTGTGAAGACCTCCCTCTTCTCCATAACAGCCTCTTCAGCATGGGAGGGCTGTGATTATGTCCACCCTGCACCACCTTTTCTCTAGGCTGAGCAATCACCACCCTGGGTCTGCTGGTTGCCCTGCACCTGGTGCAAGCCAGGGCAGGCACGTGGCTGGCTCAAGCCCTGCCTGCTCTCCACCATGGTCCTTTTTGGCAGAGCTACCCCCCTGCAGTCAGTGTCCCCCTGCACTGCTCTTTGGGCTTACCCCAGCCCTGATTCAGGGGACCTCTCGCTATTTGGCTGACTGAACTGATGCTTCAACAAAGTTGGCGGCTCCTTAACTGAGCGCAACTGCTTCTTTTGCTTTTTCAGTTACTAATGCAAATGGAGGTCTATGGTGGCACGTATGGTTATAGCCCAGTCTGTTTCAAGTGATCTTGTGGTGTGCTTTCTAACCAAAGGTAGCTGGACTCCATTGTATTGGACACTGGGATCCCATCCTCGAGGCTGGCTTAGTCCATCTTCATAGGCTGGTGGAAGCCACCTAGCCAAGGCAGTGTTGGATGCTCCCCATCTAGGATGTTCCCTGGGAAAAGAAAAAACAAACCCCCAAAAAGAACAGCAGCAGCAAAACAACAACAAAAAAAAACAACAAAAGAACCCCCAAAAACCACACCCACATCTCTGTATAATTCTGAATATTGAAAAATCATCAGTCACGGGGCAATATTCATTGTAATAAGATGTTCATGTATAGATCTTTGAAATGGCATCAAATATTGGTCCTTCATGTATGCTGGCATCAGTTTGACTCAAAAGGAAAAATTAAATTACTAATGAAACATTACTACTTGACTTATGTTTATAGTGTAAATTTGTCTTCTTTGAAATACTTGCCTCAGTCGTGATTTCCCGATAGGGTCCTCGTTCCCCATAAAGTCAGATATACTCCTAAGTTCTTTTGCTGGCATTTTTTAAAAGATATTTGTTTAGAGCATTATCTAGGAAATCAAGATTTAGGAAAATATAAAGTAGCCCAAGAATAAAGATGAAGAAAGCTTAAAACAAAAATGGATACTAGACATACAGAAGTAGTCATTTAGCAAGACCCAAGGAGAAAGACTGAGGAAAGGGGAATGACAGCTGAAGTTGATGAATTCAGTGGCAATGCTCCCTCTGTTTGCATCTATACTAATTACTTGTGTAGAGCTTTGGGAGGGCCTATGCACAAGCCCAAGCACTGCTATGCATTTAATTATGATTTTAAGCTGCTAACACTACCTGCCATGTGTTTTTGGCTCACACCACCTGGCATTTCTGTGAGTGAAGCTTGGCTGAGAACACCTTGGGATCAGTGCATGGCATGCCAATTTGCCATCCTGCAGACAGACAGCCTGCTTGGAAAAGGGAAGAGAAGTAAGAAAGACAAAAGTCTAAGATTAAAAGGGTGGCAAGAGTCAGGTCACAGTCGATTTGAGGGCCAGTAAATGACTCCTGGTGATATTTTTTTTTATTAGTATTGTCAGTGAGTCCTGGGCTTGACTCGATTAATTTTCCTTCTGTCATGAGCATTTCTAATGCATTTTTCCTAAGACAATATTTTCGGGTTTTTTTGGTTGGTTGATTGGTTGGTTTTTTTACATGGCCTGCTCAATATATTTCTTAATTGCCAAATACATAGAAATTAAAAAGAAGAAAGAAAATTTTTGCAATGTACCCAGTTGACCAAAATTGTAAAGTAAGCCAGAAGGAACTAGAAATATTCCCAGACAGTTAGTAGAACTACAAGGTGTTAAAACATATATTTACATGTCTAGTGGGACACTAAAGAGGGAACAATTATTTTATTAATACTTCATTGATCTCAGGCACAGTGAAGTGGCTCAATTTGCCAAGCTATATGGTACAGTAATACACTTAATTATCCACAATAATTCACACTTGAAGGTTGAAGTATGCTTTAATAAAGCATTCAAATTAGTTACAGTTGATTTGCCTTTATTGAAATTGCATAAAATACTGCACATAGTGTAGTGCTATTTCACTCAATTAAAAATAATGTAATGTTAATTTAACCGCTTAACCAGTGATTTTTCTCCTGATTGCTTTTATATTTTAGCAGATCACTGGAATGCTACTTTAGTAAAACCTTTCTCACATGCCTTTTTATTATTGCATTAAACATGTTAATGTCTTGAAATCTTGATTGAGTTGAAAAGATTTTTTATCCAGGGCAGATGAAATAATGAGATTTTGGTACCATACAGCTTTATAGAGTAGTCAAACTTGATTGCTATACATTCTGTTTATGGGAAGTGGGACTTTTCATTCATTTGTGAAATAGTGGAATTACACAATTTGGATTTTGTTTTGGCTCCCTTAGAAGGAACCTAGAGTTTTAAGATGCAGTTCACTATCCAGGTTTATGTCTTTTGAATGTCATTTTAATGTCCTGTCTAGTTTCAGGTAGAATGAATGATGTGAATGAACACCATGTGGCAATTTAATTATTGGATTTTGTTATGTTTTACATCACTACTAAGCTGAACCCTTAGTTTGCATTGAGGTGAAGCAGCTATCCAAAAGGAAACATCTCAATTCCTTCTCATAGTCAATGGATTCAGTCAGGACTGCTCATTCTTTCCACAAGGTGAGCCATATTCATACCCCTAACTGACAGTATTGGGGCTTCAGACTAAGCTATTCAGACTATCGATGGCAGCCCTTCCGAGAATGACTTGGGGATACTGGTGGATGAAAAGCTCAACATGAGCCAACAATGTGTACTTGCAGCCCAGAAAGCCAACAGTATCCTGGGCTGCATCAAAAGCAGCATGGCCAGTGGGTTGAGAGAGGTGATTCTCTACTCTACTCTACTCTACTCTACTCTACTCTACTCTACTCTGCTGAGACCCTACCTGGAGTACTGTGTCCAGCTCTGGAGCCCCCAACATAGGAAAGACATGGACCTCATGAAGCGAGTCCAGAGGAGGGCCACAAAGATGATCAGAGGGATGGAACACCTCTCCTGTGAAGACAGGCTGAGAGAGTTGGGGTTGTTCAGCCTGGAGAAGAGAAGGCTCTGGGAAGACCTTATTGTGGCCTTTCAGTACTTAAAGGGAGTCTAAAGGAAAGATGGGGACAAACATTTTAGGGGGACAATGGGTAATGACTTTGAATTAAAAGCATATAAATTTAGACTAGATATAAGGAAGAAATGTTTTACAATGATGATGGTAAGGCACTGAAACATGTTCCCCAGAGAGGTGGTAGATGCCCCATCCCTGGAAACTTTCAAGATCAGGTTGGATGGGGCTCTGAGCAACCTGATCTAATTGAAGATGTCCCTGTTCATTGCAGGGGGGGTTGGACTAGGTCACCTTTAAAGGTCCCTTCCAACCAAAACTATTCTATAATTCTAAGCACCAGGTCCTTACCTGATGAAATGGCTAATGACACAGCAATGAAATAGAAATGCTGCAGGTAAAATTCCTCCTAGCTGCCCAAATATTAGGCATAAAAATATAATCTGGTCATCTAAGCACTTTCCCATCAAGCCAGAGAGACAGACAACTCCTGGGTGCCATCATGCCATCCCATCCTATTAGGAGCAGCTAAAGCTTCAGCCTTGCAGTAGGCATATAACTACCTTGGAAAGCTAATATTAGGTGAGGTTAACTGCACTGTGAGATTCCATTCCTTTAGTACCTGTAATTTCTTCACCTTTGAATCCTTCTTACTGTACTACACTAAAAACTGCACATATCAATGCTAGTTAGTTGGCATAAAAAATGGGGAAAGAATAGCTATTTGGACATGTCTTGCCTCCCTTATTATTCATTAAAAAACAATGTTGTAAATTTATTTTGCTTATTATCCATGCATATACCTTCAGGCAGAAAGAAAAGTAAAATCTGTTGATATCTGTTACTAGTAAATGTGGATAATGGCACTGCTGGGAATGTCTGATGTCATGCTGATATTCTTCATAGAAGACCATGTTTATGCTATTCTGTTACTCCTGTGTTCAAGGAAGTTCACACTAACCCAAAGTATTCCCAGTGCTGTGGAATAAATACTTTGTAATCTATCTGATTTGCCCCAAATACGTGGACTGATTAAGTAATGCTTCTGTAAAGAAAATCCTTGCTCACTTTGTAATAGATTTAGATAGATTTTTCTTATAGGTAAACAATGAATTCCACTGTGATTTTGTTTTTAAATTTCAACTATGAAATGCAGCATTTATTGACCTACAGCACAGCTGCACATTCCTACTGGGTGACTAAAATTACAAATCCAACATAGGTCCCAATATATTTTCCATCTGAAAGTGGCATCTCTGTAGCAAGGAAAAGTATAGACTAGTATGTCATGTAATGTTTGAAGTCTTTGAAGCTGGCTTATATCATAGAATATATTGTTCAGGTTATAGTATAAAGGACTTTTTAAGCTGATGTATTTCAGTAAAGCCTGAGGTATTTCAAGGGGCTCACAAAGAGTTAGAAAAGTTAAGATATGACTCTCTGTTTTCATAGTCTTTGGTTTTGGTGGGGTTTTTTTTGCTGCCTTGCACCTTTTACAGATGTGTAGAATGAAGAGTCTAAAATACCACCAAATATGAATGATGGGTTTGTACACTGATTTGATGCAAGCATAAAACTATACAAAGTAGAACACAGCGACTAAAGACTAAGCAGACTCAATGGACCATATTTACCCCACCCAGGGTAAGAAAAGAGACTGAATTGCCTAAACACATCCTAGTATTAACCAGAGCCACCAAAGAGAAAAAGATGTTTTGCCTTATCTACAGCAGAATATATTTATCTCTGTCTCTGGAGAGAAAGACTACAGCAGCCATGCCTGCAAATTAAGAGCTTCAGCCATGTCCCTACATTCAGCTGCATGAATCTTGGCCAACGTGTTCAAGCCCTGATGGAGTTGTCAGTGCAAATGTTATACTGGCCGTTAGCTCAGATTCCAAGAAACCCTGCAAGTGCCTGGGGGAAATTGTGGATATCCACACAGTCAGATTTATAACATCGATGCATATGAGGTTGTGTCCTTTCAACGAAGAGTCTATCAGGCATGTTCCTTGCAAATGACTTGTGATGCAGCAAAACAGATTTGTCTCATAAAATCAGACTGATTGAATAGTAAAACTGCAGAATTTTACTGCTGTTCATTCACCACATTGCAGAGTGCCTTAACCTGTGCAACGCCAATGGCTTTCCATTTACAGCGCTGTAGCCCTTCACTTGTAACGCTACAGTCTGCCTTTCAGTTTGTGACCTTAACACCTATGTATCTGAAGGTTGCTGAGTATAAATAACATTTACTGTTGTACTCAAAAGGAGTCTCATTCTCAGTTTTGCATCCTCATTGCATTGGGATTCTAAAAATACAGTTACATCTGTTACGTTGGGTTTTGCAGGAAATAATTGCCATGTTTTGGGGAAGAAGTAGATAACAGTAGTATATAATAGTTATTTAGATAGCCAATAATCATATATTTAGATATATAGATATATAAAAATAAATATATCACGCAGAATTTTTAGGTGCATGGTTGCTAAATGTTAAGGTTGTGGGAAAATACAAAAATGAGAATTGACTTGATTTTTTTATTGCTACTTATGAAGTAATTGTATTTTCCTGCTCAATGTCATTTTAACCCATGCAATCAAAAATGAATGCTGGATTAGAATTAGTCTGTTCAATTTCTATAGAAAAAGGCATATACTGAATCAGTCCTCCCTGAATTTAAAGTTCCTTACATAAAATTAGAAGCTTTCATAGCCACAAAAATTAGTGTACCAAAGTTTAGATGAAGAGGTCCTTCCCCTGGAAACTTTCACAGGTCCCTCATTTAGAAACACGTTGATGCCAAAGTTAGCTGATTGAGGTGACACCCCTAGTTTTTCTAGGAAAAAGTAAACAGACCTCCTTGTGTTTAAAGAATAAGAAAGAAGTATTTTTGGGGCATAATTCTTATCATACATACCTGTTATTGCAGGCGCCAGTGATGAGTCGATATTTATTAGCTAAGCAATTGTTTGGACATTTTGGTGGCAACATAGAAGGCAGACATCCAGAAATGTTAGCAATCATAGTGAGCAGGTCAGCTGATAAAAGATCTGAAAGGAAGAACCCAAACAAGCAATTTGCTCTATTGCTCGACAGCTGCTACAGGAAAAAGGGCATTATTGTCAGCTACAACTACAGCATCCCCTCTCTTCTTCCCAGGAAAAAGCATTTAGTAAGAAGTGCTGCAGGAGATAGTCTCAGGGATTTAGAGGAGACAGAGGGTGAAAGGGAGCTGGTTTTGTTATCTCATGCGTGGAGAATGAGAAGGAAATAGTCCAGCCATAGCTGAGAACTGGGGTTGAACTGCTCCTTTTTCTCCTTCTTTAATCTGCTCTCTGCTTCCTTCTTTCCCTGCACTGTAGGCGCATTGCCTGTCTGGTCCCTGTGCTTCCTACAAAGGTGTAAAAATGCCATTCAAGAACAGAAGTATATAGCAAGGAGGAACAATGTGGGACTGGAAAGGTGCAGTCATTTAAAAAAATAAAGCTGACTATATAATTAAGTGTGGAGTGGAAGAGGCTCAGGATTATTAGCTGGAATTTGGAAGCTAGGGAAAATCGGGCAGCTGTATACCGATCAACAGCATGTTATTAATATCTTTATAATATGATCCCAGATGGCTGTCCCAGTCAGTGTTCTGCTGACGAGGGAC
The DNA here is from genome assembly GCF_000708025.1 of Charadrius vociferus. NCBI lineage: Eukaryota > Metazoa > Chordata > Aves > Charadriiformes > Charadriidae > Charadrius > Charadrius vociferus. The sequence goes on along the minus strand of NW_009649042.1, from coordinate 1,339,675 downwards.
CAAGTCACATTGTTCTGTAAGCTCCAGAAAGTTGTCTCCCTCTCTCACCCATGCATGTATGTGAACACATGTATGGCAGATTGGAGGTAGAGGTGCACATGAAAGAGGATCAATATCCTTCCTGAACTCAGAGAACTCCTGCCATTCAGACTGACTGTAACCATCACATGCTGAAAGAAAATGGTAGAGGCAGCACCTAAATCTTTCCCCTGTCTCTCCACTGGCTACTGCAAGTCACCCAGTCCTACCACCCATGTGTTCTGCCCATCCAACCCTGAATTAAGCTGCTTTAGTCCATTAATCAAGCCAAAAAAAAAAAAAAAAAGCTAGAAAAACAAACAAACAAAGATTCAAGAGCCAAATCAGCTCAAAAATTGTTCTGCTGAGCAGCTAGAACCTGTGCAAGGTAAGGGTGAGAACAGAGGGAAAATGGGCTGTTAGACCAGCTACACAACCTCATCATTATGTACTAGCTACTCATGTCAAAACTGTGGACAGAGCTGTATTTCCATCTTTGTTCAGGTTCAAAGTTATGCTCAGAGCCCAGTTCCCCAGTTATTTGTGTTGCCTAGGTATTGATTCACTTGTTTTCTTTAAAGCCAATTAAATTGTTCTTTGCTTCATGTAAAACTACTCTTTGTCATGGCACACAGACTGCACAGTGTCTATTCATCTTCCATTAAAGTTGTTTCAGTTTTGAGAATTAAGAAGAGCCTTCTGCACTTGTTCTACAGTTTAGAAATTCAATTTCTTTTGGAACTGCACCAGTAGAAAAATACTTGTGAGCGTTTGTGTATATATAAATATATGCACACACACATATAGATATATTTTGAGTTCTAAAAATGTCCCATAAGTTTAGCAAGCCAGATGTTTCCTCAAGGAAAAAAAAAAAGACAAAACAGTGGACCCTTATGTTTGTTTACAACACTCTAATGCTGCCATATCTTGAAAAACATTGTCAAGTTATAATACTAAGACAGAGAACACAGCTTATAATTCTCCAGTTCATGCTGTTCTAATCAAACTACGGGGGAGAAAAAAGTCAATGTTTCTGAATTTTTGAGTTTTCCAGACACCAGTTACCTTGAAATTCATCTTGAATTAACAGCAACAAGAAATTTACTTTACTTAGAGAATTATACATCATTGAATTTTCTGGATTATATCTCTTTCTACATCTTACATATAAACCCAGTTAAAATAGAAACAAAATGGAAATAAATCATAGAATCATAGAATGGTTTAGGTTGGAAAGGACCTTGAAGATCACTGAGTTCCAACGCCCCTGCCATGGACAGGGACACCTCCCACTAGACCAGGTTGCCCAAGGCCACGTGTATTTGAAGTGTATTTCAAAATGCCAGTACCACAGAGTGATAGAAATTATATTATTTTGTCTGCAGACTATAGGCCCCAGAAGCACTAAACCCAGAGTGCTGGGGAAGGTAGATATTTCACTACAAACAAGAAGCTTGCAACACTGTGGATATGCAAGCTGATTTATAGGCAATACAAACATATAGATATGAGTTCACAGGATGCCAATAGCAAAGTGGTGCTTTCCTCAACTATAGGAACACAGCCCACACTCCAGCAAGGAAAAATGTAAACTGGTGACTATACGAGGTGCTTTTAAGAACAGAAGAGAGGGCATCTTGGCCCCAGGGTGCGGACCAGATGTGTACTCCTGCCGCAGGTAAAATAAAAGTGAAGCTAACCTAACTTTAATCTAAAAGACAACATTCAGGAAATCAACAGGGGTTTTTGCCAATGTCAATATACTATATTTACCAGTTGGATGCAATGAACGTTTGTGCTTCTGGCAAACTTTTTGTTTCAGCACTTGAATTGACATTTCCATTCGTTCAGCTGCTTGGGAAATATCTTGACTCTCTTGTTCAGGAAATTTTGAGAAAGCCAGCAGCAAGGCAGGAGTTGCTATTCCCCTTCCCTGGATATTTCTAAAATTGAGACAAAATACAGAAGGTTTGGTTTTTTTTTAAATGTATAACCTTTTAGAACTTATTCATAGCTGTATCTGTCTATGTTGGACATGTTCTGAGTTTAATGTATATTTTGATTGAAGTGTATGCTGGGAAAGCAGAGAGGAAGACTACTTTGTGACATTGTTCTACAAGGAAAATTCTGGAAAGAAAGGAAAAGTGCCCTTCCATAGGACACACACAACAGGGCTGAGCTTGTGAGAAGCCTTCAGGATGACAGAAACTGTAGGGATGGACAGAACCTGCAGCACAAAGTGTCTGGGAAGACCTTGTGCAGGATAGTCACAATATAGGACTCTCTGAGTAGCATTTGCTTTTATGCAACATTTAATATCAAAGACCATCGCATTCGTTGCAGGTGGATTCACAAATGCCTTAGAACCTAGTCAAGGAACTGGCCGTCTGCTGTTGATCATAGAGACATGTCTCCTCTCAAAGACTGTCCAAGCACCTGCCTTGAAGTGACTAGTTATATATGGAATTTCAGCAATTAGTTTAGTAGGGCTTCGTTAGGCAGTTATACGGCGATATATATGCTAGTTTACAGCCTGGCCTTATCTCTAACTTTAAGGAACTCAGGTCTGACGACATAACTTCTATAACATAAAGTTAAACACTTAAACACAAGAAAAATCCTTTTTACTGTGAGGGTACTCAGACACTGCAACAGGCTGCCCAGAAAGGTTGTGGAGTCTCCATCTTTGGATACATTCAAAGCCCAAATGGACAGTGTGCTGAGCAACCTGCTCTAGCTGACCTTGCTCTAAGCACAGCACTGGCCTAGATGGTCTCCAGACCTCTAGCAACTGTTCTGTGATTCATTGCAAGATTTATTTTTTACTCAGCATGGGTCATCTTACCACTGTCCTTTTATTGGCAGAGAAGCCTTAAGAAAAGTTCATCAGGGAGACCTTCCTTTTCAGCTGGAAGTCCCAAGTCCTAAACTGACTTCTACAGTTTAGAAAAAAAACACTCCAGTCTACTCCATTTCCAGACATGGTCATAGGTTGCAGACATCCCTGAGGGCTTCTCTGCAGCACAGATTTAATTGGACATGCAATTTTCATGAAAACATTGTGCTGTCATATTCACTTAGGTTTGTTTAAAGCACAAGACAAGTTTAAAATGGAAACAGCAGTTTTGATTTCAGCAAAGAAAACAGTTAAATTTCTGTTTTTAAAATTAGAAACGTGCTTACATAAAGAGCATTAAGAGAGAAAATACAACTCCAGTGTTTTTTCTATATACTAAATTTGTCTTTAATTGATCCAAGGCAGCCTTAGCCTGCTCATTTATTCTTTATACAGAAACTACTCCTTTCCTTTCAAGAGCAGAGCTCAAGAACTGCAACTATGAAAAAGAGCTATCTTGCTGCTCAGGATTGTGTTTTTCAGATTTTCCATAGCCAATCAGGAATTTGACTAATAATCTGGAGAATTAAAAGACCTGAACTGTGTTCCAGTCAAAAAGAAAAGAAAGATGATATAACTAAATGCCAGGTACATGGATTTCATATTTAATATCTGCATGAGAATAGTATCAGTAATGCATCATTTAAAAAAAAAATTAAATGAACAGGGAAATGTGTTTGTACAAATGAGTTAAACAACAACATTTGTACAAATTAGCTAGGAGCTAATAATCAAAAATATGCCACCAAGCCCCTAAAAAAGAAACCCTAACTAAAAAACCACCACCCTTAATGGCGCGATATGTTCCATTTTGAGATATTTTCTCTTCTATCTTTTGTCTAATCTAGCAGTTATTGTAAGATTATCACAGCAGGTTCTAGTTTGCCACATTTCCTGTGTGTCCTGTCATGTCCCATCCTGTCCCATCCCCCTCCCCCTTACTCAATATACACATGCTAGTCCCTTCTGGTTCTTACCCACACTCCTGAGGCTGAGCTCTGATTCTGGAAGAAGATGCTGGTTTTCTCAGTGTGTAAGTTACAAACTGTCTTGATATTTTGCAATGCTGAAATAGCCCCATAAAGCTACTAGAATAACCTGTGATAGTATAATTGTCAGGAAGATGAGATCAGATATAAAATGTCTTCATATTTGTTTAATAATATAAGTCCTAGTGCAGACCATGGTGTTTAGACAGAAGGTTCTTCATGTTTGCCAGACTCTCAGTTACTGAGTCTCATCACAGATCATAATTAAAAATAAAATAAAATAAATTCTTCAGAGTATGAGCCACACTTCTTCTTTCAGCCTCAGGTATTTTGAGTCTCTGAGATTTATTTCTGCCTTAAATTAATATATTTATAGAATACCTTGTTTAGAGATTTCTAACCAGAATTAATGCCTTAGATATTTGCCACCATTCAGGAGGTCTCTCAAAGCAGTGACATGGTGCAGAATATAAAGTGACAAAGTTATAAAATGATAAAGAATATAATTTTTTCTTTCCTCTAATGTGTACGTACATGGCCAGTCTGCTTTAAGACCAGAGCGGCATTGACTAACTGATCATGCCTAGTGCATTTCTGCAACTATAACTTCCTAAATGGAACACTGAAAATTATTTTCCACTTCCCTATGCATAGAGATGATTCCATAGATCGTCCCTTCTGTAGAGGGTCCTTTTGAGTTGGCATAGGTAGGAGCCAATAGAATAATCTTACATTGTGAGGTTTACAATTTAAAAACATGAAATGAATTAGTTCAAACATACACTAAATAAAATTCATTTTACCAAAATGAAGATAATAAGAAATATCTTTAATCTGCTGTTAAGGCTTGAACTTTTTTTAGGGTTGCCATCTATACTTTTTAATCTGTTAAGAACGCCGTGCCTTCAGCTAAAATATATGTTAAATCATACTAAGTAATTTCATTCATTTCTTTCTTTAGTTAGGCTGAGAAAACCTTTTGTGTTTATGTTAGAATTGTACCTACCTTCAGTCTGTTAGAGTAAGTCTAAAGAGGAGTCTGAAAATACTTCTTATCGAAAACTCACTCAAACCAAATATCAAGCACAAGGGAAGAAATCCCACCTGACAAACCACCATAATTCACATCTGTCTTATATGTAGCTAGTTCAGCAGTCTTTTTGAGTTAGTTTCCAGGTTCTAACAGAAGAAATATATGATCAGCAGCTGTGTGAAACATAGGCCTAAGAGACTATCACTTTGCACAGCTTGCCCATTCTGGAATTATCTTGAGTTTCTCCTCCAATGTAGAACCCAGAAAAAACAGAGACTAAGCAGAATATAAAAAGGAACGTACATCCAGAATTGGAAGCCCTCCCAGCAGTGCTGAGCCTCACTAGTTAAAGCTAGTACAAGTTTTATAATTTGTACTGGTTGTTATTATAAGAAGATTTACTGGAAGTAGATTTTCCTCTTGCAAGCCAACTACCGCTTTCAAAACTTATGTTGTAATGCACCTGGTAGTAAATTAGCAATATATTTGCACATACCACTGGGTAAGTGTCATAACCTCACAGGTGACACATGGCTCTGAGAGTCCTATCCAAACTGCCTAGATTCCCATTAGCATTGCCACTGTAATACAAATAGCACATTTTAATGGTGATGCCATTGTGTTCCATCTATGCTATGTTAATACTATTATGAATGTTTATATTTTAATGACAAAGCATGAACACCTAATCTTAAAGACTAACAAACCCTAATTGGAACAGCAGGCAGGTACTAGCAAACAGTCATGAGAAGCACTTGCCAAGGGGAGAAAATCATGAAGAGAACAGCAAACTATGAGGATGACACTGGGACCCATGTGACCTTAAAACCTGGGAATTAATTCTGAAGCAGTAGCATTTTCCTAGAAAATCCTGATATGCTTTAAAAAATAGAATAATAAAAAAATTTCAGCCAATATGTTTAGTGCATCGCTGGTCAATTGCTCCAGAAGTTAAAGTGTAAAGAGCAACGCAAGATTTTAAGTGATGATATTAAACAGCTGAGGTGAAGCAATGTAGTTATCAGTTTTAATCACAATTCAAATCAAACTGGGGTCTCAGGAGGAACTCAGTTGTTTTGACTCAGTGTGCAGTACAGAGCCCTAGATCATGAATTCAGCAAACATCAGGTTGGACTATTGTACATGGAACAACTGAGTTTTCCCATTCTAACCCAAAAAAGGAGCTGCCTTTTCATCTCAGAACTGGCTTTTCAGTCCCAAAGACAGCACTGAGCTCATACTATTGCACTGTAGTTTCCTTCAATTACTTTTAAGCCAAAATAAAATAAGTTTTCACAGTATGATGACTTCCATAACTTCCAGAAGCTTAAATATGTAGTCACATGCATTCCTTTCTTGTTTTTAGCTTTTGCGCTGACCAAAGCTTAATTCAGGTATACAGTATTCTGAAAGTTATAAAAGAAAGAAGCCTTAGCAGCTTTAAACTGACATGAAAACGCAAAACTATTGAATTAAGAATTCAAATACATTCTCTCCTCAATATAATGATCACATTAGACAATAGTTCAGTTCTCTACTTTGCAAATGGCCAAGGACTAATGTCTAAGAGGCAGGTGTAGAGTGCATTTACAAGCCTCCATTAAAATAGGAAGAAGTCTCTTAATGAGATTTATAATTCTCACTGCCCCACTTAATTGGGCCACAATGAACTGAATTATATAAAAGCACAAAATAGAAATACAATTTGCACTTCTGGTAATGATCATCTGTAAATTGAAAGACCAAGTATTTTATTCCAGTTAACATAAGAGCAACTGACAACTGTCTGAGACTCAGACTCCTAATGCAGGTGTCAGACACTTGCGGCTCTCATTCCACAAACCAGAAAAGCCTGTGCCTCAGTGGTGGTACTAACGCACATCTTTCGACGATCTGCTGAAAGCCTTTGGCTGCTTACAGGGTTAACCCCAAAATTAAGCAAAAGACATGACCAATTCTGAGTCCTGTTACTAGCCTAAGAAAGATCCTATGGTTAACAACAATGTCTATTAGATCAAATACTCCACAGCTTTAAATCACTGATCTAATTTTCAACTGCTGCTGTTAAAAGATGGAAGAAAAGGGGAAAGGGAAGAAAGGAGAGCGAAGAGAATGGTAGAGTAAGGGATGAGAGTGGAGTAGAAGAGAAATGACCAGATGACCACCAGAGGTCCCTTTCAACCCCAGCCATGCTGTGACTGCAGTTCTTATAAAGGCTTTTAAAGGGAACCCAATCATCTATATGATATATATATAATCTGTATATCAACATATACAATAATTTGAAGAAAGCTTAACAGTCTGGTGATTTACCTAGGGTGAGCAACTGGTCTCAGTTTTATCCGAATAGAATTCCAGCAATTATCTTTAAGCATTTATCTTTTAGCATTTATCATCTTTAAGACATTGGGCAAATATTGACCAAATAATTGCCACAATATCCTATGAAAGACTTAAACATCGGTGTCTCCATTTGATACACGAGGCAGCTGAGCCACTGAAAGGTTGAGATCTATGTTTTTAAATTTGAATGCCTCAGGATTGTCACCGGAGTGCTACTACTACAAAATGAAAGTGACCTCAAGCCTCTACGTACTATGCAGTCACAGTTCTTGACAGGTTCTGTCCATATAAAGAGTCATCTCGCCTGGAGCACTGCAAATGGCAACTCATTTTCAAAATACAGAGATAAGTCCTTTAGGAAAGTCTAAGCAAAAATGTGGTGATTGCACCCTGTAAATCTTGGCTGATGTGTTCCGAATACCGGAGAGAAATTAATTTTGTGCAGCACAGAAATGTAGTCAGAGCTACACAGAAAATGGTCGAATTTTTTATACTCATGGCTAGTCATCCTCAGGTGCTTTCATCATTCCTCAAAAGGGATCACTCTCGTGGCATAACTCAAACACAAAGGAGCTTTCCCCAAGTTGTTCACGACCCACGGTTCAAGACAAATGTTTTATTTCCTTTCCCTTATCCTTTCATTACATCTGTTTCACATGGAAGGGGAAACGTGAAATTCACTTCAACAGTCCCTTTTAAGGCAGTAGGGTTTTAACATTGATGCTGTAGGAATTGTTCCCATCTCACTTTGCTCTGGAAAAACGTAATTAAAGTTCAAAAATATATAACGTCCATAACATTACAATTTTTTGGAGCCACATGTTAATGGAATGTGGTGTGCTCCTTAGATCAGAAAAACATTCCTGTTTACTTTCATATTTCTTATTTTTCTCACATTTTAAGAGAGCAACTTATTCAGTGATAATGCACAAGGTTATGTTTGTTCAGATGATCATAAACATAATCTATCATCATATGTTTTCTCAAAGAAGCTGGTTGATCTCAAATTTCTCTCTTATGAAAGCTTTTTGCTGAATAAATCCTTCACTATTTTTTTTTACCTTTTCAGTGTATAATGTGCAGCATAATCCACCAGATTTAAGCCCTTCTGGATAGCCTCAGTAATGCAGTTACCTTCCGTTTCTTCTCAACAGGAAAAAAATAAAAAGAAAGGAAGATTAATACATTATTCAATAATATATTTATTCAAATATTTACATCTACAAAATATACAGGTTTGTAATTTTTCCTCATTAAAAGGATCTCCATATTTTAGTGTTCCTGAAACTAATGTGGCTTCTGGCCTTTCTGAAAGATAACATAGGGGCAATAAATCAACCCTTCCCTAATTTATAAAGCATGGAGATCTTGACTTTTCTTCTGTTTCTTCCAGTATAAATCCAGTTGTGCACATTACACAGTACCAAACCTGACAGGTCCATCTGAAACACATTGTATTATCTGTATGCGATTATGCTCCTTTGGCTTCATACGTGTTTTGCATTACACTGTCCTTGAAGTGACAGGACAAATCTGAGCTTCCCTCACAGGTAGTCTGAGCCATATGAAGAATTCAAGTCTGTATTCAGGCATAAATTAAGAAACTTTAGGACCTTCTGGGATCTGACCGATGCATGAAAGCCCTGTTATCATCTCTCCACCTATGTTTGATGGAAAGACTTTGAACCTGATAATACTTCAGCTCTGCTATTTTGCGTAGTGCTATTATGGAACATAAATTATTCCTCTTTAGTGTAGATCTAGCTTTATATTAAATGATTCAGTTATATTTAAAATCCAGTGGTCTAATTCCCATCTATATTTTGTGAGATCACCCATTTTTTCTTAGAAAATGAATTGTGAATAATAATAGTTTGCTAACAATCATTTGTGTACAATTGCTCATCATTTATGTACACTGTAATTTTCGGTGACATATTTTAACTTTAGTCCACGTTGTGCTATTTCTGTGATCTGTTTTTGAATAGGATACTCATCTAAAGGGAAGATAATGTGTGAGGAGGAGTAATCTTTCCTAGGCAAAATTCTACTTCACTCGACTGAAGATCTTCTCAGCCTTAAGTATAACAGTAGTTATTTCTTTTTCACCTATATATGATAAAATATCCGATGATCCATTTAATGTTATCATTCAGATTTCTGTTTCATCTGCAAATGGTTTTGAGTCTATTTAAAAAAGCATTTAAAGATCTTTATAGGCCACACAAGATCTAATTCTATTAGAATTTAATATTGCATGATTTTTAATTACATTTAGGGAGTCTACCTCTGAGAAATATAGTATGCTCAAAGAATTGCTCATCATGTGGTATTGATTCAGATTCTGATCTAGAAGAGAAGATGCCCCTGCTATACCTGAATTCCATTGTCTCCCTTCCTTTTCTACTGAGAAGTATGATTTTGGTACCAATGTGGTGTTTTAAAAAATGTGGTTCTTGCAGTAATAAACATTATTTTGTATTGCTCCCATGGCACCAAAGGATACTTACTATAAAAAAGATCAGATACAGTCTATCTATTCCATTTATTTACAGTCCACATAGAATTCATTTTACATTAACTAACATCCAATATAAACTCATTTTAGACCATGTTTTTCCAAACAATTGATATGGAAGCTCCAAGCAGAGGATCCTCTGTGGAAAATAAAACAGATCCCCTGTTTCCCAGTGATGGTCCAAAAAAGATTTCCCATCTGAAGTAATGGCTTGGGGTTTGGTTCAGGTTTTTTATCGTTTACTTTATTTTATATACAATTTTATTTTCTCTGTGATTCTACACTAGCTTCAAGAGAAAACTTTCCTAAGGACTTTCCCTTCTGAATCAGATCTACAGCTACATAATTAATTAAGCGAATGTAAAGACTGAAATCCTATTTCTTCATCATCTCTGCCCTGTTTGAATGTAAAATCAGCCTCTGCAGAAGTCTCTTAAAATTCAGTCTAGTATCTGCTATATTTCTCCTCTATTAGATCTAACTGACTTAGATTGAACAGATGCACATAAAATAGCTCTGATGTTTAAAATGGCAAGATCATATTGTTTGAACGTAGACACTGCTGCAATCTGAGGGACTTGAAAATCTCCCTGGTATCTGCAGGTGCCAGCAGAGAACGGACCCACAGGACACGTGCACCCACGTGGGCCAGCAGCAGGGTGCCAGGGGGGACATCTTATGGCAACTGACTCTAGCCCAGGATGACTGAATGTAGTGATTGGCAGTTTGGGAGAGAAATCTAGCAGTCATGCTTGTAAACATGTCATCTGACATATGAATGTCACTAAGGCAGTAAAATCACCCCTAGTCAAAGAATACATAATTGAGACACATTACACATACAAAGTTTTCCTTTTTCAATTTATGAAGCTGCATTTTAAAAGAAAACATCCATGGAATAATTCTCACAGAAGTCAGATAGTCTATTTTGCACATAAAAAGAGATTAAGCTAAACTGCCATTGCTAAACTGTCTGCAGTGCCAGTGTATTTTCAGCTTAACAATAATCACCGACAAAGAAAATAACATGGGTTTTTTTCTGTTACTTACCAAAGAGGATATCTTTGCCTATCTGAAGGAAAGAAAAGAAAACAGCTGTGAAGGCTATAGCTGCTGAAATTCCCAAAATAATGAACACTTTCATCTAAGAGAAAGAAGAGATAATTGTTGACAAAATACATACCTTCATCTTCTAATTATAAGCCATGCTATAAATAATTTCCCACATAGGGTAAATTTTACTTTTAAATTAGATTTGTAGCCACATGTTTAACTATGTTTTTGAAGTTCAAAATACTAATTTTTAGAAATAACTGCAATTCATTTTCTTTTTTTTTTTCCTTCCTTATTACTTTTTTTCCATTTTGAGAAACTTCCAGCACAAGGAGATGCATCACTTTATTTTAAAACATAATATATTTGGACAATATTAGCGACACAGCCTACATATTAGAAATTCAGCGATATTTTATCATGCGTTTTGAACTTCCCTGTGCACTAACATTAGTCACTTCACATAACATAGTGAAACTGGTCAAACTAATAATAACATCGATCAGACCCCTCTATACTTCTATCCATGTGTAACTGTGGTATCAAAGCAGCACAATGAATATGCTCACATAGCAAATGGGATCTACATTCTCCATTTCAGTGCACTGGTGTTCTGGCAGTTATTACAGCAGTACAAATCTATAAACTATCAAAGAGGTAACAGTTTTCACATGCAGTATGTTGATTGGAGATTGAAAGATTTAAAATGTTTTTTGTTCTATATTGCATCAATGTAAGAAAATTAATAATTAATAAATCAACTACAAATTCAAGGAAGCAATATTGCCCATAGAAATGCAGGGTGAAAACACCCCTTCTTTTTATATTTCATGAGTTAATATGATGAATTTTTTCTGGAAAATGACAAGCAAAAGTTTTATCGTCTGACCTTTTGTCTGTTGAGGAGATTATCTTCCATAGTTCTGTACTTTATCGATGGCAGTAACTGTTCTGAAATCTGAAAGTGAAGTACTTTCCAGGGGCCTGGCTTATGCTATCAGCTTTATGCACTGGTACTCGCTCAAGCTTTAAAAGTGCAAATGATTTCAAAATCTTCTTGGCTGCAGCATGTTCACACAAAGCAGAAACTGACGTTAATGCTTGATTTGTTTATTTTTGTCCTGCTAGGAACCAAGAGCTACCTATGTAGTCAGTTCTGATATCAAAGTTGTTTTCATGGAAATGTGGAGGACAAAATTTCAGACTGAAAAAGAAAAAATATGGCCATGTTATACAGTAAAGTAAAATCTGGGTACTCTTTTCACTAGTTCTCTTAGTCAATGTAGTTGGCAAAGAAGGCAACTATGTGTCCTATTTCATGTGTTCCAGCATTGGTGTTTTACCAAAACGGCCTTCTTAAACTCAGGTGATAACCCCCAGATTGTCCACCAACTTCCTTGCAGTGTTTTTTATTTTGTTTTTTTTCTCTTGGAAAATTTATTTCACACTTCTGAGCCTCCCTGTTTTTATTTAGTTGCACTTTTTAACTTTTTTAGTTATGCTATTGCTTCTTCTAAAGTCAGTATTTTGACCTAAAGAGTCTAACTGGCTGTTTTTTTTCCATTTCCTATTTAGGCAGAGAGATCAAAATCAGAGCTGGAATCGGGACTGAGGGTTCCTTAATTTCATTTCTGTTATTCTTGACAGGGAGATCACAAGGTGGAGCCAAAGATCAGTGTTTTGATCTCTGCTATGGGTGATAAGTAAAGTAGGGGTTGGGTAGCAGGGAGCACCCTGGAGCTGGTGCCTGTGGTAGAGGGTGGTGAAAGAAAACCTACGACCATATGAATTGACTGGAGGAAAGAATCAAGGTTGTTATTGTAGCAAACTTCAGTTCAGGAATAGCATCCATACCCTCTTCCCTGCAAAAGTGAGTCGACATTGGTGAAAAGTAAGCAGTGAGTAAAAGGAAATGGACCTCTCCTGGAAAAGTAGGTTATGCTTCTTGGGTGGGGGCTTTAAGATGGCAGACAAGAAGTCAAACTTGCAATACCTCTTCAAGCCCATTCCAAATTGGAAATTTTTTATGTTTGTTTCCTTACATAAGAAAAGATCGACTTCTTCCATGTCACATAGCATTGAGAATAGCACATCCACCCCAAACACCTAAGAGAATAAGGAGCTTTCACCTGTATCCTTTCATATACTTTGCAAGTATCACAGGTTTCATTTCTGAGAGTTGAGGGGCTTTCTTAAGGTGAAAAACACGTCTGATTTTCTTTGCAATTGCACAGTCAAAAATCAAAGCTTCCCCATTTAGTTCAAAAAGAGCTTACCTACATCAAGATTTGTTTAAATGAGGATCTCAGCCTTTGCTCATTGGTTGCAGTTGAAGCATTTGTCAACAGTAGACTTTGAATGGTTACCTGCAGTAAATTATTCTGTGATGAAAAATTTGAATGGCAGCATCTATTGCGTGTTTTCCTGAGTTTAATTTAAGACTATAAATGTTTAACTCCCCACACAGTTTTAGTTAGAAGGTGTGGGAAGTTACACTGGACAGATACGGACAGGCACCGTTGTATTCCCTGTCTTACTGCAGCCCATTCAGAAGCCTGTTATTGAAATCTGCTGAAAGAGAAGAGGGCAAAGTTTAGTGGCTCGAGAACAACCTTAATTTTTTGAATCCAGGATTCATATATTGCCTACACACCAGTGTAGATAATTTGGATGAATATCTTGCTGAATGTATCCCCTTTGTTCTGGGTCTTCTGTTAGCTGCCGGTCTTCAGCTATACTTTCTGCCAAAAGGATGTCAGACCTCTCTGCCCAGCAGTGAAACTGCACGCATCGATGACTGTCTAAACACGGAGTACAAGTCAAGTATAAAACAGTCCTTAAGCTAAACACCACTCTTAAGAAAAGCAGCAGTGAACCTTAACATATTAATAGTAAGTTTTAGACTCATTCAATTTGTTATATTCCCAAGATTTGAATCTACACATGAAGAACAGCACTGTATCCATGTTCTTAAAAGTTAAAGACCTATAAAGTAAATCTCTGAGTTGTTGATAAAAGATAAATTCTGTTCAAGGAAATACCCTAAAGCAATAGAATTCCTGATTATTCACACATATGAATTTCTGCAGACCTACTATTGTATTCAGAAATATTAGCCCATACTTAAAATATTATGCAATTGCAACTGATGTTTGATACAAGGAACAGACACACTTCTATAACGTCAGAACAACTCTTACGTTTGCACTCTAACAGCCTGCAGCCCTACCGGCCTCTCTGAGGTACCATCAGTTCTTACAACTATTGGATTAGAATGAGAGACCTTCAAGATAAATCTGTGCAGCTGCGGGAGCTATTTTTGATAGCAGATTACACTGTTTTGTAATATTTAGTGGCAATCTCAGGCTCTAGCATGACATGAAGGACACTGTTAATATGGAAGTCTAATCTATAATAGAAAAATTAGTCTCTGAACTCTTCTGGCTATTAAAATTCCAAGAACAGTCTTTTGCAAAAGGAGAGGTAAAAAGTGCATATAGCTGTACAATGCTCCAACAGAAGTAATTTCGCTGAAATTCCAGCTTAATATCATACAAACAACAGCAATTAGTCTCATTCTAGTTAGTTCAGCAAAATGTCACCAAGTCAAAAAAATGCAAGAAAATGTGAAAGAAAAGTAGTTTACAAGGAGAGATCAATTTTTCTAGGTTTCATCAATATTGTGACTTCTAGTCATTTTAAGTACTTAGTTTTTTTTCTAAAATTAATTCTATTTCATTAGAAACATTTTTTCCTGTTATTCTCTTTAGTTAGTGAAGACCTTGCAGAGGGCTCTGAAGCCAGAAATGGGATGAAGAAAGTGAATAGGTAATGATCATTTACTGCCTATTCCAGTACAGAATGAAGGGTCAAGTAGGTGGCAGATTGAAAACAAACAAAAGAAGGCAATTATTTAGAGAATACATAGACAGGGGAACAGCTTGTGTCAAGATGCTGTGGCAAAATAAGTTTATATGAGTTCAAAGAAATGTTTTGACAATTTTGTGGAATAAAAATATATCAAGGCCTAAAAGAGTCAAGATTTGCATCAGAAACTCCCTCAATCACAAATAGATTATGACTGGAATTTTTATTGTTCTTCTTTTACAGGCTTCTCTCAGCAATAGCTGTTGCTTTTTGTCAAATGCAAAATACAAAGCTAAATGGTTCTTAGGACTAATTTCTATGGTTTATGTTTAGACTTGAAGCTCGGTTTAACTGCTATATATAGCTGTCTTAAGTTAAAGGATAAATTATAAGTGAAAAAATATATGTACATATAGTGGACAAATAGTTCTATAGTAAATAAATAGTTCAGATAATATTTCAGTCTTTTTACAACACAGTGAATAATAGACTTGGGGAGGGGAGATTATTTAATTGTCCTCAGGCTCTGTGATTAAATTGTTGTCACATGACTGATAAATAGCTAAAAAGATCAGGAAATAAACTGAAGTAGGTCGGTAAATAACTAAATGGCTGTTCATAGTAACTAATAGCATCCAGATTACCAGTAAGTACTATAAGCAAGGAAGGAAAAGAAGAGCTTTGTACCTTTACTCCTGCAACAAGTAGGTTTGAAAAAGGAACAAGCAGCTTGCTGATCTGGAAGAGTTTGATGATCTGTGGCTAAATAAACTGTTTATCTGGATGACTATGTGACCAGTTTTCCAAATGCCGTGGTTGCTCTCTAAAATAACATATCTGCTTTTGCAGATTAGTTACGGACTCATCCTGAAGAAGAAAGGTTGTCCCAGGCTGATATTCTTACCTTTCCTTAGGCTAATGGTTTGCTTTGGAGTAAGCTCAACAGGATTTGGTCATTACATACTAGTTTTAGTGTATGATGCTGAAATCATGTTCTCAGATAAATTATTTTTCTCAGAAACGTGTGGAGTACAACATGTAAATAACTGGGATTACTAAAATTCAATGAACATTAACTGAATAAATCTACAGACCATAACATTGTCTTGTTAAAATGTTGATTTAAACCCAGCTGACATTGTATCTCATGCAAGCAAAAAACATATAAAACTCAAGTTACAGGAAATATTCCTAAGAATTTTTTTAAATATGCTGTGGTTTATTATACTTTTTAATAAATCCAGAACAAGACTCTGTAAAGGTAAATTTAGCTGCAGAGTAGAGTCCACTCAATTTCTTGTGTCTGAATTCATGCCGACCCTGTATATCACTGTTTGAAAACTTTGCCTTAACTAAAGAGCAAATTATGATTTATGTGGAAGAATGTGGAACAGATGAACAATTTTTAAGGTCTATAGAAGGTCTGAAATTCAGTGGCTTGAATCACAAACACTTTTCTTTTTAAAATGAGACAGAAAATAAATCTTTCATCTTGATAAAGCACTGATTTCAGACCAAACTCAATATCTTTCAGACAGACCATTTTAATGGCAAGCTTAATGGTGAGATTTCTGCCTTGTTAGAATGTGTGCCCTTTTTGCAGAGACCACAGTGGTATCATATAATGAAGTTTATGTCTTGGATTTAAGGATGGAAGGTAGATACATCAGATGCCATGTAGCCATAAAGCTGACCGAATACTAGCAAGATAACAAGCATGATCTTTTTTTAACTTAGCAGAAAACAGGAATTGATTTAGGAAAATAAAAACAATAAGCACATAATACAATTATGGCAGACCAATTTTAGTATTCTGCCTGCTGTGAATGAGGCTCTCAGCATGGTTAGTGACAAATCCACAAGAGGATTTAAGATTCGAGAAGAAAAATTGAGAGGTGACAGTAGAGTGAGTCATTGCCATACTCAAAAGTGTCCACAGATGGCAATTGTTCCTGTCCTCCTTCTGCAGTGCTTTGAATGAGTGGAATATTGTCTAAATATTTCTATAGTCGGAACCATGGTGGGAACCGTGACACATGTATCTCTCACATCAAAAGCTCTTTGGTAGCAGTAAGAACTGGACTAACGTCTTTCACCTCCTGCCTCCCAACACCAAGTTACCGTGAAAATCCAAGCAGTGGCAACACGTTTTCATTTTGTACCCATCATTTGAAAGAAAGAAAAGAGGTGGTGTAGTCAAAGTGCTCAAGAAAAGGACATGGACACCTATAAAAGGAGCAGAAAATCATGGCTGGAGAGACGCTCTGCCTTGAAGTGAGCAGTGCAAATGCTATACCATGAAGTATGTTATATGGTAGTTGTGTGTTCTCAGTTCTTCTTACAAGCTGGATCAGGTGTCTCAGTATGACAGCATCGGCACGTCCCATTCTGAAGAGCCTTATTCTCTCTCCACACTGTCCAGAAAGCCTGGGTTTTTCTAAGCTGGATAACTTTCCCAAAATTAGGCATTACACCTGTCAACACTGTGATATGGAAGCCCTCCTGTGGGCACAAATGTTCCAACAACTTGGAGTAGCAGCGTTTGAATTCCTCCTCACAGTTAAATGTTTTCTGTTGGTCTACTTTTGTGAATTGCTTGGTAGGTTGCATTTTCCCAAGCGTGGCGCTGACTTTCCAAATTTATTATTTCATTTTCAATTAATTTTTTGATTAATTCAAAGATAAAGGCAGTGGTGGATACTAACACAGTAAGAAATCGTTTCAGAGGTGGAATTGTCAAACAGTTTGGGGAAAGATGAAAGAGAAACAAACAGACAGTGAAAAATTAGTTTTCTACTCAGTAAATCAAGTAATAAAAGAATCTCTCAAGATGGCCACCAGCTCATTAGATGGATTGTTCACTAGACACATCCTACATTATAAACACATTTTGTTAATTGAAAAACACATTTTAAATCTAATGAGATACTCTTGAACTGTTTTCATCCAAGTTCATATTCACTCAAGCAAATGAGTACGCTTCTGAATTAATCTCCAAATTTCCATTAGTCTGTCACAAATCAGGAAAGTAAATGATCTGAAGAAGTTAAATGAAACATTCTTCATGAGTGCCGATATTAAGAGGTCACACAGCCCTACCGTCTGGGACATTTAGTGTTCAAGTGAGCCTTATGACTGAGTAACAAAAACATCTTGGCTATTTGACGTCATGTCAAGGTTCCACAAATCTTGAGCTGTTATTTTTAATGCCCTGCTGAGTTTGAAGCATTCTGCTGCTAGAGAAAGTATGTTTTAGAAAACTCTCAGACTGGACAAACGAGATGTTACAGCATTCTTAACTTTATGTAACATCCAGATGAAAAAGGCACATGAGAATCACCAAGCACGCAGCATTAAATAGTAACTAATAAAAAGAATGAAACCCATCATATTTAAATGAATATTAATGAGAATCAACACTTTGTAAACAATTAAGCAGAGGTTACCAAATAGCTAAAAGAACAGGGAAGAGTATGTGTGTGAGTGTGTATGTTTTTTTACGTACGTGTGTATATATATATGTACACGAAATTACATAGACATAACAAAAGAACTCATTTTTCACTGAAGTCTTCATACCTGAATTGAGGCAAAATTAATAATAGATGCCATAGTAGACTGACAAATCCAATAAAACTATTTTAATGCAGCCAAATATAAGGCAATGTTTTTGGAAATAAATTGTGCAGATGATATACACATCATAAGAGAATTGTGAAAAGCTGTGATTGAGGAGAGAAAAAAAGACATAAAGGAATCATCAGTGATTCTCAACAGACCTTTCAGGTTAATGCTCTGGCAAGAGAAAATAATGTGTGCCCCTGAGATGTAAAAGTAGAATTAAAAAAAAAAATAAATTAATTTGGTGTCAATGTATGGAATTGATAACACTACTACAAGTTCATCATGTCCACTCCTGAGGTCTGGAGGCTGTGAGTAAGCTTTAACAATCTGAGGCTTAAAGCACTGAATGTGCTTGGTTTGCTGAGGAAATGCTGAAGAGTGACATCTGATGTGATTAAGCATTTACACTTGGAAAAAACACCCTTATGGGGACCAAGTTTTCAATTCTGCAAAAAAAGGTATAAGAAGATACAATACCTGTGAGCTGTACCGGAGTTAAACAACCTTGACCATGAAACAAAATACAAATTGCAAGTAGCAAAAAAAAAACCCCAACAAAACTTGAAAGAGGTTAGAAGGGTGTGCAGTGAGGAAGAAAGAGAAGAAGGAGAACTTTCTGCACAGGGCCCTGTCCCCCTGGGCACGCCTTAGTTCAGGGCTCTCACGTACAGTTTCCTTCGGTACCAGTGACCCGTACTGTAGCAACAGCTCTGTGTGAGACGGAGTACCAAATCCGAGAACTGACAGAAAAGAACACCAAATTTGTGCCTCCCCCCATCTTCTCACCACTCCTCCCACAGACTGGTAGCTAAAGCCTTTACCCGCTGCCCTTCCCATCTTCCCCAGCCCATGCTCCTGCCCGGCTTCCTGGCCCTGCTCTGCTGGGGGCAGCAAGGAGCTCTGGCTGGGCAGCCCACCATCAGTGACCACCCCGCTGGCTGATTTTTTAACCGCCAGGTTAATGTAGGGTGTATAATGGTACATAGGCAGTTAATTATGGGCAGTCTGGGATGAGGGCTGGCCTGGCAGATCAGCAACATGTATATTGCTGTAAACCACTAGGACATTTTGCATACTGCCAATTAGAAAATACCTAAATGTGTTTTTTTCTAATAATGTATCCCTTACTTCTTCACTTATGCAGTTGATCCCTGATGCACAAGGTAGCCCTTTCTTAGCTGACAGAAAAACAAATCTGTGCACTAGTCAGATCAATGGTATTTGACAGCAGAATTGTTTGCCTTCTGAGACGATCTCAGTTCCCATCAGAAATAATGAAATTCGTGATAATGAGAAATAAACACTTGGGAGAAATGTCCTTCAGTGGAAAGCAACTTTTGCAGATGGTTTTTGGCAGCACACTGGCAACGCGTACCCCCTAAAAGAGCTCTAACCTTATGGTTTCATTACACTGCTGAATGTACTGAAAAATGTTACTGTAATATAAGTGCTATAAGTCAGTACCATGTTTTGTACTGCATAATTTTGCAGCATTTTGATACCCAGCTCTTCTTTATAGTTTTCAGTGATGTCATCAAGGATCAAAGAGTTTCTTCTCATTGAAAAGACACACACAGAAATGCCTTGCATCAGTTCAGGACACCAACACCATGTGGTGGAGCTTCTATATGAACACAGGATTCTCTGGAATGGAAAGCTGCTGCTGTACAGTAAATCAAATGCAATCGAGACATTATAGCTTTCATCTGTACTATTGGAAATCTCCTATTCAAATCAAGGTGGATGTAGCTAAACTGCCTGTAAAAAACAGTGCCTGGTCCATGCTAATTGCTCAGCCATGCCTAGCGGGGCTGTTCAGCAAACCAATGGCTGGATTGGGGCAAAATCCCATCAGAGACAATTTTCACAGTTTTACCTTAGGGATAATCATAATGCAGATGCCCAAACACTTCCTAATATTGTTTAATTTACTAGTATCAAAGTAATGAAAGGGTTTTCACTAGAGAAACAGCTGGGGGGAAAAAAAAAGGGTGCGCTCTACTCAATTTTTCAAGGTGATTGAATGTCATCAACATGGCACATAGAAGTATCTCAGACTCTTCACTGTGTGATGGAATAGACCCAATAATGTGCCCAGGCTCTGCTGATGGCAACTCTGTAGGACAAAATGAACTTCTCAGAGCTCTAACAGGAGGACATGATTAATCAATTTGGTGTGGGCATTCATCCATAAATAAGGGCACACTCTACAAGAGGACCAGCAGAAGCTTTGGGATGTGACAAATATAATGTAATACCTTTGAAGGACCATGAATGAGAAATCACTCCTCTAACTGCAGAAATTATTAAGCAGAGTCTGAAGTCGAGTGTATAACTCATACAGATGTGTTTATAATCGTCATATATCATTTAAAACCAAACAATATTATGACACCAGGTAGCTTTTCTTAATATACATAAATCTAGGAATGATGTCCATATTCTCTTCCCCCTGAGGCATGAAGAAGTTTAGATCCTCAGCTTCTTTCCAGTTGCTGCCTAACTGCACTAGCATCTAAGTACCTGAATTTGTGCTAACTCATCACATTTGTGTGCCTGTGCAACAGCGTAACTATCCAGCAGTGCGACACAGGGCATAAACAGCCCGTGATCTGGGGGAGGCGATACTCCTTCTCACAGGTTGTTTCTTCTCAAGTCTGTCTGTAACACATGAACACAGTGGACTACTGTCCCCTGTTGTCAAGTATTTGGGGACAGGGGAGAGCTAATCACACACAGGAAAAAGCAGTGGGGAGGAAACGATGATGCTGATGAGTGCAGATTGTGTGTTTCTTAGAGATTTGGCCACCAGAGAAGTATGCCTTTACTGCTCTGAATTAACTATCACTACTTGAGATCTCATCTCAGACAAAGACAAACAGCTTCATTTGCCGAGGCGGTGAATATGTCTGCTTTATCAAAAAGGTGAATTTTATGCAAGGTTGCATAAAAAATGTTAAATACTCCACTGCCATATCAGCATTAGCTTAACATGAGCAAAGCTCTTGAGGGATAGGAAGCACATCTTGGGGTAGTGTGATGTACTTTCACTGTCAGAGCGAGAGATCAGCACAGGCCGGGAAAGGCAGATGCAAGCAGGTTAGAACAAGGTAGAAGGTGGCAGAAGGAGTAGGTGTATTTTTTAAAGTGGGAACATGCAAAAAGCGTCAACAGCAATGGGCAGAAAAAGGCATAACTTTCCTGGCATTCTGCCTGTGCTGGTCGCAGTAATTATATGGCAGGAGGAAGCTGCCAGCAGCAATGTTTGTTTCCTGTGCAACAGCCAGGCTGTGGTATATGTAATTAGCAAGCAGATGGCTAGAGCCCCGTGGGGACCATAGTTTGTGACGACTTTTGCAGTCCACTGCTTGTGCCATAACATTCTTTTTAAAATAGTGCATGTGCCGGGTCTGGGTAATGGTTTAACAGATGCTTCATCTTGGTTTCAGGACAGCGGATGCAGGAAAGTTTCTCTGAGAACCAGGAAGGAGACATTCATGAAGCTATGGATGTTCCAGTATGTACAATTTCGCACAGGTGTACATATGCTCTTTTAGCCCCGAGAATGCCACGGACATACAGATTCAATCAGGGAGTTCAAGGAGAAGGAAGGTGCAGGGAACGAGGCTCACCTCTTCCCTTGAGAGCCCAGTACTTTATGGCTCATCTTTTACCGTGAACTGACAGGTTTGCGCAATTTTTAGACTGGAGAATTTGTATCTGAGATCTGGAGGCCAGATGCTGTTTTAGAAGATGCTGGAAGGTTGAACAGGCATGGGCACAATGTACCTTAGTTATATGGGCCCTCTTACAGAAATGTGAAAGGTCCTTCAGTAAGAGTATTATTAGTAACATCCTACGTCTAATAGTATTTTTTTTGTATTTCAAAGTATCTTGTATTGATGAACTACAATAGCTCTCGAGAACAAAAAGCTTGCTCAGAGGATGAAATAGGTAAGAACAAATTGACAAAGGACAGTTAGTCAAGAGGCTTTTGATATGCTTAGACACAATACTTGTGTAAAAATAAAGTTGTGGCCTCTCATTTAAATTCGTTTCATATGTCAGTGTTAACCTGACCTGTGTGTGTAAGCCGTGTGTAAGCCATTACGTTCCGGCAGTTCAGCTGTCTCTGCACCCTTTGCAGACTGCTCTGACTCTCTGTTTTTCCTGACTAGTTTCTGTTCAAACCCCTAGTTACTTTCTCCTCTTTTCTTTTCAGTTGAATTTTACATTCAACTCATTTATCCCCTGAAGTTTCACTTTTTCTCCATGTTCTCCACATTGGCCAAAGCTTTGAGGTCAAACTGTCTCACCCTTTCCTTAAAGTAAGTACGCATAATCCCTGAAGTGAATTGTATAGATTACAACAATTTGTGCTCTGAAAATAGGTAAGATTTAAATATTCTGGTCAAGAAATTCAAATACAAGTCCCTCTCCTTTTGAGGTCCTTCCTTCCAACCTTGATCTTCTTCTTGCAATTACCCATAATGTTATGGTTGTAACAAACTCTATCAACTCATGTGCATCACCAGGAAATGTCTTACCTCACAGCCCCGCTTTGACCCGGCTCTACTCAGTGTTTTTTCCATCCTGCTTCCTGCCCCTCCATCCCAGTGCACTCCTCAATATACTCAATGCTAACACCCGAAAGGGAACACCACTCTCATTCTCCCCCAAAGATACCAGCATTTGCCACTTTTCCAGGCCAGGACACCCCCCCTCCATCCCCTCCCTCACTTACCCTCACGGTCTTCATGCAGATGCCTCTTGCTGATCTCATATTTCTATTTCCAGTTTTCCCATCCTTTCCCATGCCCCCATCCTCCATTTGCTCCTCCTTTCTCCATCCGTCCCCCTCTCTATTTTCCTTCATATTCTTTGTTCCTTACCCTACTACTTCTGCCCTGAGTCTCTATTAACTGCCACGCAACCATTCTCCTGACTTCCATCATAATTTTGGATGTAACAGGGAAGGTCTTATATGCTTCAAAAACCATGGACAAGCAATGCTTCATGCTAGTTAGACAAATATCCTTTAAGCAAAATCCTTTGATTTTGTAGTGCTCCCTACCAAACTGTCAGACGGGTGTAGGTGTGCAGAAAGGACCTGGGGCTGCTGCTGGGTTCAGAACCGCCCGCCCTGAGAGAACAAGAAAAGACTGTTCTGCAAATCTGAGCTTGCTGTAGCTCTTTAGGTAAGAAAGGCTGGGCTTTTAGACCGGATACCTCTGGGCAGCGTAGGCAATAAGTATTTCATGCAGTGGGAGTTGATCACAGATCACATAGATACTGAACAAGTAATCTTAAACTCTTCTTGCTCTACTTTTGACACCATCACATAAAGTTCCCCCTTAAGATGCGCAAAAGCTGCACCTGAATCATGAAATGAGGCTGCATATGAACAACAAAGTCCAGCTCTCAGAAGAAAGAAAAGGCAGACAGCATCTTCCCTTTGAGTACTTAAAAATTAACCTACCCATTTCTCTGTCAGGTGCAACCCTACCAGTCCTGAGTTCATGGGCTGCAGCGACGTCTATGACCTGGTTTAATATAAGTGAACTGTGAAGAATGGTTCCCTTTTTTGGAAAAAGTCAGGAAGTTTACAACTAACAGAAACCAGTAGTAAAAATCATAAGAACAAAAGAACCATTATTACTTTAAAATTAGCCATTGTCTAAGCATTTTTTCTGCAGTTGAAAAAAACCCCCTTTTTTTTTCCCAATCAGCAGGAATTTTCTTCTCTTTTGAGCTACATACTACAGAAAATAATTCAGCTCTGTCATTCCAAGCATGAAGTAGAACAAACCGTCTGAAATAGTTAATATAATTTAGTGCAAAGCAATTACATTTATTGCCATGAGAACCACAATTTACTACCACAGGGAAGTGAAAAAGTCTAATATGTCATAGTAAAATGCAATTTAAGCTGCACATAAATGAGACCTTCTTCACATCTCTGCGTTTTTCTCTTTGGAAAGGGGACCAGAGCTCAGGATTACACCTCCCCAGATGATTGCCCTGCCTGCCGGGTTACCAAAGCTTGCACCTTAATCTGTGCTTGCTCTCCCTCCTCAGCAAATCTGCCTCCTCCCCTCGATAGCAGCACAACCTCAGCAGGAGGCCAAATCGTGCTCCCACTCACAGAGGCCTCTTGAGATGACGGAGGTAGCTTCAACGCTGGACCCAAAGGCTCCGGCACACACCAAGGCAAAGAGGAATAGAGTGTGGAGCCCCCCTGGCCACCTGCCCTGCCCCTCCTGTCCTTCCCGCCGCGACTCAGAGGCTGGCACAAGAAATCAGCCCCCTTCAGGAGCTGCTGGAGTTAGAATGCCACACTGTGACCCTACGATGCAAGCACACACTCTCCTCCGCTGCTTCTTCTCAGGGGCTACCCCTGAGCAGAGAAGGGGGACAGGCAGGAAACTGTACCATCTAAAACCCTAGCTGCTGTAGGAGCTCCCTTGTTACGTCAAGAGGCCATTTCCCCCTCTGGGTCCAGGGCTATAATCAACAGGCAGTTAAATAATGGGGTCACCCTGCCTCTCCCCACCTGGAAGTACCTATTTAATAGAAATGGCAGCTGCCATGTCATTGTGTGAAGAGATTGGTCTGACTGCTCTCTGAAAATGCACTATAGCACCGAACCTTTCCCTGGACCAAGCAGCCTTCCTCCTGATTGTTTTCCCTCTGCCTACATGGAGAGTACATCAATATACGTGGAAATTTTGGGTATTACGGATGTTTAAAGATTTACAGCCTTCAGATTTGGTGACAGACAGGAGACTTCTTCTGTGGTTGCTTTTTCAATCTCTACTTTCAGTTTAGTTGTCTAAGTCTCACTTGGGATACATTTTTGTGATACTAGGATACCTCTTGATTCAAAGACTAAGAGATGGGGTGACCGAAATGTGTTAACTACTTACAGGTTGTCTTTGATTGTACTGTATCGGCATTACCTAAGGAAGAAAGAAATCTCAGCTCCATTACTAGCACATGCTTTTTTTCTTTTATGTTTAAATTCAGGATTTATTTCTCATTCAGAATATATTCTCTTCTTCTTGAATTACTGTTATTTCCTTTAGGAAGAATTTCTTTCTACAATGAACAGTCCCTACAGGTGGATGATTCCATTATTAACAATATGATTATCACCTATATGGTGGTAAATGTGTTTTATTCTTAGAGGCAAGATATATTAGAAGACTTCAAAAAGCTAAAATTGTTTATAAAGCTTTTCTGAAGTCCTTTTTTTCGAACATATGCCCAGTAGAGTTGACAGTGATCCTAACATGTCACATTTTTGCTCTGTTAGCAAAACAAGGAACAAGTATTCAAGAAATCTCAAATTACAAATCTGAATTATGCCCAGCTTTGAAGAACGCAGACATTTTGCTGTTTAGCACCATTCAGTTCAGGATTTCAGCATTGATCTTTCACCAAAAGTAATGTATACCGTCGTCATTATGTCTCCCAGCAAATCTCAACTGGCTGCATTTAAACCATGGGAAGTGTCAGTGCTTCTAATTCCTTATTCCCGATTATAGACAAAGCCCAGACCCTGACTCCGTCTTGTCCCGCCTAAGTCTGAAAGCACTTGTTACTCTCTCCATACCTTGATTTCCACGGTGAAAACTGGTCTTCATGGCTGAAGGAAGCTGCTGTAGCCAGCAGGTCCCCTCACCGGTTGATCATGAGAAGGACTGCGGGCTGCATCATGGATCACACCTAGGTTTCATCATAGGAACTAGACCAAGCCAACGATGATTTATTACATGAAAGGTGAAATGTGACTAAGTCCTTTAGTGATCCAATTACAAGGCTATCATTTTTAAAAGTAAGAAACACACCAAAACACTGATGATAAAATATAAATGTCAAATAGCTGCTAACAAATCCCTTATATTTATTTCATACATGAGAAAAAACCACCAATGAGCAATAAATTATTTATTCAAAAACATCTATACAAAATAACACTCTTAGAGATAAACACTTTTACATTTTTAAAGTGCATCTCTTCATTGCTACAATATTTGATTTACTAATTTACACTGTACATTCATAATTTATAAAAAAAATAATTGGTGAATATTTTTTCCAGTCAGATGTTAATAACAGTGACAGGGAGCACATATTCCATTATAGAAACCACTTTTGAAGTGTGTACATATACAAACTATTCATATCCAGATGTAAAGACAGCACTGTGACAATAGCAAGAATATCACTAGAAAGTGGAATTACAGTATACTGGACAATAATAGGTTCTCTTGTTATAAAAGGTTATTTAAAAGTGCAAAATATATACACTCTGCCTTTATATTACTTTCTAGTTTACTCTTTACTACTTATTAAATCCCTTTCTGACTTCCTGAACTGAACAGATAAAATTACAGTAATTTTACACTATGTAAATCTACAATCATGCACATGTTGCAAGGCTGCATTTTCAATAAAAAGAACAAAAGCAAAGCTACACACACAAAAAATACTGCATTTCAGATGCCTTTTTTAGTTTGCCAACTGAAATACATAAAATGTGTAACACAATATATAATGAATACCATTTAGATGTGAGACATGATGAGCATGAAAAAATATTGTTGATTTTTCTTTGTTTGTTAATTACAGGATTACCTGTAAGTAACTCCCTATACCAGGATGAACACATTTACAGCATCATTTTGTCGCACAATATTTTGACCATCAATACAACCTTCCACTAACAGGGAAAGAAACCTGCAATATGCAAAAACTCATAGAAAATCAACAAGCATTTAATTGCCATGTGGCCAAGATGAACAATACTCAAACAGTGTCGATATGTCTGTATAGAATTTTGATATCTATTTAGGTTTGGGTCTATTATGAACTGCTGAACTATGCATTTTTAGGAGAGAGCTAGTGGACTGTCATGAAACATTTAGTAAGATATAGTTATTGGCTGCAATAGAGTATACCAATTCAAATGTTTTTCTTCTTAAAAAAACCCCAAACTTCTGAATTTATGTTGTGTAAAGCTTTAAAATTGAAAATCTTTTGCTAATTACTTGGCGTAGCTCACTTTTTTTTTTTTTCCTGTGCCAGAGACTTCAGTATGCTTGATCTTTCAAAATGTATGTCAATTACTGAAGAAAAGATGATCTTTCTCTTTCAACAAAGAAAGATTTACAGACTGGGAAAAAGAACTAATGGCAATTAGAGGGTAAACCTGAGTGTTAATGTCACCACTGATGATTTAATCCTAGAAGCCCTGAGTTTTTAAGGAATTCCACTGATCCCTCTGACTTTCAAAGGCATGGCTAGAAATGGTTTAAAACATTTCCTATAAAGTGTCCACTGGATATTCACATTCATATTTTTCTTCTTTGGGTGAGAAAAGGAAAACATTAAAAAGCACATCTGAAATATACTCTTTTTCCAATGAACAACAGTGTCAGCAATCTGCCTGATGCTGTTGTGGGTTGCTGATCAGAATGTGAACCAACTCTAGACATCGTTGCTGGTGACACTCATACACAGGAGAAAAGCGCTGATTTCATTAAA
This sequence comes from Charadrius vociferus, assembly GCF_000708025.1. NCBI lineage: Eukaryota > Metazoa > Chordata > Aves > Charadriiformes > Charadriidae > Charadrius > Charadrius vociferus. The sequence goes on along the minus strand of NW_009649042.1, from coordinate 1,311,782 downwards.
AACCTCCACGTTTCAGGTCCATAATGTATTTTTGCAAGTTTTCACCAAGTAAAAATTGCCTTTTACTTTGCAAACAAGATTGCATGATGGAGGGGAGGAGAAGCAACGGTTGCATTTTTCAAACTGATCATTTTTGGACGGAAATTCCCACAGCTGCAGTGCATGGCTCTTTTATTAATGGTGTTTGCCACCCAGAGTGAAAAAAAATTACTGTGGTATTTAAGATAGAAATTCCTGGAAATGCTGATATATAAATACATGCAGGAGTGCTTTTAATAAAAATTTCAAGGAAACACAACAACTGGTTTTCTCAAATACATAGAATTCAGTTAGCTTTCCCTTGGTTTTGCTTACCACTTTCATAAAGAATAATGTCTTGTCTCCATTTTTTTACAGCTAAGTGAAACCTGAGCACATTCTGAGAACTTTGAGTCCCCTTAATTTGAAATCATAAGTGATTTATGGAAAGTTATCTTTACCAAGCTAAGCCATTACTCGTGTTTCTGTTGAAACAGGACTAGTCTTAGACTAATGTGCGATGAAAGATGCCAAAATACTTGAATTAAAATTAAAACCTCCAATCTTATTGCACAACATTTCATCAATTTTCCTGGATTTTCCAGTGGATATAAAGGGAAACACAGATTTGAGCATCTAACATCAGAAACTGTTATTCCTTTTTTTTATAATAATGGCTTATTTAATGAATACTCAATCTTTTTAATGTAATTGAATAAAGGTAATGCAATAAGCATAAATAAATAATAACCTATGTACATCAGATGGTATGTCAAAGTAAAATTTTTCAAATAACTAATATCTTGTATGTCAATACAGTGAGCTATCAGCAAGCTCAAAAAGTGGCTAAACTCCTATCCCCCTCTGTTTTTGAGAGATTTAAGTACTCCAAAATATGGACTGGAAAAAAAGAAATTTTGAACAAATTGTTTAACAGAACAGAATGTTTGGTTTCCAGGGGGAACGAACAGAGGCACTAAACCAGATAGAAAACCCCCCAAACCCAGCAACCCAAGGATACCGATATAAGTGAATAAATACAGTCAATAGCAGAAATATGACTAGTGAACAGGCACCTGCCACAGGATGAGCGAAAACAAAGGAATGAGATGAGAAAACTTTGAGTGACCAGCAGTGAACTTGGAGAATGGTATTTCATCCTCTGAGAGAGTGTTAATAATGTCCTCCAAGAGGAATGGGTGACATTATGATCTGGGGAGCAGGGTAATCAGATATAAATTCACCTGCTTCAAGAAGAAATACAGGAAGTACTTTCATTTGCAAAATCACTCAATAGAACAAAAAGAAAACAAAGACCAAAACAGACAAGATTTCACTTTCTCTGATAGGATGAGTGTTACTTAATGATTGAATAGTATTTCTCCTCATGCTGTATAAGGACTTGTGTAATTCTCTTTTCATGCTCTTCACATGTTTGGAATCATATGTTGCCTACACTAGTCTGCATAACAGTTTCTCAGGAGACACTCAGCATATTTCCAAGCACCTGGCTGCATGCTGTTCCAGTGATGCTCACTAGTTTGCATTTTTTTTAAGCTCATATCCCATGTTTTTCATTTGAGAGAGTGCTTTTACAGTTTAAATATAATTTTCTTTCCCACCATTGAGTTCATATTTAAAATTACTTCTCAGTATCAGTGGTCTGACTGTTTATGGAGTAGACTATGCAGTCCTGCTTTTTATTACAAATATTGCATGCAGCTATTGCATAAAGAAAAGTGATCCAACAGAAATAAGTCACCCCATATATAAGAGGAGGTTAGAAAGTACTTCTATATGCTTTTGCAAAGCATTGTGGTCTACATACAAGAGCCTTGTGAATGTAGTTATATCTCATTTACAACATGGTTTTACTTAAGTTTTGTCTTTCTGAAGGTAATCACAGACTATCATGAATATTGTTTTCTCACAAAAAAATTAAGTATGTAAATATTAAATGTTTGAAACTAAATGGCAAGTCATTCCAGATGAAGTACACTTATCTTTCATTATGAACTTCAAATTAGCCCATTTTTGCCTGTACATGGTGAACAAAAGACAACTGCACAAATTTTAGGCAGTGAATGAACCCAAGATATTTCACTCTGGAAGTCTTCTGCGTTAGGCACCATTTTCAAAGATGAGAAAACAGTGGTGGGTGCTTTGATCATCATGGTGATGAACAAGCTCAGGAAGCTCAGCTGAAATCATGGAGTAATGCGGAACCAAGATGATTAGGGAGCACAAAGAGAAAGAAGCGAATCAGGTATCTCTCATTTTCAGTACTTCCTGACAGAATTAGTTTCTGCCCTGATCTGCACTACAGGAATTTTTAACGAGGAGAGGGTATTTCTCCACACCTGGCTGGTCAGCCTGAAAGCTGTGCTATTATTAAAATGGAAGAACTTGGAAACATCTTTATAATCTATGGCCCGTTTTCTGAAACGAAGCACGGTGGCAGGAAAACTGACAGGCTGAGAATTCCCCAAGTGCTGGATCCCAGAGCCTCCAAGTCTCTGCTGTCTGGGCTTAGGAAGATTGATTGCTGGATGGGAGGAATTGCCAGGTGCACAACAGTGGTGTTGGGATGAAGGAAATCTACTTGTTAATTTATCCCAGTAAGCACACTTCCAAATTGGGCTTGTAATCCATGTAAGGGTATCAGAAAAAGTTTGTTCATGGAGGCTGATCACTTCAACCAGGAAAAAAAGCCAACAACAAAAGTTAAGTACAGACAACCCAAAAAAGTACAAGAAAAAAAAAACAAATTAATATATGCTTCCCTATCAAGATTCATCCTCCTTTTCCTTCTAACAGTTGAGAATCATACCTTTTTTTATAGATCTAAATACAATTCTTGGTCTCCTGTCCTTTCTCATCTTGCACTACCTCTCCAGCAATACTGTAATACATTAATGACTAATGCAAAGTTTTGCTGAATACCTTCAGGATTTAGATGCTATAGAAAATTGTATCAGAGACAGGGTCTCTCCTGCAGAAGGTCTGTGCTTTACTTTAACGCCTCTTCTATTGTTGACAATATTTCTGCCCTTGGCAATCTTGTTTGTGCTATACAAAGCCACTGAATAAGTCATTGTGCCTTTTCCACTTTAAATGATCTGTTAATCAAATAATTTTCTCTTAAGCTCAAGCTCAGCCTTCCACTACTTACATTCATGCAGGGACAATTGAATTTGCCCTTTAAAGCTATTACAGTGACATCAAGTTTCCTATTCCTCACTGAACTTCGCCAGAGTGGTATTTATTGACCTGACAGAAAACAACGGAGTCAGCATTCTGCTGAACACATTTCACTGCTGGGTGGTGAAACGACTGTGTGTGCAGAAGACCGGGGCTGAGGCCATGCTCCTTGCTGATGTAAACTGCTTGTAATGTTGTTCAACTAATGGAGACTTGGGAGGCATAGAAGAGAATTTAGGAACCCTATGCTAAATGAAAGGGTTTTTTTTCCCCTTAGAGACAACTTTTCAGAATATTTGCCCCATTTTGTTTCATTTTTCATTCAAGGAAGGAAAGCATTTTTCTTCTGGGTCTAAACATAAAACTATTCCGCACTCTCAAACAAAAATCTGAGAGAAAATGCATATAAGAAATGGTGAATCTTTGCTTTCTGACATGGCATAGGGAATGTGCAGGATAAAGGGCTTCCAGCAGAAAGAGTGGTGATGGCTTTGCATAAAGACACAAAGGAGTTAGACATGCAATTAAAGAGAGAAACCTTAAGCAATGATGCAACTGAACAGGCAGATGCTCTGAATAACTGCTCGCATTTGAAAATGCTACAGTACTACAATTTAAAGTGTGACTTTCCTGCTCCTCATAAGTATGTTGCTATGAGTACAAAATAAATGGATTAATTTGATATGATTAGAAATTATTAGAATTAAAAAAATAAAGATAGCTTTTAGTAGACTTTTCAAGCGCATCAAGTGTACTTATTTTCTTCTTCTACTCATAATGTAACTACTTCTGCTTGCTCTTGTCACACTAATATTTTGAAGAAATTTTTCTATATTCTTAATTTTGTTTCAAACCCAGCACTGAAGCACACTTCTAGTGGGGCTAATCTGTTTGACCTGAAAAGTCAAAGGACAGATTCACAGATAAACAACCACAGGTAACCAAGCTATTACAGCTTAATGACTTCCACTCATCAGCTGAGGCACAGCAATTATCTGTACGCATACTCCCATCCAGCTACGGATATTAAACGAAACATGCTCAGTAAACAACTACGAAGGTCTAGGAATTCAAAGTGAGTCTCTGTAGTGAGTAGACGGTTGCATACTTAGCAATTTTAATTATTAGGTCCATTTGGGGGAATATAAATAATCACTTACATGTCATACTAGAACAGCTAGATCTTTTTTCCACTGCAAGATCTGTTCATAGCAAGGGGGGAGCTGGTTACCGATCTCCGCCTCCCAAGCTGCCTCTGAATGAATCCCAAAGGATGTTTAACAGCCTGGAGGGTGGTCTCCAATGTTGTCACTAATTACAGTTCACAGAGGAACTACAATTTTATCCATACCTTACCCTGGTTCCTAGTTATGTATCCTTTTTGTGGGTGTTTTAAACACATCATCTCCTTGTTCTAACCTCTAGTTAGCTGGAGGTTATTTTCTGTTGGGAAATCCTACAGGCAGTCCAGCCTGGCGTTGGGTTATACCGTCAGGTATACAGGCTATACTGTTCAGCTTTTAGAAATCTTGTATACCATGCTTTAAAATGATGGGGACAAGATGTCTGTCCACACAACAGATTTTTTGAAGAGCTGAGGTGGTCTGGGAAACCGCTTCCTAAGTATTTGATACTGGTCTCCAGCTTTTCTAGGTTACACAAATCATAGCCAGACACAAAATGGTAGTTCTTATGTCCATATGGTTTGGGTAACATCTTAGTATAACAAAACCATCTGTCTGATACTGAGATATTCTCTTTTCCTCATGTTATAAAAATTTTCCTAGTTTTTGCAATATTTAATGAAATGCCCATTTTCTCAGTTTAAGTTTTATGTGGGTTCAAACTCATTAAAGTACATCTGCACATAGTTCTGGCAATTTCTAGACTCTGGCGTTGAGAATAGTGAACACTGACCTGCCTTATGTAAATACTTGTGAGGATTTTTAATACCATTTGAACTCCTAAGATTTGATTTTGGAGGGGAAGTTTTCATGCCACGGAGACATAATTTGTCCAATTTATATTCTAGAAAATGCTGGGTGTGCTTTGAATGTCAAAAAAAAAAAAAAAAAAGAAAAGTGGGAAAAAGAAGAGTATGATGGAGCATAATGCTAAAAATCCCAAAGCTTAACTTTCATCTCTTTTTTCTTTTTTTGTCAAAAAAAAAAGAAAAAAAGAAAAAAAGAAGAGAAACAAAAATAACATCAATGAAGCAAATTGTTGGAGAAAAGCTACAGAGATTTTTTTTCAGGCAGTTGAATTTTTTCAGACCAAAACATGAGAATGCAACTATAAAAGAACAAAGGTTGATCTATTTTTTGGAAAGAGCAATGACAAATGAACACAACATACAGTCTTTCAAAGGGTCTTGAAAAAATCTGAAGTGGTATGATAAATCAAAGGGTAATGTATATCACAGGTAAAGATGCACCAACAAAACTGATTAGCAAGAATTAGGCAAAAATGGGACTCACTAGTAGATACAGTTTAACATGTATGGACTTTCAGCCAAAATACTTTTGCAAGCACTGTTGGAAAAATTGTGCAGCTCTGGATCATAGAGTAAATATTGTGCTTATTAAAAAGAATATTGAAAATATATATTTTTTTTAAAAAATAACACCTATACAGTGTCTACTTGCCTGTCTTGTCTGGAAACAAAATATCAGTCATGTCAAACTGGGAGAACATTTTCTTTGAAGGCAAGAGAGCTAAGCAATTCTGAGTGCAAAACCCCACTTCACAATGGTTGGCAAAGCTAGTAAAATAGAAAAAGCAAAGAAAAATCAGGAAACCTATGTGCCTTTTAGCCAGATAAAGTAAAATCATACGAGAGCATGCCATATAAATTGATTTACTACTGATGAAAAGGCATCTATTGTTGAGGGAGGTAAACTAATTAGCAAGGGAAAAGGCGTACAGCACTGCTGTGCCTACTACAATATACCAGACAAGAATGAAGTATGGTACAAGTTTTCCAAGAGGAAAATCAGTAAAAGATCTTAATGTTTAAAACAGAGAAACCTTGTTAACATCCTTGTCATATGAGCATTCAAAAACTATGGGGTTTGGGGTAATTTGCTGATTGTAATTGTAGATCTTTCTCCACAGGATATAAAACCAGTGTGTGAGAAACTTATTAAGAGATTAAAAGGAAATGAAAAAAATATTGGGGGAATAGAAATGGTTAATGTGGCATTAATAAAACACAGTAGAAGTACTTGGCTTTATAGAATTAGGATGAAAAGATTGTAATGAAACAAAAAAACCCCATTTAAGAGTATTTTGAGATCTTAGTAATACTAAAAAAGTAAAGTGCAAAACAAAATAACAAGCAAATAGGGAGCTTAGTAGGTGGACTGGGAAGAAGTTAACACAGTATAAGTTAAAATGACCATGAACTCGGAATTTGGCGCTGCCATAACAGCATTCTCACCTACCGTATGGAGTGAGTTAATTTGAAACTCCTCAGCGCCTTGATCCAAAGGAAGGTGAAGGGCAAATTAAATACAAGTTTGGTTATGAATATAATTCCTTTTCCTTTCATCCTACTATGAATATCCCAGTGATGGGGAGAAATAAATCTGTAATAATGCTAAAGATGCTGATAAAAACATCTTTGACTGCAACAAAGAACTGAGGCCCAGAAACCTCTTTGAGATTCAACCCTGCAGCTGTTTTGATGTTACTGTCTCCTACTTTTTCCTGACTGCAGACATTTCCCCATTTGAGTTCTATGAAAGCACTAGTGCATCTCAAACACCAAGATGCAATATGAGGTAGTGAGTCCTGGGCTTTTGTGGAAGCCACTGTGCTTTTAGTAGCAGGCAGATGGGGAAAACTGCTACCTTTACTCCAAAAATTCTTCAGAGTAATGAATATAGCTAGGGTACAAAATAAATGCAAATCATAGCACTTTCTCCAAGTCTTGGTGTGAAACAGTTAAGGAACAGTGTTTTTTTTCCAGTTTTATCCAACAATAAAATAATCTGACTAAACACATTTGTTCAGCAAGGTATTTCAACTTTAAAACACAGAGAAAGTTTTATCATTAAAACCAATTAAATATTTATTAACTCAGCTGGAGAATATTTGTCCAGCTTCTGTGCAAAAAGAAAACAGTGAGCTGATTATGTACTCTGCTTAAGGATGTTATAGGGTATACTAAAGGGCAGTAATTTAGCTTGGTTCTAAATGTTAATTGAACAAAGTGCTTAAAAACACAGTAGAATGTCTCAAATATTTTACGAGTAGCTTGATGTTCCAAGAGCCAGTGTATTCCCTCAAACATAGAACCCGTCTACAAATTAATGCAATTTTTACTGCCTCATTTTAGAAATATTTTCTACTAAGCACAAGGTAGTAACTGTGAGCTGGAAAAACAGGGTAAGGCTTTTTCTTCCCCCCTCTGCCTGTTTAAGGCGATGACAAACTTCTGATTTACACTCCATTCACTTCAGGATTGTTTAACCTTATTCTCATAATCCTCCAACATTGCACATGATTGCTACTTTTTATTGTGTTAGTATATAAATCTGACACTAATGCTATCTATAGGAAATTGAGCTGTTAAAAAAACTCTGCTACAGCATAGGAAAATCTAGGCTAGTTGATGGAGAAAGATGACTGCCTTTTCAGAATGTGATTCAATCCACTGGTTTTAGGCATCTATTGCAGGAGGGAGTAAAGCGCTCCCTGGAACGGCCAGTCTCCTTCCACTGATTAGAGTTGAGACCAGCTGACTAACACAGACTGTACGCCTCATTTCCACATTAATCCATTAATAAGCACTGAGTATGATGTTTCCATCATATCTGAGGTTTTAGAGACATGTAAAAACCTGGCAGCTACCTAGCCTAGAAATATAACAGAAATAACATTCCAAGAATAATTTGTAACCAAGAAAAAGAAATATAAAGTTCTTCTTACATTTAACTTCTTGCCCCTGCTTGGTTGCCTGGCAAAACTGCAGATCTCTGCAGCTGTGACCCTTCTGCCCCTCACAACTCCTGATGTAGTGTAGACTTGCACAACAGATCATAGTTTTGCACTGAAGAAGAGTCTGCGATACATCTAGACTAGAGGTCCGAATACCTGCATAACTGCAACTCTTACAGGGCACCATGGCAGCCTTTCCAAATATATGATTACAGCTTTCCGTTCAAATAGTTTGATTACTTACTGAAAAGTCAGCAGTTTTTTTCTGTAGGAATAAATCCTTTTACTCTCTATGTAGGCACTGTGCACCAAGGGAATATTAGAAAAAAACAGAATTTTTCTTCCCCTGTGGATTATTTAAAATTGTGTATCTTTTTGTCATTTTTAAGGTTAAGTCTCATTTAAGTCACTGGGACTTACAACAGCAGTAGATTTTGGCTCAAGTCCATGGAATTTGATAACTTCAAATTTAATGAAAAGATTTTACTTGTCGAGTTTTTCTGGCTGAGCCAGATTAAAATACATCTTCAATTTCATCTTGCATGCTACACAAATCCCTTTTGTACTTTCTAATAAATTTACTACAAGGTCTCTTACTTCACATAGGATAATTTCTTCTCTACATGCTTCAACACAAAAGTACCTAAACATTTTTGAATCATAGATTAAGAAACAAAATACATGATTACATATTTTACATTATTTTCTTTGAAATATTTTCCTATTCCACAGCCATAACTCAATGATTAGCAATTTACAGTAAGAGAACTTCACTGAAAGAAGACTTTCTCTATGAAATTCCAAGAGTGATAGGTACTTTTAGCTTGCATGCCTAAGTAAAGGAGGCTTTTAAGATTGCACAGCCTGTCTGTCTGTCCATCCCTCCCCTGCTTCCATTTTTGCAGTGCTTTGGTCCATTTGCCATGCACTGGAAAGAGGGACAGAAATCTCCACTAACTTCTCTTCGCCTCTCAAGAGAGCATGGAGGAAAGGGTTTCCTTTCTAATGTTCACCCTCTCTGCCCTTGGAAACTTACTGGAGGACACGGGCAAAAGATATTAAACCAAAAATCAACCACAGCAGTCAACAAAACCCAGAAAAATTGCATTGGCATTACACACACACCACTCTGAACACTGTGATAGAGGAGTTATTCAGGTATGTGGGGAGACATTATAAAATACTGTCAGTGTTTTAGGAGAAGCATTTACGGAAATCCTTGAAAGAAATCCAGGCATTTTTAAATACCACTTATGCCACTATAAGGATCAGACTACACTTTAAAGGTTTTATGGAAAAGGCATGCCTTGTCTGAAGTTACTTATGAATTAATGTAGTTCAGATATAAGACAGGATTTTAGATTTATGGTTGCAAAGTTTGTCAGAGCCTAATGCCCCCCCCCCCAAAAAAAAATATCTTCTTTAAGCTGCAGTTCTACTGGTTCAAAGGTGGAAATCACTTTGAAATACTTTTTCTAAGACCCTAATGTGAAAAGAATTAAGTCAGATTTCCAGAACTTGAGCTTTGGAACAGCACAGCCTCAATATTATAATTCTATGCTTTATGATTATAAGCAAAAATAAAACTAAATAATGTAGGTCAGATGCAGTGGGTGAGGCCCTGCCCCCACTGAAGTCAGTGAGACTCTCTGGATAAATCTACATTTATACCTAAAATTGTCAGGGCCTCTTTTCTGCCCCTGAGGCCATCGGGCAGGGTCCGGCCACATCCCCTCTATGAAATGCTCTGGTGTTTTAAACAGGTCACTCCCCGGGAACAGACCTGAGAGGACTTTAGCTCAACTGTGCACAGGATTTTTTCTGCAGATTTTAATCACCATAGAGAAAAAAAAAAAAAAGCCAGAAATTATTTTAACAAATCAACAGTATGATTCAAGTGCAGTGCCCAAGTCCATGCTGTACAACTCCTTAATTTATGTCACCGATGAGCCTTGCTCTGATTTAAATAAACGGTACTACCATTTGCACAAAATCATGTTTGTAAATGGTATTATTTTTAGCCTTTTAACCAAATTTGAGTTTAAATTAAAGGCATAATCTGGACATAGAGAAATTATCCTGGTTTTACTCTGTTTCTAGTCATAAGCGGCCGATTTTGTGATGGTGCACCATTTCCTAACTCCTATGTTTGTATGCTTCTTTCCCCAGTGTGCTGTTTACAGCTCTGGTGTAGCAAGCAGATGTCTCTCCTTCTACCCCTTATTTAATTCTGGTACCACTTTGTCTCCCTAGAAAAAATAAAGAAAAACTATCATAGAATCATAGAATGGTTTAGATTGGAAGGGATCTTGAAGATCATCGAGTTCCAACCCCTGCTGCCATGGGCAGGGACTCCTCACACTAGACCAGGTTGCTCAAAGCTCCATCCAGCCTGGCCTTGAACACCTCCAGGGATGGAGCTTCCACAACTTCTCTGGGCAACCTGTTCCAGTGTCTCACCACCCTCAGAGTGAAAAATTTCTTCCTAATATCTAATTTAAATCTACGCTTTTCCAGTTTAAAGCCATTCCCCCTCATCCTGTCACTACATTCCCTAGTAAAAAGTCCCTCTCCAGCTTTCCTGTAGGCCCTTTACATACTGGAAGGCCGCTATAAGGTCTCTCCGGGGCCTTTTCTTCTCCAGGCTGAAGAACTCCAGCTCTCTCAGCCTGTCCTCATAGGAGAGGTGCCTCAGCCCTCTGCCCATTTTGTGGCCCTCCTCTGGACCCGCTCCAACAGGTCCATGTCTTTCCTATGTTGGGAGCTCCAGAGCTGGACACAGTACTCTAGGTGGGGTCTCACCAGAGCAGAGTAGAGGGGAAGAATCACCTCCCTATGCACAAATGATTAATGAGGTAGTAAGACTAAAGCTTAATATATCACAAGTATGCAACAAAGAATACTAAAATTTATTTTCTGTTTGGATTAGCAATTAAATATTTGACATTCCAGCTGCCCAGTCACCATAAAGCATCTGTTCTCTGCCTCAGTGTACGATTCCTGAGTGGTGACTGTGGAACGGACCTACCTACCAGCAGATATATTTACCATTTGTGAATCTTACTATTTTGAGGTCTTTACTGTGTTGAAAAGTGGTGCAAATACTCAAGAACTTTGATGGGAAAAATATATGCATGTTATATGACACACACTCTGAAGGCAATGATAAAATAATATGCTTTACTGACAATAAAAAAATGTAACAAATGAACATAAGCAACCAAACATATTGGAAGCGCAACATTTTCACATATGAGGTATATGTTACCCTGTTAAGAGAATTACAAAGAAATGTAAGGTGCCATGGAAGTCCTGTACAACCCACATAACAGCTGAGTAACTAGCAGTTTGTTAGCTTTTCCCAGGCTCTGGCAGTTTCCTCAGAAGACCAGCCTTTAGTCCCTGCCTTGAGACTGAGGCAGAATGTGAAAGGAAGGAAAAAGCAAGTGAGCTAACAAGCATCTCCAGGTCCCTCATTAAAAATATGTTTGGAGAATTATTTTGAAATTGCAACCCTAAAATCCAGAGGGTTTTTTTTTCTCTAATATTCCTTGAGATCGATTTGGATATATCAGAAGAAAACTATTGTCTTCAAAATTGGTAGAGAACATAGCTCACCAAAAGACTAAAAGAATTTAGAAATTCCATGAAACAAATAATAAAATTACTTCAAATCCGTATAAGCAACTTCATATAAAAAATCTGAAGGTGGCTAAAGAAAACGTGCAATATTCAGCTGCTCTTGCAAAAAAAAAATAAAAATTAATAATACTAATTTTGAGTTGCAGAACTTTTTGGTAGAAATTAAAGATTATTTAGTAAACTAAAGTTAATTTCTTTCAAGTTTTTATTTACAGTATTTGGGGAGATACGCTGTGTTTTTAATCACATGATACTTAAAACATTAAGTCTAGAGGCCTGAATGTAGTATCAGTTCAGTACTAGCCGGTACAGTTTTCTACCGTTCCATGTTAGCGTTGAACTTTGTATATGAGAAAATAGCAGAAAAACAAAATTCTTCATCCTACAGACACTCCGTCATTTATAATTGTTCATGCTAATAACTGAGAAATGGTTGAAAGAATGCTATTCTAATTTTAATGCTATAATTTGTGAATGTTAAAATCTCAGTAAATACAAAGAGCTGAAAACAAAATGAAAATTAAATGAAAAGTTTTGAATAAAAGTATGTTTGAGAAAGACAATTTTTTGATTGATTTCTTGGAAGAAATATAATATAAAATTGAGATGATATTTATTTAAAAATACCATAATGGCTATAAATATTTATTTACAATTAATAAAAATATTTCTCACCTTTGCTAAATATTGTTTTAACAGGAGTTAGCACTCCCTATTATGTCTTGCAAACAACATTAGAACCGTAAACAACACTGGAATTGCAGAGTCCCAACTGTTCAAATGAATTTCTCTATAGATAACACTTGGCAACAGGTAATCTTTACAGTAGGATTAAATCACCTACTTTAGACACTTTATTTGTGCCTAAACTTTAGGTGGACGATAAGCATCCATTTAAAGTAAGTGCCTGAGACCCCACTGCAGTCTGCCAAGACAGCTAACTACCTTAAGACCTGAGAGGGGGAACTTCTCTGATGAAATTTAAGCACTGCAGTTATGTAAAAACACTCCTCACCTGAGAGCTTTTAAAGGCACCTACCTCTTTTCCTTAGGATACAGTAACTTTAGGCATTTACTTTAGTAGGACACTTGACTAGACTCCTAAAATTTAGAGAGGACTTTGATGAATTTGCTCCATATCCATTGTATATACTTAGGATATTTTTCTTGCTTGATTTTTGAATGTTTTATTTTCTTAATAAAAAAAAAAAAGCCTCAAAACTGCACTTGAGAACAACTGAGACTTCTATCACAGAAACCCGTAACATTTGGTATTACTTACAGGGAATATGCCATAAGATTAAAATGTCTTCCTTTCATATAATTTTTCAATAACAGGAAGTATTATCTGTGCATATAAGAAGAGGATTTCAGAAGGAAGGTTAGGAATACATCAAAAGTGGAGCCATATTATTTCCTTAGCATGGAAATTTTGCTTGTGTATAAGTCAGGGTTAGAGCTGCAGGAAAAAAAAAGGTAGATGGCCCAGAAAAATCTTTATGTTTTGTTATGTTCACCCTATACTGGGAGCATCTTCCTCCAAACAAAACAATTATTAAAGAAGCTGTTCTTAACCATACAGAGCACCACATCAAAGGATAGCATCAAGGCAATCTATGGATGAATAAATGAACAATTCATGGATGTTTGATTAATAAGAAAACCCTATGGCAAGTTTTCTTGAACTGAGTGCCTATAGTTAGGCTTCTTAGCAGAGTCTAAAGCTCTTCAGTTGATCTACCACGATATTTAAATACATACTTAACATTACCTTGTGCAGACACTGGGGCTACTTAATATGCTTAGAGTCAAGTGTGTGCTTAAGTTTTTTCCTCGGTCTGAAATAGAGTAATTAGTGTTTTGCCAGAGCTAAACTCTCAGGCCTCGAAAGAACTGGATCATGGAACTGTAATTTTTCAAACATATAGAAGCAAGATGAAAGTTCAATTCCCATGGCAGTTGTCTTCAATAATTAGTCCTTTTCTACAGTGAAGGTTGTAGAAATTTTGTGTCCCCAGCGCTTTTCAAAACAGACTTAGAGGCCAAATTTTGGACACACACTTTTCAAATGTTATTCCATGTTTCTAATAAGGGGGGAGTATGTATGACCATGAGAGCAGAAATCGAAATGACACCACAAATATTATTGAATGAATATTCACTTAGAATTTTAGATTAATGCTGAAGATGACAAACTGATTCAGTTTGACTTAATATTTGTTAACTCATAGATTCAAAACATTCAACGGATTGTGAAAACTTTTAACGTTACAGATAACACAACTACAGACTTATAAAATCACGAAGTTGCAATATTGTGCATGAAATAACTACTTTCTTTAAGAAAATAATTTATTTTCCATAGTCACAACATATAATCTGATATCAGTTACTGTACATATATTTTCTTGCAATACTCTGACTATCTATAAATACTGGATCCACAGATGCCACTTTTGCTGCTATAAAGGAGTGAATACAGTGTAAAACTGCCGTCAGATCCTGAAATTCAAGTTCCTGAAAGAGGAAGTAAGAGAAAAAAAAAAAAGAAGAGAAAATGTGAATTCATATTCAGGTTTATAAATGTTTTACATAAAAGCAGTACAGACTAGTCAGCAAACAACAATGGACTTTAAATGAAAATTTTAATCTTTATACGGAACTGTAAAGTTACAAGTATTAAGAATAAAAGATGTATACCCATACCTTGTTCACTGGCAGTGCCGCATGTCAATTTAGTTTTCGCTCTGTGCTACTTCATTGTTTATGTTTTACTCAGCTTGGACAATGAAAGCGTTCGACTTGTAAGAACGTTCAAATATTGCACTGTGTTTTAAAGTATTCGATAAGTTAAGGACATTTGGAGATGATGCGGTGTCAAGTCCCAGCCAGGGAAGGTGAGGAAGACACATATTTTGGTAGCCTCTGAAGGAGAGTCAGATAAGGGGGCTGGTAGGCCAGCGGCCGGGTGGAAGCTAAGGTAAAGTCCCACCACAGCCTGCATATGGAAGTATAGCTGGGTACGAAATTCATATGCTCCAATTCACAAAGAACAGCAGAGTTACTACTAACCAGTTCTCAGATTCCCTTGAGTTTTTATAACATATTTCGTCTTCTGTGCACAAGTTAAATTTCTTTTTGCCAGTCTCCCCGGACAGAAATGGAGTGACAATATTCAATACAATGACCACAAATATAACACAAGAAACATTCAATTTACATGATACTACTATTTTTAAAGTCTGCAGCTGGTACATATACTGTGGGGACACTTGGGACAGTTTTTGGTTTAGGGAGAAAACATTTGTTTTCAACAACGTGTTGGCTACGTAGTACTTTATCAAGGCACGATCCCTACGCTTGCCTTTAAACAAAAAGTGAAGTACCAGACTTCTGCTTTTCGTATCACGGTACTTTATGGTATCTTCTCAACAAAATTGCCTCAAACAGAATATTTGGAATTCAAGGTTACTGTTCTGGGAAAGTTCACCATAACATCATTTTGCTATCAGAGGCCATGTATATACGAGGCAGGAGTGGTTCCACTACTAATGAATGTCTTAAATTGTTCACTCGTATTTGTGGGGCATGATTTTGTGACCCTTTATTGGGTGTAACTGGGAAATTTTTGGTAGTGGGGGGAGCTGCATGGCGGCCTTTCCAAGGAGAGGCTGGGGCTGCCCCAGGCCGGACACAGCTGGTTCCAGCCGGTTCCAGCCGGTTCCAGCTGCCTCCAACTGCCCCCCGCAGGGCACATCTGAGCCAGCCACGGCAGGGGCACCTTGGGGGAAACACATTTAAAAAAGGACAGTAAATTCCCCAAAAAGGCAACCAGGCCAGCGCAGTAGGAGGTGCTCCGTGGCAGAGCAGCCAAAGCTCCCCAAGGGACCACAACCCATGCGGGAGCCAGGCTGGAGCAGAGGAAAATGAGCAAGAAGCAAAGGAAGAAAGAAACAAGGAGTGGCAGAAAGAAACCATCACACCCTGGCAATATTTGAGGGCTTTAGTTCGTGATGATGAGATTCTACTGATTTTTTTAAAAAAACGTGCACAGTTTCTTTACAGCCCCGGGCACGTATAGCTTATTGTCTCAGGGATTTTATTTCCCACTAAATAAATTTATTCTTCCCAGAAAAATGTAATTTTCTGTTACCGACTACTGTCTCCAGCATCAAGTGACAATAAGCATTATTACTGGACAATGAGAGTAATGGAATGATATTCAACAAGCTCTCAAGATACGTTCTTCCCATGGTGTTACAGGGCTTACAAATGCCTTTAGCCTCTATGAAACATCCACAAAAATTACAGGGAAAGACCTTCTCAGGCACGGTAGCCTTGGAATAGA
Organism: Charadrius vociferus; assembly: GCF_000708025.1. Lineage (NCBI taxonomy): Eukaryota > Metazoa > Chordata > Aves > Charadriiformes > Charadriidae > Charadrius > Charadrius vociferus. The sequence goes on along the minus strand of NW_009649042.1, from coordinate 1,295,632 downwards.
GAAAGTTCTGGCAGCAGGCTGTCCTCCTTGCTGCCAGAGTGCTTGCTCAGTGCACACAGAAGCCTAAGAGAACAGTGCTTTCAGCCCCTATGTCCTGCAAGGAATATGTAAGCAGAGATTTTTACATGTGTAAAATTGTCTTGGGTGGGTCATCATCAGACAAACAAATTTTAACTCCTTCCAGAACCTGGAAACACAAGAATTTCTCAATTACACAACTTTGAGAATGTGTTAACATAAATGAAATGACTCTCCCCTTCTTTCAAAAATTATCTGAAATGACTGACTGGTTTTCCTGCAACTTTCCAAAAAAAATCTGAATTCAGAAGCAATGCCTAGCTATTTTTGATGCCAACAGTTGAAGTAATAAGCAATTTAAAACAGAATATTATAATTTGGTATCTGATACAGATTAAAAAGTGACACGTCCAAGATTATAAAAGAACAGCAAACATAAAATACTCCTCGCTAACAAAATAGGGGCATAAACTAATATAACCAATACGCAGAATGTGCTATTTATTATCATTTGTACCTAGTTAAATAAGAAGAAAATAAGATTACATTGAGAGAAGAGGCAAAACTCTCTCAAACTTCTGGGTTTGCATACCAGCTAGTCAACAAATTGAGAAATAATTATCCTAAAAGAAGAAAAATCTCTTCAGAACTTGCATCAAACTAAGCACTTAGTTAACTTAATAACTGGCATTTGATTGCTGAAGTAATCATTTGTGCCTCATACTCAGATCTCGTTTTGAAAGAAAAATGAAGTGTGTTGGTTAAAACTGGGGAATTTAATCCCATGTAATCTTTATTCTGCCTTTTCAGGGGCATAAACCCCCTCCTCTTTCTATTTTGACTGATAGTTGTGGAGCAAGTATGGGAATAAGAATCTCAAAATACATTTTTTTGAGAGTAGATGTCTACTGTAAATATTAATATAAAATTAATATAAACACTTTCAGAAAAAAAAATAGTGCCGTTATTTAACTCTCATTGTCTAAATTTTTTAAAACTGAAATGAAGGACACACTCATGGTTATTAATGAAATACAACTCAATATGAAATAATACAGGCCTCAGTATATCAGTACTTGGCTCAAGTAAAAAGTTTACATCTCCTGAATCACCATCTTTAAAACCAATAAATTCTAAAATATAAACCCACTTGCATTAATCTTAGATGTGCTCCAAAATCAACTGAAATAATCAAACAACTTCACCTCGCATTTTGTCATTCAACACACTGACTGAATGGAGCCAAATGAACTGAGAGAAGAGAGTGCTTCACAAAGCTTTCCATCTCCCCACTTTGGATTTATGTACTTCTAATCTCTACATGTTTATCAAGATAAGCAATCAGAGGAAACCTAACACAGACTGTAGGAAGGATTTCAGACTGCTCTAATGTTATGTGAAGAGCTTTGGGATAAGAAAACAGCAGAGACGGGAATGTCTCATAACTGGGAGACAGTCCTTCCCAATGCCCCTACTGCAGAGTCCTCTTTGTTTCTATCCAAGTTCAGCGTATGGATCAAACTGCCATAGTCCCTCTGCGTATCTGAGAGAAGTTGTCTAATCTGCTGTGAATAACCTTTTGAATACTAATATGCTCTTATTTCTATAAAAGATAATCTACATAAAGTTGAAAGAGGAGCAGTATTGCTAAACCTATGTTTTATGTGAAGACAACACTGTTATTTTCTCCAGTTAATACTGCAGGTCCCTCAGTCAGGGGGATTATTTTCAAGAGTGCTGCTAGTTTTGAAAGTTATTATAGAGCTGGGTGGCCAAATAGGCGGCATGTAAGTACTCCTCATGCAGTTTACCAGCTGTTCTGCTTGTTTATGTTCTCTCATGTCTTCATGATTTCATGTTAGGTTATCTGTGGGGGTGGTATCTGTGGGGGTGATGCAATCATCTGGGATCATAAAAGAGAAGCAGAGCTCTGGAGGTGTCCTCTTGCAGGGCTTGTGGTCAGCTATGGTGATATCAGAGTGGTGGGGTTCACCTGAGGCCTTGTGTACCAGAAGCTCCCAGAAATGCATCTTATCACAGTAGTACTTGACACGGGAGAACATAAATTGGGGTGAGGCAACAGTGCTTTATGTTTGAAGGATGTTTACTGTCTGTGCTGGCTGCCTTCATGATCCTGAAGCTGGCTAGTGAGGTGCAGATATTGAGGAATAGTCACATACCTCCAAAGCAGAAGTTGGGGTTCAGATTTGTGCAGGCTCAGGACAGAGGTTGCTCGGAGAACTGGTGTTCTGGCAGTGGTTAGAGCTTGCATGCAGATTAAAACAGGGAAAGGGGAAGATGACTGGGGATTGGTGTGGAAATATGGATTTGGTAAAAAATAGGGATGTCCTTCTGGCTTGGGGAAATGTAGATGTTGCATATTCAGAGGACATGGACACAATATGTCTCTTAGCAGGAGACTGTGTTGAATACGGTTTTAAGGGTGGCGATTTTGCCTCCTCAGGTTTAGAATGTAATGTGAACTTTCCCTAGAAAATAACACCAATGACAATTCTTTCAAACAAATGCATCGCTCTGATAATTTATTTTTCTTTTTCCTTTCTTTTCTTTTTTTTTATTTATTTTTAAGTAACATTTATCTCTGTACACAGCCAGGCAGGTGACTGACTAACTGATCACTTTTTTTGCCCTTTATCAACTAACACCACCCTCATGCTTGCTTGCCTTATCCTTGATTGCTGCTTTTTTCTTTAATTGAGATTATCGGTTTATTTTTGGTGTATTTAGAGAAAATCTATGAAATGTCTAATATTTCAATAACCAAAGCTGTTTCAGTTTACTATATGTATCTTAATAAGTGGATTAAGTACAACACTAGAAGGAAGACAGCAAGAGAAGAACATAAAAGATTGGATTAAAGCAGTCAGAGGACAAGACTGCAAAACAGCCTGCTGGTACTAAGAATATAAAAAATGTGCACACTGCACTGACCTCAATCACTATATCTGCACAGCCAAGTAAGAAAAATACATGTTCTTGTTCCGTCCACCCACCTATGAGAGTTGGATTTATTACATATCATAAAGAGCTTGACAGGCCTGTTGCATCATTACCATGCACACACTTAATTTTATTGATTACTTCCGAGAGCTGTTGAATCACTATTTGAACAAGACATGAGCCTGTATCACATAAAAGGCAGATAATGGAGACACTGACAGATAGTGTTATCATGCCCTGTGCATTTCATTACTTTTTTAAGGACATTGGTAAGCCTCAGTGTTTATTAGTTGTTGACAAGAGCACAACTATTACTACTGTATTCTTCAGTATACTATTTCAATGTGATTGAAATGATAACCATATCTTTTGTAAAAAAAGAACAGATAAAGATATCTATGTTTTAGCGCCAATCCCCATGGAAGTCAAAATGGGCAGGGAAATTCTAAATTCAGTTCTGTATCTCAGCAAGAAGAAGAAATGTATTAGTATTGTACAGCTTGTTAAGACTGTTATAAACGTGCAAAGACAAAGCTTCGTCAGCTATAAACTTTTATTTGGTGTCCTCTTTGTGACTGTCATTTGCACAAAGAGCAGAAGGATAAGCTAAAATGCTGTTCTTACCCTGGAAACATTAGAACCAGATCTATGATGCCAACATTCAGTGCCAGATGAATTGTAAATCTATCAATTGCACTTAAAACTGTCGTGGTTTAGGTGTTCTACAGGGATCTGGAAGAGAACTGGCTTTTCACTTTCAGCTTGAGTGATTCCAAATGCCACTGTCTACTGCTAAATCTGAAACACTTTTAAATGCTGCACTGGCAGATGCAAATTTTGCTAATGCACAAGAAACTTATCTGAAAGGTTGTTCTGGAGATGCTTGTCTAAGAGCAGCCAACTAAATTCACCCATTCCAGAAAACATTAAAATAAATTTCCACCAGCAATCAGACTGTTCGATACTGTCAAACAGGCAAAATCTTAACTATTATCTACCATCATCTTGCAAATGTTTTTCAAGCTCTCAAGATGTTCAGTAGTAAACTGCCAGACTTCAGCAACAGAAGACCCATGTTAATAAAAATACAGAAAGGCTTGAGTGCTAGATTATGGTTTATTGATGCTAGAGATTAATGTTGCTGTAAAGAGGAAGCTTTGCTTGCACTCTCCTTCATTTGCCACAGTACTAATATGGAATAAATATCCTCTCAGATGAACACAGTAAATCTAAAGAAAGAAATACGGTTGCTGACCTGTCCTTGATCACTCTCCTGAAGTTCTCCTGTTTTAAAGAGAATAGGATTTACTGCAAAACTGCTGCAGAGTCTAATTGCAAAATCAGATCACACTGTATCACTGTACCACTCTGAAATTACAGAAGAGTTGAGGCTTGAAGTCAGTGAAGAAAGCATACTGGATGCCCCCAGATAAATATGCAGGGCTCTGAAGTTGTATGAGTAACAGACAAGAAGTGTAAGTGACCGGCAGCACTGGAAGCTGAAGCTTCAATATGGCTCACAATAGTCTAGCAACACTATGATTTCTTTTCTTTTTTTTTTTTCAATTAAATATTTAAGACCAAGTTAGTAAAAGAGCAAACGTAGTGAAGAAAGATAAATAAACTCTCTTTCCATTCCCAGGGTGTGTGAATTGTTAAAATATAATTCCATCTTTTCTTTTCCACAGAGTATAAAAGGAACAAAAAATAAGATGAGAAGAAAAGGGAAATGCTCAATTAAAATATGCTTGGAAAAAGAAGTCTTATCTTCCAGGTAGCTACTGTTTAGCTAAGTGAGATAAAGCATCAATGCAATCATGGAAGTATTAATCTTAATTATTTTTTTTTAAGCAACTTTGAAAATTCAGGGTACATGTCATGTAGGCTAAGAATATCTGCTGTTAAGAAGATTACTTGTAATTTCTCAGTACTGGATCCTGTATTCAGGTACACAAACTATATACAGCTTTGCCAAATATAAAATGTTTTGTCTGATATTTACCATACCAGTTTTCCACAACAGATTACTTTTCAAAAGAAAGTTTTAGCCAAAATAATTTACTCACTCCTGAGACTCTGAAATTTGGCAGGAAGATGAGTTTTGCACCAGGGTGTTGCTTTTTACTCTTCCTGTGAAATTTGCTCACCTTTGTTCATTGGAAAAGGTACTTGGAAAATTTATATTATATAAAGACATAATTTTCACTGAGCATGCTCCAGCTTAAGACTTTCACCAGACAGAAAATTAAAGAGGTACGAATTTGGATCAGGCAAATTTGGGTATGTTATATTCTTCCATTTGGCAAGCAAACAATGGAAACTACTTTTAGAATTTCTTTTTCAATCACTCTCAATTTTTTTATAGTAACTTAACTTAGGTACTATTTACCACAATTATTTATGAGAACATCATGTGCGACCACATTTAAGCCTTAACAAAGTCAAGACAAATCACATGTATTGCTTCCCTCCAGCGCAGTTAGCCTGTCATAAAATGGAAATGAGGCAATTTTGCAATAGTCTCTTCTCAAAAATCCACCTTGATAGTTTCCTATCACTTTATTATTCTCTCTATAATTAAAAATTATTTATTCTATATCTATAATCTTGGTGTTTATTTAATAATTTTGTTATTTTTCTGCTATCAAAGTTAGGCCCGCTGGTCTGTAAGTCTCTGTCTTCGAAAAAACAAAAAAAAAGCTGCCATGTTTTCTCACTCTGCGATCTTACCCATCTACCTGGACTTCTCAAACATAACTTCCACTAATTCCTAAATAGTGCAAAAACTAAAATTTAAAAATATTTCAACCACCTTCCTGCCATGTTCTGGCTTGTGTTTATAACCTTGTATGTGGGATGTAATTTCTTTTTTTTGATAACTGGAGCAAACAAAAAAGCATGTAACCTATCCTTCTCATTCGCTATTTGCTCAGTTTCCACAGCAAACTATGAATTACTAATTGCCTTCATGTCTTCAGCTCTGTCCTACTACCAAACTATACAGAGATTTTTTTTCTTCTTGTTTTCATGTCTTTTTTTTTAGTTGTAACTGTTAAGAAAAGACAAAAGCGAGTATCTTTTTGCATATGAACCTCTAATGTGTAAAATGCACATGTGTAGTCAATATGTTCCATCTGGCTGAAGAGCACACTGGTTTGAAAGCCCCCCACCAAGGGGGCACGGAAAGGCATCTCCAACTCAAAGAAATCCAAACTGCTGATGCAAGGAAGCATTGACCACAGCCCATATAAACTCCACATTAATATCACAATCCAGACATACTTCATAATCAACCACTCTCCTGTCCCTTTCAAAATAGTTGCAGAGCTACTCCTTTATACAGACCAATTTGGATGCTATGTTGCAATTTCAGAATTTTTAAGTCTCCCTTCAAAAAAAAAAAAAGTCTGAATTCCTACAGAAATGAAGTGATGAAATCACAGATTTGCACCTGTGTGTAATTTCTGCCCTTTTTGTTGAAGAGGTGGACACCTCAAAGGAGCTGAATTTCTGGAAGTGTGGCACAAGTCGTTGGCAAGGACTGGGAGGTTCTGTTACCACTCTGCAGGGAAGTGAAGGCAGGGGCATCGTCGTCCTCTCCTGCCTTGACCAGCAGCCGGAGCAGAGGTCCCTTGGCCACCCATTATACATGGGTTTTCTAGCCAGGTAATAGACACATACCTACAAACCAGCTGCAATAACTTTTTCCCCATTGTCAGGCTGGATAAAAACATGCTGGGACTTGGCAGCAATATGAATGCATTGCAATGACTTTTGGGGGATTTCAAGGAGTTGAAGTGGAGTTATTACTGGAAATACTAAAGGCAGGGTAAGCTCAGGGAAGTACTGAAGTGGGAAACTATGAGGGGAAGTTGCAGGCAATATGAAGGACCTGAAGGAGAACTAAGTGACTGGAATCTAGGCCTTATTAGCTTCTTAGATCAGAAAACTTTTTAAATGGAAAAATGTATTCTTCTTCACCTAAAACTCAAGTGCACAGGAAGAAGCACTTGGCTTAAAACTTATAGGAGAAAAAACATTATCTCTAGTTAGTAACCAAGATGCAAAAACAGAATTCCCAATTGTGATTTTTTTTGCCCAAGAATTTATAAGCATCTAAAATTAGAGATAATCTGGAAAATTCTTTTGCAACCTTAACTATACTGTTTACTGCCAAGTGAACTTAAGTCATCTGTATCAAGCTTTATTTCACATGTAGTGGTTCATTTACTCGGGAAAAATGAAACTTCTATTATTTGATGACATTTTCTGTTTCTCATTATTGGCTGCATTTCACCATACAGCACCATCTGGCTCAATGAAACTCTTTCAGTACAATAAGATGAGGTAGATGATACTATACTATACTATACTATGGGTATTAGTGTTGGTTATTTCCCAACTAGTCTGTAATTCTGAACTCTAACAAATAATACCATTTAGGTGGTGGGCATATACCTGAATATATTTACCACTTATCTGAAGTGGAGAGGCTGCACAGCTGTATCCTTGTCCCATCTAATGTGAAATCATAGTGGGTACACTGCATTGTGCAGAGACAGTGGTAAAAGGTACAGCCACTGAAATCCTGATGAATCCTCAGCTACTTAATATCAGTCTTTCGTCTGGCCTTTAATGAGCGTTTCCTGGGCTCTTCCAACAGTTACAACACATAGGTACATTTAGGTACACACATAGTTATAATTCTGTATGAATCAATCATGTATCATCTTCCATCTGACAATTTAAAGGTAGCTCACAAATATTGATGAAAAATTTGTTAATTGCAAGGTGTTTTCACTAGAGCAATGTAAAAGAACAATTTTTAATGTTTTAACAAATCAGTCTCCTGGACACAACTTGCTATAAAATTATCATTAGGACTCACTTTTATCATTATTTTACAGATAATCAAATTGTCATTAAAATGCTAAAATCTACAATTTTTTTAATCTAAAGAGTAAAATACAGGTAAAACCAATTAAAAACAATCAAAGTGAGAACAGAAATAAAAATAAAATAAAATTTAAGAAATTCAGATTGTTTACCACAACAGAAAGAGGAATGATCCAGTATTAAAGCAATGGAATTCCATTGCAAGCAATGGAACGGGGAGCCTTGGCCAATCACACACATGGATTATCTAATAATTTAATATGTGAATTCAGAGATTCAGAATATGGTTTTTACACCAGTATAATCCTCCTCTCTGACCTGGAACAAGTTATGTGAGCTCTCTGCAACAGATGATCATGTACAAAATGATGATAGTTTTCTTTTTCTGTCTCCAAGGAGCACTGTGAGAAACGAAGTGGAAATGACCTGCTACTATAGTCAAGTTATTATAATATTTTACCTTTTGTAACAGATATTATAATATCTTTTACAGTAGAGCCAACAGAAAACTCTAGTTAAGTTTACTGATGAAATACCAACTAATTTACTAAAAGACTTACATATTGCATTTGTTGTAACTTTACGATAAACAAGGAAGGTTAGAGATTTTATTCTTATAACTTTTTTTAAGCATTAGCAGTATAGGTAATATACCACGTTTGTGTACGGTCACTATAGAAAAGTATCACTTTATAGAATCATAGAATCATAGAATTGCTGAGGTTGGAAGGGACCTTTAAGATCATCAAGTCCAACCATTAACCTAACCCTGACAAAACCAATTCTAAACAATGTCCCCAAGTACCACATCTACCCTTTTTTTAAACACCTCCAGGGATGGTGAATCCACCACCTCCCTGGGCAGCCTATTCCAATGTTTAATAACCCTTTCAGTGAAAAAATGTTTCCTAATATCCAATCTAAGCCTCCCCTGACATAACTTGAATCCATTTCCTCTCATCCTATCACTTGTCACCAGGGAGAAACAGTCAGCCCCCACCTCTCTACAACCTCCTTTCAGGTGGTTATAAGTGACTTTAACCTGTACAACTCCAAGTACGAGTATTTAAGAATTTTCATAGATCTTCAGATACTTTTCTTTTGTTTTCATTGGGTTTTGTCCACCAAATCCCAGTTGAACCTCACTCTTACCTTCCTCTTTGTCATACCACATTGAAGTTCTCCTCACTTTATTTTTAAACCTGCGTGATTGAAAAATTATCTTTTTATTTATTTATTCAGCATCAAGCTTAGGATCACAGGGCAGAATCTGAGCCCAGATTAAGGCATTACAGCCAAACCTCCAGAAGATGATTCAAATCACAGTCCTGTACTAGAAACTGCTGATGTTCAGTTGGGAATTTGAATTCTGAGTTTCACAATTTTATTTGATGATTGCTAGTGGAAAAGGAAGAGACACCAGCAATATCTCATCTATAGTAGGACTGGATTAATTCCACAGCTTAATTCCAGATCCTGTAAAGCACTGAGTAGAAGCAATAGGTTGCAGAAATTTCTTGACCTCTTGTAAGACTATTCCCTCTTTTTAGCTAATAAATGTTACACAATCATTTATTTGACTGGTAAACCTTAAGCACATACTTGCTTAAAAATTTAAGTCTACTATATAGCAGCTTAAAAATGTATTTAGCATTTAGTTTTATTTTTCCGTTAACTTTTTTAAAAGCAGTTTTTAGATATTATATCTATTACAGGTTGACTAAACTTCACAGAAATCATCTTTCTGAAACAGTAAAACACCATCACAATATCACTCAGTAACAAGCTTGTACAAATAGTGCAATAAATCCGATGATAATACATTGCTTCTGTTTCTTGAGCTTCTAGAGAATCGGAAAAAAATGATAAACTGTGATGTGGAGTTCACCATATGCATGTGCAATAGTAAATGGAATTTTTGATGCCTTGATAGTAAATCCTTTTCATTTTTTACTAAACTGAGATGGAGGATGTTGCTTACCTTTGTCTCAATTTGTTTGGTGTCTAGATTCTGAAAAAGCAGCTTTACTCTTGTCTTCCCATCATCTGAAGAGCCTTTGAGCTGAGAGAACTTAAACCTCCAAAGCACGTTCTAAAGAGAAAGAGATCTGATTAACGACTCTGTCACATATTCTTACCTAGAATTATAGATTGATGATCAATGTTTATGTATCAGGCAGGTTGCAGAGCAAATAAAATTAACAGCTCTGTATCAGATGTGAAAGCAAAAGATACAATATTAATATTCACCACTTAAACAAGTATTTGGAAATTCTTTGAAATGTAAACGTTTCAGTTGCGTATATAATATCAAAATCCATGGCAAAATCTTAATTCTGGAAAGATCCGTGAGGATATTTGTATCAGTTTCACTATGAACACAATTCCACACCGTATCTTGATCTTTCATATTTCAACTGGCTCATCTGCGTAACGTAGATAACAATGTCTTACAGAGATGTTGCAAAGCTGAATTTACTGATGTGTATAACGCGGTTTGAATTCCTCCGATAAAATAAGCTATAGAAATGCAAAAATGTTATTATTGAATGTAGTCTCACAAACCATAAAAGATGTGCTCTACAGGATACTGTTTTTTGTAAAATATATAAGAATTCTAGGCTTCTTGGTCTCCTACAGGTTTATGCATGGTATCTTACTGCTGTTAGCAAATCCTAGATAGACAGGTATGTTTTAATATTATAGAGATACTTTTTAAAAACAAATATTGGAAAATTATTTTTTAAACCAATGTCATTTTTTGGTATTTATTTGACTGATTTCTATTGATCGCCTGAAAATGTATAAGTTTAAAAAAACACAAGGTAACAACTTGCACCCAGACTTCCTACTGACGTTTCCTTAATACCTATAATCTTAATGAAAATTCTATGTACATGTTGAAATGTCATTCAGTCTCTGGACACTGCTGAGGAAACACAATTTAAGTACTTTGAAGGCTATTTCATAAGCACACACAGAAAAAAGTTTGCTATGTTCCATTTTCCAATATACCTCATTGCAAAATATTTTTTTCATGTAGACCAGTGCTACCAGTGGTCTTCAGAACCCTACTCATAGTCAGAAAGGGAAGGCCCTATAAATAAAAAAACTGTTTACAGAAGGCACAAAAAGCCTGATTCTATCTCCTGGTTCCCTGCAGACATAAACATCATTGACTTAGACAAATATAACAGATGAAGAAAAACCCAACTATGCTACAGCGTTGTGATGGTGCTTAAACTTTACATTCATGAACAGATTTTTAACTGGGTCCAGAGGGCCTAATTAGACCATATGAAAAGTATTCAAAGCTTAAGTGAGTTTGGATTTAAATAGGTTAGATGAATGTTCACTATATAACATAACTGCTAGGGTGGAGATGACATGAACTTAGAAACAATTTAGCAATAATTGGCATTGCTGGAGTCATCATCTCTCTCAACAGTTGACACTGAGTGGAAAAGAAAAAAAGTAGATGGCTATGGAAGGTGGAAGAAAATGCACACTTTGGGATCCCTTTATCTTGGATCAAGTGGCTGGAGGCACAGGATAGGGAAGATGAACCAACCAAGCCAAGTAGTTCAAAGAAATCTCTACAAATAGATACAAAGCAGCAGCAGACCACAAGAGTATGCTTATGATGAGCCCAAAATGGTAAAAACTGAGAGTTAAGCCAATGATGACCCTGGAACAGAACACGTATGAAGTGAAGTAATTCTTTCAAATAAGTTTAAGAATCCCCCAAAACTGTTCTAGAGAAGAGCTTTCTAAAAGACACTTAAACTCCTAAGCAAAAGTTCTTGCGCTTTTTATTTTGTCATTTGTAATAAGAAGCCCTTTTTATATTATTTAACTGATTGTAATATAGCAAATTTTTTAATGAGTACATGAGCTGGTTGCCCAAAATTTGAGATCGAGGCTTAGAGCTGTAGGGCAGACAGGTGACTGGTCTTCATTTTAATAAGCTTGTATGAACACCTGCTGAGGTGTAAGACCATTCTTTGCATCAATAGGTGACTTTAATTTGAAATACATTATCTCCAATAAAAAATCAGTTTTTCAGCAAAATTGCTGTGTCCCTAATGAACTGTTAATTGCTTGACCACTTCAACAATCTGTTCAGTGGTTGTAGGAAATATACTGAAAAATCTCTGAGTGTTGGGCAACACAGTCAACTCCAGCTGACAATTATGGGAAGTAAGATGAACTGTGGAAGCAACCCATTACTGCCTTACTCAGGCTTGAGGATGCAGAGGACATCGCCATCTCTCACACAGCTGAACAATAAATGTCTTGAGCTCTCCAGATTTTTTACAGTTTAATGACAGAATCAATCTACCTGATGTTATTCTGTATTTCTCCTTAGGTAAGCAAGAAAGGTTGATCTAAATCCTCCTCCTCATCAATAATGAAGGTAGGCACTGTGGATCAAAGTCCTATCATTTCTATAGGTAACATTTTGGTTCTATTCAATGCAGAAGGAACAGAATTTTAATTATGGCTCATTTTCTGATCTTATAAAGATCATAATTTTAAAGTTTGGAGTATAACCAATCAATCTTCACATTTAAAAGAAACATTTTATATAGCCTAAACTAATGAGATTATTTTCTATGCACAAAATGTGTACAATTGTGCAAAAAGCACAATTTCAGAATACAGTATCACTGGAGGCAGAGAAAGGTATGCAAACATATTTCCTAAAATTTTATGCCACCTCATAGGATAGCACACAATGCAATTAGTCTAAATTTTCAAGTAACAATGATCTTGGTCATTACTTCTCTGCACAAAGATATGCGCATTTTGGCCCCAAAATACCAACACACAAAAACTAGATCCCCTGTCAATATTTCAAGATCCAGCATTTTTCCTCTTAACTCATAATGACCGAATGAATTTCTTTAATATATATTTAAAAAAATCCTTTCAGTTTGGAGTTGAAGAACATATTTCAGAGGACAGCTCTATTAAGGCAGAAATATTTTTGTGTGTGTGTTTACTTCTACTGGCAAACAAATGTATAAATCCATTTAGAATAATTTAAATTAAAATATCACTTTAAATTATACATAAAATAGTAGAATTATAGAGAGGGCTTGGAAGCTGGCGTGTATCATAAACCATCCCCTGTAGGCACTTTACATATAGCCACTCTGTTTTGCAAGATAAGTGAATTTAATCTTATAGATTATGACTTTGAAATGTATTTGCCCTTGTTCTGTTTATTTTAGACATGGCCTAAATTTCTTATGATGGAAGAATAATTAATCCTATTTTATATCCACAGCTTCAAAACAAATAGAATCAGGTGACACAATTTTTTTCATGACTGATGATCTTTTAAAAATCTTGTCATTTCTTCATGACTAAGAAACCAAGTGGTCTGCTAAATAAAACCTTCCTTTGCTTTTATTACTTGCAAAGGAAATTGCTTTTTTATATATTTCTCCAAAATTTATCTTTACATGCTAAGGCACAAGTATAATTGTCCCTTTCTAGTTCCAAACTGACTACATTTCAGTGGTGCTGTATAAATAAAAAGTACAGTACGTTTGAGGAAGAATACTTGACATCAACATAAAAAATTACCACTGCTGATCAACATAAAAAATTATGGTTAATGATAACATCAATAATTGTAAAACAAAACAGAGTTATGTTTTCTTTTCTTTTTCTCTTACCTTTGTTTTACTGTCAAAACAGGTAAATCCCAGAGCAAAGTCGACTGTGAAACACAGGGTATCCCCTTGCCAACTGCACATATATGTTTTAGACTGGAAAAAAAAAAAGCATTATTTTTGAGAGAACAACCATCATCATCATTTATCATATAAAAATAATATTTTATGCATTTTTTTTGTGTGGGAAGACACTTAGCTGGCAACACTGGTCCTGCTTTATATTGTTACTTTTTAAAATTGTCAAAACCTCCTGAATGCAGGTCAATGTCAGATCTGTCAGCTAGATATTAACTGGAGGTGGTCTGTACTTTGAGTTCCTCTTCCAGAAAATAAAGACCATATCCTTGGAAACCATCCCTTACAAAACACAACACACAACAAAGAAAGCCAAATCTGACTATTTCAAAGCTTTTGGAAAACTGCTTAGGCCTGAGCTCTTAATAGTTTTTTATTCTGCGACATTTTTTCATTTGTAAACTTGGGTGACGTGCCAATGCAGCACTATGTTAGTTAATGTTAGTTAATGTAATTTAATAATAAGAACTAATAACTATCGCTCATTAGTTAGCACTGATACTTGCTAGACAGTGCTATACGTACACCAATTCTCTGATCACCTTTCAGGTTAGAAAAAAAAAAAAGTTTTACTAACAAAAGCCAGAAGTTCTGTTTAAACTTCTGTATAAGCTTTACAGTAAAAAGTCATTTTTATAAAAAGACGGATTCGAAAGATACATGAAAAAACTTCTGCTGCTGATATAATATGGAACAGCATGATGACATTCACCATTCACAGGTAATGGCAAAAAGCCCATTGCCTTCAGCATGAGTAGAGATCAGATCCGCCTGCTCTGGCAGGGGGGTTGGACTAGATGATCTCCAGAGGTCCCTTCCAACCCTAACCATTCTGTGATTCTGTCTCCAGCCTTTCCTCACCTCACCTTACCAGCCATTAAAAAATCATACCTGTGTACTTTATGAAATCTTTGATATTTTTTTCAGCCAAGGGAGCATTACTTTCCTCTCGTTGGTATTTCATAAACTGCAATGTTGCCTCACGCTTAGACATTTGCTCACATGAAATTTTCGTATCTGGATAGTTTCTTTAAATTCCATTCCAAACAATGGTTTCAACACAAGAATGGCCCAGAGGAGACTGAAAGCATTAATAAACTTGCTTAAGTTGGAAAATGTCCTTTTAATTGTTTTTTTTTAAGATTTTTAGTATAATATAAAACTGTATTTAGTAATTGTAAAGGTTTCCTCATTCCACTATTAATAAAAAAAATAGAGTTATACTAAAATAAGCATTTATGAGTTACAGATATGACATTTTATAAAGGATTTTGAAAGAGCTGGGAATTAAATTAATTTATTAGTAAAGATTAGTATTCTAATCAGCTCAACAATGAAAGAGATGTATATTATTTCTGAATAAATTATTTTGCTCATTGGTGTTCAAAGATCATATTATTTGGCATTTAAAATTATTTCAGTGATTGATATTCAATTAGAAGGACATTTAAATATCCCTACATTTTATTCAGTAATTATAAGGTGGCATTAAGCACCAGTCATAACTTATTCTCCATTATTTTCCAATTAAAAAGGTTATACTAGCTGAGCTCTGACTCAGCAAAGCAATTTTTAAAACATATTAAATTAGATTCCCCCAATGGGTAAGCATCTAATTGCTCAGATACAAATGGTGAATACTAAAATGAACTATTCACGAATAATTAGCCTGGAGTATTTTACAAATATTCAATATTTGCAAATAATGGAACTGGTTTGGAAATTATTTGCAGACAAATACTACAGACAAACAGAATATGCTGCATTTTCACCTGATAAACATTACAAATAGATATATAAGGTTTATACTTACAAAACTCTAATAGCTTTCTCTTTACAACAGAATTAATTTGGGCTTTGCCGTGTAAATTTAAAAGCCTGCCTATGGCATTTGCTTAACGACTTTGAACAAGTTGTCAGACAGCTTTGTGATAAGGATCCCCACCTCCACTCATTAACACTAGTACAGAGCACTATCCCTTTTCGTTCTTGCCTTTGGAATAAGCTTCCCGTACACTTGCAATAGGTTACTTAAAAAATCTTCCTTACTGATTGGAAATAAGTTTTTTCCGGCCTTAGGTCTAATCCTAGCTTATCACAAAACTCTTGAGGATTTTAAGTAGAAGGTAGATGAGAATCTACAAGGTTATCAACCTTAAGATATGCATTAAAACATTTTCCCATCACACAGCTATACCCTAATACCCACATTAATTTACATAGCTCATACGCATATGAAAATTCAGATTGTTAGCAAATGTGGTATAGTGAGCATCTTTGGCTTGCACTGCTCCAGACAAGTGTAAAAGCTTCTCCAGTTCTAACCTTGCTGATTCTGAACATTATGCGGGTGTAGACTGGAAGTTTAAGCCCGATGAGTCAAAGTATAAAGAATTTAGCTGGTAAAAGGAAGGCTTCATGCCTGAATTGCAACTGCTCAGAAAATTGTAGTACACATCCTAGATTGATTATTTAATGTGTTCCGAGCAAATGATCCGTAGAATAATTATCTGTAATAAAAGACAATTACAAAACTCTTATCTGTGTAATTTTTCAGGTATCAGCATCTCAATGCATATACCTTTAACTTATTAAAAGATCAAGTTGAATGTAAGTAAGAAGGGTCTGGAGCACAAGCCTCATGAGGAGAGGTTGAGGGAACTGGGGTTGTTTAGCCTGAAGAAAAGGAGGCTGAGGGGAGACTTTATTACTTTCTACAACTACCTGAAAGGAGGTTGTGGTGAGGTGGTTGATCTCTTCTCCCAAGTAACAGGTGATAGGACTAGAGGAAACAGCCTCAAGTTGTGCCAGGGGAGGTTTAGGATGGATATTAGGAAAAAATTCTTCCCTGAAAGACTTGTCAAGCATTGGAACAGGCTGCCCAGAGTCAGTATCCCTGGAGGTATTTAAAAGATGGGTGGGTGTAGTGCTTAGGGACATGGTTTAGCGGTGGACTTAGCAGTGCTAGGTCTTTTCCAACCTAAACAATTCTATCATTTTAAGTCAATAATATGACCATCCAAATAGGGGAAGAAAAGTGTTTCTGACTCATTCATAGAAGGAATCTCTTAGACTTCCTGTTCCTATTGAGAAGCACGGCACTGGTCTGTCTTTGACATTGGTATGTGAGAGGGCTTAATAGTGACAATTAGTACACACATACACTCACTATCTTTCCCATAGACACAGAGATTTCGCAGAAATAATTCAGTGTTGATCTATCCTCTTCATTTAGCAGACTGTCTCAGGATCCTGGAGCCCCTGCTCTCCTGATGGCAAGTTCCATTGGAACTATTCTGCAGAACCAATGGATGTTCCAGCGGCTTCTTTGGGCAGACCTGTGGTGGCCAGCATGACGCTATCATGCTAGGACTACAGTGGAAATGTAGGCAGTATCACGCAATATTAATATCATTATGCACTAATTTGCATTATCTCACATACTGGCAACACCAGTCTTAAGTAGTCTTGAGAACATGTACTCTCTTGTCCACTTGTCCATGCCTCCACACTGGGTCCCCTTCACCAGAGTATCTCATGTAGGAGTGAGCAAGCCTCTTTGCTCCAGAAGCAGAAGGGGAAGGTTAAAAGCAGGATACAACTTCTCCTTCTTGCTCATGAAATTTCTGCCTCTCCTCAGCAAATCGCTGATACAAAGATGAAATCTTGTCTGTGCACGAACTGCAGGGGGCTGAGATTGCTGGAGGGGAGTAAGAAGGCTGGGTAGGGCAGAGAGTTAGGAAAAAGAGAGTCCTGGAAGCTAAATGATGGGAAAAGAGAGGTGTCAGTGAGACTGTGTAACTACTTTTCTACTGTGGCCTTCAGAATGAAATTAAGTCAAGGTAGGGCAAGATTTCAGCCCTCTAACAAGGTCACATCAGCTGGTCAGTAGCTCGTCTTTCACTCCCATCTATGAAAACTCTTGACACTTCCATTCCAGCATGATCCTGGGGATTATGCTTGGGGAAGTTAGTACTTTCTTTTTTTGTTGTTGTTACTATCCACATCAATTAATATCTTCCATGACTATGCACACATCTTGGAATCCACAGAAGGTAATTAGTATTGAAGGCTTGGGTCAATTACCTCTTAATGGAAAAAAGAGATGCTTATTTCACGCTTATCTTCCATCAGTTTTTACAACAGGGAGAGGACAAGGGACAGGTTGCTTCAGTACTCTAAAAGAAAGACTGATGTAGGATTCTGTCTAACAATGAGAAGAGACTTTATAATATGCTCAATGATAGGCCAATTAATTTAAAAAACAGCTTTTATGATCATCATTGCGATGACT
>NW_009649042.1:1223959-1277672 GCF_000708025.1 Charadrius vociferus | reverse complement strand
TCCCTCAGAAGCAGGCAGTGTGTTTGTGAACAGATCTGCTAATCTAACAAGAAAGGCTTTAAACTTGGTTCATGGGTTTCAGGTACCAAAGTCAAGAAGTGAGTAAATGCTAAAACTGGAGTGAACGCAGGTGAAAAGACTGCAAGAGGGACTTTCTTATTTCCACTCAAGGAGAAGGGCACAAATATACCTCAAATATCTGTACAGTGAGAGACAGAACCTGGGCAACAAACAGGAGGGGGACCATTTCACATGTAGTCACTGGCCTATGACATGGTTGGAAGCACAAAGACTTGATGGGTAATAGGCACCATCGCAGCCCAGACACAGGCTGCTTATGAAGGAGACGCAAGGAAGAAAAAGATGACTTCTCCTCTTCAGTTGTCTTCTATGTTTAGGGGTCCTTGGCTACACAGAGCCATAGTGCAAAGCCAGAAGGAAGCAAGCATGCCTGCCAGATCACTTTGATTTTGGCACAGACTTTTGGGTCTCCCAGGTAGGCGGAATCCATAAGGAAGTCTGGTTGCTTCAGGGACTGTGCAGTCCAAATGCTTCTAAATAAATGCAGACATGCAATAGATTTTTGTGGTTACTGGACTATGAGTTATTGAAATGCTTTAGCTGGGAGGCCTAACTGTGCCTAAGTTCTGTCATAGCTGTCCAATGTAGTACCTATGGATTTTTTTCAAGACACACAATCTTTTAATGTTACTCTGATGTGGGCCTGTATTCAGTCTAAGAAATAGGGGTTCCAGTTGTTTATGTTTTTCAGCAAAATTCTTTAAAATCATGCTTACTAATATCCGAAGTTGCGATGTTACATTCTGAGATCAACAACGATTCATAGGAAAAAAATACCATTTTATATCATTTTTAAAGAATCAGGGTGGTCAGTTAGCAACCTTTTCAACTAGTATTCCTTTTCCTAAGATTTCCTTTATTTCCTTGGCAAATAAATTTTCTAAGGAAGAAATGAAATTCAGTGATGTCGCTCGTGTAAGGGCAACACAGAAAGATGACATAGAGCATATTCCATTTAATGGAGCTTACCTTTACACCTCTAGTGCTGTTGTTCCTAATTCCTCATAAAGCTAATAGTTTCAAAACTTTGAATTTCAAAATTTAGCTGATGCCTGGCTACATTGTGGTTAATTATTGTCTTGCATGAAGAAAAACCTCACTTTTGCTTTAACTACAGCACTTATACGCAATATATTCATTCATTTTGAACTCAGCTATGTTCTGTTGAGCAGAAATTCTAGTGTTTTTGATCAGCCAAAATACAGAAATAAATACTGGCCTTCTATTCTAAATGAATACAAATTTGGCACATTCATGATTTTGCTTGTTTATTTTCCAAAAAGCAACTGGAAAGTAGACAATACCGATTTACTTCACTGCTCAAACTACACATTTTCCCCACTACTCTGTCAACTGCTTTATATATGTATACATACATTTGGCTGTAAAGGTTTATTACATGTAAGTGGGAACACAGACGCTATTTCTCACTCTACTCATTTTATAGAATTCAACACATACTTTCTAAAAATCAATGATAAAAATAACGAGGCAGCAAAACATTTGGGAAAGAACCATATCCATATCCATATGTATACAGTATGCATATTGCACACTGTATTCATATTATTCACTTATCCACTTTAAGTTAAAACATGTGCTATCTCTCAGAGTGGAAATAATATGCCATCAATATACTAAATGCTAAAATCTTAATAAAACTTTTACTTTGCTTAGAACATTGGAATATTTCCATCAAAATTAAATTAACATTATTTTATTAATCTAATGAATATATTTTTTGAATATTGTTTTCCAGAGACAAGTAATCTCTTTAACATGTAAAACAACATGATGAGAACAATTTGTTCAGTAAAAACAGTACCTACTTCATATATTATAAACCAGCCATCATCATCTGGTTCTGGTCTTTTTCCTTTTTTATAGTTAACTACCGATGAATATAGATACAAGCCAGTAACAATAGAGCGTGCATTTAGTGTGCTTAATTTAGTGATGACCCCAAAATCTATTAAAGTTAAGGGCAAAGCTCTTTTGAGCTATTCAAGATTTGTCTGTTATTTAATGTAAAAAAAAAATATAAAATTAAAGCTTAACTATATGTAGATCAAAATTAAGTGACTAAAAATCTCAAACAAAACAACTAGAAACACCCCAAACTGAGCACTTCTCCGTATTAAAGAAGTTGCCTTTTCAACAAAGTCCATGATCTCATAAAGACTTACAAAAGTGAACTGTATACAGATGAGGAGGAGAGTGGAGTTCTAATGGGCTAAATGTATATGAAACAACTTGTTTGTCATTCTCTATTAAACTGCAGATTAACATAATAATTGAATTTAATTGTAAGAGTTTTCCCTAGAAATCAATTACTAGTCAACATTTCAATCATATTAACAGAAGACTCCAGGGTTGCCAATTCAAACTGATAAAATTTTAATGTAATCCAAATATCACTGATACTTGTTTCTTCTTATTTCTGCGACCAAAACCCACCTCATATTACATTTAATATTTTTTTAGTCTTTCTGTCAGTGCGGGCAGCTGTAAAAAATGGGAGGAAGTTTGTAGGACTTGTCAGAGAAACTTAAATGCCTGAAACAGAGAAGGACCTAAATGATGTGCTCTTTTATTATGCATTAGACATAAAATAACGTACAACAGCATTTAAAATACAGTGAGGGTCAGGAAAAAAAAGTATACTAACAACAGATGGTTTGGAACCCAGATTCTTGCATTTTATACAGCAGCTATTCACAAGCTACTAAATCATACAGGTGTGACAGGAATAAGGTTTCTTAATGCATCCAATGTAGTTACCGAAACACAAAGTTTGGTAAAAGCCTTAATATGGGACCAGCTAGGTCAAGCATAAGCTTTTTTGAAATTTCCACTTTTAGCATAAAAAACCTCTGAGTAGGATGTGGAGATGATGATAACAACCAGAGTTGTTATGGTTGTACTGAGAAATATATCTCAGCCCACATATAGAGAGTGTACTAGGAGGCATACAAAATTAAACCCCTTAATTCTGAAGACAGCCTGCAAAATCTTCAACAGCCTTTTCACGTAGAATTACTTGTGCTAAACTGAAATGCTTTTTAAATGCTTTGAAATTCCAAAATAGTTGAATTAAAAATGCACATACTTTAAATAGTTGAATTAAAAATGCACATACTTTGGCTTTCTCATATTTTAAAATTCTGATTGTTATTTTAGGATAAAACATTTTATATTATATGTCATCTTTTTTTAAAAAGCAAAACTTTCAGAAGACATTTATAAAGTACATTGAAAGCATTCTCACTCTGAATCCACATTACAGATGAGAAAATGAAATGACAATGAAATCTGACACTCATCAAAAGCATGAGAGGTTTCAGAAATTTCATCCAGAAATTTCCAAAGCTCAGGTGTATTCCTGTTCCAGATAACTGTACAAAAGGATCAGTGAAATAATTTCTGTGAGAGTGAACGGATGAATACCATCTTCACTTAAAAAATGTGGCAGATCCACTCATTTGGCCATACCGCTAAGGAATTCATCATGTCACAATTAAAAGGTTACAGAACTGTGATAATTACAGATAGATACAATTAAAACTACCCTACCGAAACAGAACAGATCTGACTAAAAATCTTGTGCATTCCTTCAAGATCTGCAGTTGTTGCAATCGAAGGAATTGCATCTAGTGCCCTAAAATGACTCTTTTTTACATAGTTGACTGGGTATTAGTAGAAAAAAGTACATTCTTTTGTAAAAGATGATGCTGTAATCTGATGATTTCAAGAAGACGGTACAGTTGGGTTTTTTTAACAATAATGCACATCTGTGGTTCAGCATATATGTATGCAAGAGACACACTGGCACTAAAAGTAAGATTTTTCAGAGGACTCAATGGCTCATTATACTTTCACTGAACTTCAAAGAAAGCTTCTATTGATTTCAGTAGAAGTGGTGCTAGCTCAGTGCTTAGTGCTTCAGAAGATAACACCTATGCGTAATATGTTCATGTTTCTAATGCGGGCTTTCTCAGGGTACAGCTATGCTTGAAATTTTTGCCTTTCAGTCATCTATTACAATCTGAGCCATGCTCATAAGTAAAATTCCTGCCACACAACAGCTGTTCTAACTGAAATAAATACTTATCTGATCTAATCTGTTTGTAATTCGTAATGCTTGTGACACTATAGCAGCTAACTGCAAAAATGGTTTTCTTAGTAGAGCTGTTGTGGAGCAGACTGCCTTTTTGGAAAACTTCAGCACAACTAAGATTAAGCATTAAACCACCATCACAGAAAGACCAGGGCTACACGCACATGCGGCCTGAAGCAAATGTCCCTCTGCAGGGAATTGTGTTCCTATAGGTCAACTAATTTCTCCTGAACCGTTGTAGGTTCAGCTATTACTTGGCAAGACGAGCTGATAATGCAGTTACAGATGCCTACTCATGGCTATAGCATTCACTCTGTAGTATGAACCTGTAGCTAATGTAAATCTGACAGAAGAAAGAAGACTTGCTACCTTCTCTGCTGAACACGGAGACTATGGCTTAAATTGGTTGTAGGAAACGGTAATGAGAGAAATGGAGGTAGAAGTACAAAATCAAAGGCCAGCAGCTTAGCAGCGGTCATCCTCTAGCAGTGAAATTTCAAAGCGCATTTTTCAGCCTTAGCTTATGTCAGGAACAGAGTGTGTGTGCTTCCTCATCTGTGCCTGAGCAACAGCTTCGTGGTTTTGTAGCAACTCATTTTTTCCATACAGAAAAGCAAGATATAACAGTGACTTAAATGTTTCACAGTTTCCTACTTGTAGATTGTTCCAAGTATTTTTTCACATACCTGAGGCAGACCCACAGTAGCAATCATAGTGATCAGGCTGGCACCACTCATCTTAGTGGAACTCTACTGGTTTACTTCAGCAAAGGCACTGAATTGGTTTTGATGCAGTTTGTTATTATATAATACATTTTTTTTTTCTTTTCTGGTGATCTATAAATTCTGGAATTTTGCAGTTGAAAAAGGATTTTAAATAGAAATATCAACAGACATTCCTGACAACAAAATTCAGTTCTGAATCAATGATGCCTGGAGTGGGATTTCTTTTTTCTGTCTGATTCTTATAAAGGAATCACAGGTGGAGAATAATAGGGAACACCAACTTTTGAAAACATAAAATAAAATATAAAAATTCTAAGGTTATATTACTTCATAAATTTGAAATGCCATGAGAATAACTTCTTGACAGGCTTAATAGTTTCAGCCTTATACAAGACTATAAGATCCTCTGGAAAATAATAACAAATCTAGACTCACATCACATAGTGGTTATAAATCTTTGGATTTATAAATAAATATAAATATATTAAGATATATACGTAAGTCTGGATTTACTCTTTCAATATGAATAATTTATAATTTTAAGTATATACTGCTATTTTTAGAAATATTGGTGTAGCTTCAAGAAAATCAACATTTTTATTAATTATGTTTAAAATACAGAATATGTAAACAAGATTTTGTTCAATAGCCTTGTAAATTGGTACATTCTCTTGCTTTTAAAAAAAATTTTAATAGGTGCATTGCTTGATTCTCACCTGGTATGTGAACTGTTGAATTATTGATCATTTTTACAAATGTCTTTACAATTAATCCATATGGTTCTCAGCATCTTTCTTTCTGTTGGAGAATGGTGGGGTTTTTGCATCAGTATGAAAATAAATTAGAATCTAATAGTACTTCTAAAGATGACCAGTTAAATTGGAATTGTAATAAGCTTTCTGTACATAATGAAAACAATCTAAAACTTAATTGTGTAATTAAACTGAGTCCTTCTTGTAACAGACTGATAAGTAACTTTAATGACCCTATAAGTCTAACCTAATCTAACTGCTATCGAATATTTCACCTGAATTTAAGGAGGATATTCACTTTGCTTATTTGTTTTCTTCAGAAATCAGTTCTGAAATTAGCATATAGTGGTATTTCCATCCCTAAAGGGATTCCTGTAAACAATTCTGTTTCATATATACTTCTTCATCATCACGGAATATAAAATTAAGATAGCACTGCCAAGTGCATTTAATATTTTTGCATTTTAAATATATTATTAGGAACTCACAAGGATTACACTATGATCAACCAATCCCATTTTACTCATCCTCTTAGTTTACCATGAAGAATTAACAGATTCATAAGCTAGAAATGACAATTCTTCTTCTTATTCAGACTGCCTAATTTATGCTAGATCTCGTTTATTTATGTGGAATCCTTTTGGTCAGTCTCAGACAGTGATTTAGACCACCATTCCTCAAGCACCACCTAATTCCCAAAGATGCCTAGAAACAATGAATGTCTTTGTTTTGACCACAGAGTTACGGAGACACGCAAAGTCTTCTGAGCATCTCAGAAATCAGGTAGTCGGAAGAGTTAGGTTAGCTGCGATAGAAAGAGGAGTGGAAAGATACCTAACCTCTGCTCAAGTCCCAGCGGGGAAAGTGTCTCTAAGATCTATTCTGATTATATCTAACTTGAGTTGTAATAGGATCAATTCAAAATGCCACTGGAGAATGACTAGAAAATACCTTTTGTGTAACGTTCCAGGAAGGTGACCCAGGAACTAAACTTCTTTTAGGCTGCTTGGATGCTAACATCCCAAACCCTTTTCTTCAGTTTTCTCTTCAGTTGGACTTGTACGTTTCATGCTAAAAAGTAATTTCAGATGGGGCTAATTTCATATTTCCTTGCAGCTTGGCCCCCATACAGTGGGAATGCCAGGGATAGGCATCACTGACCAGCACACGTCACTGTTCACATTCGCAGTCGTTCGCTGAACACTCAACTTTAAGCGTATATAAAGGAACGTTGCTAAAACATGCATTGATGTTTAGTGGCAAAAAATCGTCTAGAAGTCATTTGAACTTTTATGTAAAGGAATTTCTCCAGCTGGCTCCTAATTTTGAAATCCTGAGGAGTTTATTATATCCAGTGGACTGAGGATAAAAGCCCAAATACATAAATTATTTTTTTTTCTCTTTCTGGAGCTGCTTACAATATGGGAGCTATTTGTCCATTTAATTTGGGTGAAAATTTAGGGTTTTACAATGTCACTGCAGTTTTGCACTGTTCTTTCTTTCTGATCTCTCATCGTTATAAGTGATTTTACACATCATAGAAGCTAGTAGGTGATCTGACATATAAGCATTACATTTCATGTTATAAACCAATTATTGCTTATGACAGATTAGGAGGTAGTACATATGCATACGGTCACTACTATATTGCTATTTTATACAATACAATCAACTGAATGCTTTTAAAAGGAAATTATGAGAAAATACTGCTTTCCTGGAAAGGTTACTGAATCAGTTGGAAGCAACCTATTAACTTCCTTATGTTTTCACTAAGTTCTAGTGAACTCTTTCAGAGCATTTTTAAAAGAAATACACATGTAAAATTAAGCAACAGTCAAGAACAAACAGCAAATGGTTGTAGGAATGAGGAGATTGCATAGAATATTTCCTGAGCTGCAAAGGAGGGATAAGAGGGAGCATTACATGGATAAGTTTTATAAAGAAAAAACTTTAAAACCATAAATCTTTACTACAAAAACAAGAGATGAAAACCAAAACCTGTCAACAGTATGGATTCTGAAAGGATTTGTACAATAAACAATGTATGTTTTATGAAAAGTAACTTCGCTTTCTCAGACAAGAATATTATGAACAGTTAGAAATGAATTAAAACTGCTGAACTGGTAAAATCTATGACAAGATATTACAAGGAAATTTAAAAAGATGAATAGAACAGAGGATATCAAAAAGTAACCAGGACTAGACACTTAGTCAGAGATAGTCCATCAAGCAAAAAAGGGAAAAAGATACAAAGCTGAGGAAAGGATATTGTGTAAACCACTTCTTCAAAATAATTATGTGATTGTTTTGTTTTGTTTTAACCATCAATAATGTGGTTGTAGACTCCTCAGGCATTTCATATAGATCATCCCAAAGAACATACAGTGTATAGAGGGAAATATTAAAGTCTGGGACAGGAAGATGGTGAACTAAGGATACTGTAAGAAATGTTACTCCTGTCTGTCATCTTTCATAAGTGTGGAACACTGCTTATGCTCATAGATGAAAACAGAGACTGGCTGGACCAACCAATATTGAAAAGGACCTCAATTGTTGCTTTCAAAACAGAAAAGGATTTGATTAATTGCATTTGTTTTAACTATTGTTTCTTTTTTAAGGAATTTTAATCATAGTGTTTTAGCAGCACAATATTTGTGGAAAGAAAACTGAAATGGGAATCCTATAGAAACAAAGCTCCAGGTCTGCATGCACAATTATTCCCAATAATTATATTTGCATTTATCCAGGAAGAGACATAACCAGCAAGCAATTCCGAGCCACAATGAGCCACTCTGGCTTACATGTTCAGCATCAAGAATCTCACTACAAAGAATGGTTTGTTGTTAACTCTTAAGAAAATAAGCAAATGTTAAAAATGCATACAAAAAGATAAAACATCCGCAGAAGCAGATACATGTTAACTGAAATATAAAGAAGGAAAACATGGGACAATTGCATCATACATTTATGTTCATTATAAACTGGTTTTGGATTTCCAATGATGTTCACGTGACATGGATTTAATTTAAATATTATTGCAACATTTGTGGGGAAAAAAAAAAAAGTTTTGTTATTTTTAATATATATTCCTCACAGGAGGAATTTGTATCATTCCAGAAACATGAATTTTACTGCTAACATTTCTCTTAGCACTATACATTCATATCCCTGCCCTCAACAATTATATATTATATTTTTATTTCCAGGGTTTATTTGTCTGTCAAGATCAGTCATTGAGTTACAGAACAAAGTGGAAAGAAGTTTGCTAGCAGTAGTTCACTTTAAGCACTGAAAATAACCATGCAGCAAAACTTCTTCATTATTCTGATTGAGTGGAGTTCAACTTCTGACCTATTTTAATTTTTACAGTAACTCCTATTAAACAACTTTTTTTTTGTCCAACAAAGTAAATGGTTTCATGAAACTAGGTTATTCAGCTGTATGAGGATTCAAAAGAGCTTGCAGCATCTGCATCACAGCTGGAAGCATGAAGGGAAAATACTCTTTCATGTTTAAAAGTTGCTAGATAAATGAGGAGAGTATGTAACCATGTCTCCTCACTATACATCAACTGCAGGTATTTCAGTGACACTGTAGCGGATGATTTTCCCCCTGCATGTTTTTTTCATTCTTCTGAGAGCTCTTCCACCTTGTGAAGCAGATTCCACTTCTCTGTCTTCTGCCACCCATGTAACAAGTACAAAGTTTTAAGATGCCAGCACAGTTAGCCCAGCTTTTCTACAGCTGACAGTAAAATGTATTACTGTCCCTCTTTCCTCTGTCCACTACCAAATACTATTGCAATATCTTTTTCTGTCCTTCTGTGGAAGAAGACTGAAGACCCCAAAGATCCAAATCATCCTATGAAGGTGTTTCTGCATTAATTTAACAATCATATCCAAGACACAGATGAGTCAAGATAATTTCCTTTGGAAAGAACCGTTTGAGGAGAGGGAAGAACGCTGAGAAAGTAACATAAAAGGCAACACTGAAAAAACATGGAATAAAATCCCATACTACTATACTGACAAGACTACCCTGAAGAGTAAAAGATTTAGTAAGAGATCTGAAAAAAGTGCTAGTCTTTTCTTTTTGAAGACTGTCCACACTGTCAAAAACTAAAAAAAAAAAAAAATTAAAAAAAAATTACTTAGTCTGAGCATCATTAATTGGTCTTGCACTGTTCAGGATGTTCCAGGTGAGACAGAGAGGCTTGCTGGGATTTGTGGGAGATGCTTGGAGTTATTATTGAGAGGACTTCTCTACCTATCCTCCTCGATTGCAATGCTGACTTTTATTACTAACCTCATGGAAATACTTTTTAACATCATTTTTTCTGCCTTTCAACTGCCTTCCTGCCCTACTTCTATTGCATTTTTATTGCCCCCATCTGTCCAACCTATGCCATCAGCAACTACAATATTTTTCATAGAAAGAAAATATAGGTATTTCTAGCATGTGGATTTAACACAAGCTTGCTTGCTATAATTGTTTGTAAATAGATTCATTATATCAGAATCACTGAATTTCAGTTTCTCAGTGGAATCCTTTTTGTAAGCATTTGCAGCTTGAAATACGGCTTTGAGATAGCTGAAAGGGGAACGATATTGTAAGGAGTGTTTCTTCCTGCATTATTGCATTCCTTCTGCCATTTAACATTGCTTCCATTTTCAAAATAAATGTATAAAAACATCACACAACATGGGCAGTATAAAATTCAAAAGCACCTTTGAACATTCCATTGTGCCGTAACATTTCTTTTCATAAACTGTGTAAGGACAGAATCTTCTCAGAAATACAATTCTTATAGAAACATCAAACATAAAGAACATGTACAGGATAAAGTTAACAACAACTTTGTCAGACAAGATCCTAATGACCCTCAACAGCAAACAGAACCAAGCAACATTTAAATAAGAATGGCTGAAATGCCACAGTGCAATCACAGTGCCATGAATCTTGCCCAATCATTTATGAATAAAAATGAATTTCCAACTGTAATTATGGTCTTTCTCCAAAAGGCAGATTTTTTTTATGGATAATATAACCTACCAGGGACAACCCTCAATTTTCTGGATACTGAATGTCAGTTCTTTTTCTATGGCTTGAAATAATCTATGTAATGTTAAGTTGCACCTCATTCATGCTGCTCTTGATATGCTTCTGGAAAGAAGGACATTGAAAGCAGCATTTATGTTTTGAAGGAAGAAAGAAAATAGTGGAGTCAAAAGATTTTTCACTGCTGGAGAGTGACCACAGTGCTTCGCATCCTACTGACATAACAGTTTACAAGAATGTATGCAACCTATGGAGACTTAAGCACTGTAACCAGGATTTTAATTGAATGCCTCTCCTGGAGGTTTCACATAGGTTAAACCACAGCTGGAAGAAATATTAATGTCTTTTGTGTGATAATGGTCTAGAAGTTTTGTGGATTCAAATGACAAAAGATCATTGCACAAGCAAAGAATCGTTCTTTAATTTTAAGACTGTTAGGTTGTAAAAGAACAAGAAGTTTTGAGATTTAACAATAAATATTTCAGAAATCAAATCAGCTACAGAACCAGCTTATCTCCACCCTTGTTACACTTAACTTTAACTACACACGATCTGCTTTTTATTTGGATAATAATTAGGATCATTGAATGGTTGGTCAAACAGTCGTATCAGAAGAGTTCATGTGAGAAAATACTTTATGCATACTTAGTATGAAATATTAATTCTTCCCTGATGCCCAGCAATTTTTCAGAAGAATCAATTTTTTTTCTGAAGAACTGCATTCCTTCTCAGAAGTGCAGGAGCAACAGCATCACCATTACAAAAGCACTTCTGTTACCTCATCAGTCTGAAGAGACAATTGGAAGAGTTCTAAGCAAACATCTGCAAACCTCATTAGAACCCCAGAGATTTGGAAATTTAGAAGAGCTGATTCAACACCTGTGCTAGGACTCCTGTGCCTTGCAAGCTATGCTAATGCAATGCTGTGATCCAGAACTCTCACTATTGTAAACGTGTTTAGGATATCCCTGCAAACACGAGCTGTGTAAATATGTTTTTAATTGGAGAAGGCCTATACTTTTAGTCCATACATTCCCATACCACTGGTCCAGTTCACTTAGGAGTATGGATCTAGATATTCACCACATAACTTGTTTATATAACAGTACGGAGGTGCTTTAAGTTGCAACTTGAACCAAAACCAATTTATTTTCTCTGTCTTCATACCATAAAATATCCCCTTTAGAAGAAAGTATCTGCTTTAGGATAAGCACAATCATTCTTTGGACTCCACTCACTGATTCTAATAAGAAGTTAGTCCCCACAATGCTAACAGACACCCACATTTAGACAACTATACCAGGAATCTTGATCTTAAATTTAAAACCACTTAATGGGAAGTGCACCCTGAGATCTGAGAAAATAATTGACTTGAGAGAATTTTACTAGCTAGTAGAAAGTGATAATCTGCTGTTTAATTTTGAGAATTTAAGACTATCACAAAGTTTCCTCTCACTTTTATACTGAGTCTTCAAACTCTCCTAGTTAAAAAGGACAATCCCAATTTAATATTAACAACTGAAGAGCAAACTATTTCTTCTTTGAAAACAGAACTATTATGTAAAACATAACAATTTACCTTATGTGAGTGGAAAATAAACTTTCTGGAAGAAAACATTCAAGGTGGGCTGAAGGATCTCCACATAAATTGTTTTCCAGTTGTAAATGTATTCATTTTCAGTTTGTTATAATCAAGGTCAACTTCCAATTTTTAAACTTTTATAACATGCTCACAGACTGTTATTGCATTGTCATTGACATACAAATATTGATGTGATGATGACGTTTTCAGAAGCCTTCAGTGTAATTAAGTGTACTCAGATCCTTAGTCACTGAGCACATCAATCATTAAACATACAAATTATCTAAAAATTTGTTATCCTTATTTTACTGATGAAATTGCTCCAGGATTTAAATTATTAATTACTTACCCCTGTTCTTTGAACTTCCAAGAAAATCGCTCTTTGAAATGATTTCTCCCACACTGCCAACTCGCTGCCCAGCTCTACATTGAAATAATGACTCTTGCCATGTCCAACCATAACACTGAAACAGTATGGCCTCTGGTCTTCAAGATCAAAGTCCTGATGAATACCTAAATACAAGTTTGCTTGTAGCCAGCAATCATCAGCAAGCCAGAGCTGAAAGACATGTTTCAGTATGTGATTCTTCATCTAGCAAAAACAAACAGTTAAAGCAACATTGTCTTCTGTAAGTGATGGGTACTTGGATACGTTATGCCATTATTTTAATAATTACCTTGAAGAAATATTCTGAGAATTAAGAAATAATTTCAAAGACAACTTATCTTTTTGCTTCTTATTCACTTTACCCTTATCATGTAATCTGAGCTACTTCTGCAGTTCCAAAGTACTGTCAAAGTTACCTAAGCAATACATACATGATTTAAAAGGAGTTTGTAGCAATGTATTGTTTACAGTGAAAAGGAGGGAAATCCCTGAATTGTCTGAATGCAATTCAAGAGCTGTGTACCAGCTTTACAGGAGAATATAACTACTCTGTTCCAATTGGGTTCCAATATGCTAAACACCAAGTAATGCAGTAATTTATCGAGCAACCAAGGGCTAATTCTGGAAATGACAACGTGAGCTTTCAAATGTCCCCTAACAGTTGCCAATGCTGTTCTGCAACTACAAAGGGAGTGAAGTGAGATCCTGCCATTGCCTTGAAGATGAAGAAGGGAAACTTCACATTAGTTTTTCACAGTAAAAAATATTCCTGTAACAGAATGTTTTGTAAATGAAAATAAATTCTTATAAGAAACTTCCCTAATCTTTCAAGACTTCAATGATTAGCATAAACATAGAGAAAAAGAAAACTAAATAAAAAAACTACTGCTTATACATCTGAGTCCTTTCACCGACTGAATTTCCAAATTATGCATTTTTAAAAATTTCTATTTATCAGATAGGGCCCTTTCTTATCTCAATTTCTCTATGATGGCACGGGGCAGAAAAGATTGAAAGAACAAAAAAAGTAATTTGCAAAGAGAATGTTATATCTTATTTTCTGAAGTCACCTCAAACAGAATTTTCTTTCTTTAGCACTGCAGGTTAGGCTCAGGAGACTTGACTCTAGTCAAGCAGATCTGAGGTTAAAGCAGTCATGTTTGACTGGACTTAGGTGGCTTTGAAAAGATCAGAATGCAGCTTTGCAGTGGTACCCAAGTCCTAGAATACTGTAGTCAGGATAAGCCCTATAAAGATTCAGAATTTATTTTTCCAGAAACTCTAATAGTCCATCATAGCCTATTGAGGCTATAGTTGAAACTCCACACACATGAAAACAAACAACTGGAATTTGAGCATGCAAATGTAATGTAAAATATTCTAACACATGTAAAATAAATGCTTAAATGTTCAGGGTCTTGTGTCCCTCCTGTTCTAAACGCACACACAACCGCCCTTGCAGGACAGCAGTGAAGATCAACTTTTTAGTAACAAAAAGCAGAGGAAGCAAAAGCTCTGCTAGTACATCCTTACCTGTATATTGCTCTCCTACTCACAAACAGGGTCAAAATACTCAGATGGGAACTGAAAATTTTGCAATTTTGCTTGTGCTGGTGAATTACTGAAGCTACACAAAGCCAGCAAACCTAACCTTCTGCAATTCACTCAAGCCTAGTCTGTTAAGCTACGGATGTTTTGCGGGGCACCTGAGCAGCAGCACATAATGCCACCAGGGTACGCAGCACTTTGTTGTCAAAAATGGCCCTGCAGCTACCCGAGGACAGCCATGAGGAAGTTCAAAGTTATTTTACGATGCTCCTTTGGACTGGTGAAAAGAAAGCTGAACAAAATACCTACATATCATCTGGTGATGATATGTGACAGGCATCACATCTACATCTGCTTCAAGACTCAAAGCTGCTCAACCTGGTTCATAGAGTACTATATTAGTATTTTTTATTTTGCATGTAAAAATGTGATGTGTGAAAATACCAGGCAATAAAAGAAAATGTTTTTAAGAAAAGTGGCTTTTAAAAATGCATCTAATATTCTTGCCCTTGAAAAATGCAAGTTTTCAGTAACAGTTCCAGTAAACATGGAGTATGAAGCAAAGTATAGGAAGAAACACATGAGATAAAAGAGATCACATTTTAAATCATTTGGTTGTTACCACTAAATGTCCATGAATATGCAAGTGCATGAGATATATATATGAATTTTAATTCACATATTTACATAGGCATGTTTATGTGTTCAAGTCTGTATTTATATGCATGTATACACATACACAAAACCAAAATACAGCAAAAATTTTGTTTCATTTCTATATTGGATTCTTATTTTTCATGTTTAACTCGTGTCATAATAAACATAGATGAGAAGCTTACAATTAGGTAAGTAACAAACAAACCTTGCCTTAAAATACACCTTTCTTGAAAAGATACAACAGCACTCTCCACCACAGCTTTGCACCAGTTCTAACTAGTTAGAATCCTTCAGAATACCCTCCTCAAATGGCAGTTTTTACAGGATAAACTCCATCTTTCAGTCTGCAATGTAGAAACCTTACTCTCTTGAGTTTTCCCTATCTTTTTGGATTTGCTCAGTTTGCCTCATTGTCATTTATACCAAAGAATCAACAGAAAAGAGGTTAAAGTGCTGAATTTGAGCTTTTGCACTTTAGCTAATGTATTCATGAAGACCGGCAATTAAGCATTCATTTATTAAAATGTCAAGAACATTAAAGAGTTGAATCTTGGGTTTCCCACTTCTTTTTTCTTAATGAAAAAGTACCACAGAATTTGCTTTAAGGGTAGGTTATCCTTGAAATTACCAGAATATTCAAGGAAGGACAGAGTTTCAAATCAGTAGTAACATTTAAAGGAGAAAAAAAAACGAAAACCCAAACCACAGCAAAATCTTTTCAAAAGGCACAATGAGTATATATGTCACTGGTGCCTGACTTATGTACCAGAAAAAAAGTATATCTCAAAAAAGATTAATGAGACTGAATAAAAAACCTGGGAGAGAACCTCTCCTCTTTGCTGCTGTCACAATGATGGGCAGGACCTGAAGTTGCCCACGCGTACCCAGGACATGCAAACTCCCTGCCACCCCATTCTTTGAAGAATTTGGTCATTTAGTGCTACAAAGAACTCCCATCTATGCTGAACAGGGCAGTAAAGGAGAATGGAGTGTTATTGTCAGGGCTGTGATTTTTTTTTTTTTCTTTCACTCTTCCTTCTGTAAATTGTCCTGAATAACGGTGTTGTGTCAGGAAAAAAAAAACAAACAACCCAAACCAAAAACCAACACCAAAAAACTCAAGCAGTTCTCCTTCGGCACAATGTTAAGTCAGGAACAGGTAACAGAGCAACAGCCTTCCTTCTCCACAGCATCAGTGCATGGTCAGAGGAGGAACAGCAGAGAGAAGGCCACCAGCTGGTGAGAACTAAAGCTGATCTGTAATTTTTTCAGCGAAACAGCATTTTATCTGAAAACATTGATCTTTTTTGTTGGTTGCTTTTTTTTTTCTTTGGGCCTTTTTTTCCCCTTTTTTTTCCCCTGATAATACATTTGTTTTTGCTGGCTCGGGCAAGTAGGCTCTCATCCAGCCTTACCTCACCTGCAAAGCAGTTTTTGATTAGCTTGTAGGGAACTAAATTAATCTATCTGATGCGATTTATTAGAAAATATCTTCTGTAAGTCAATTATTTAAACGGACTGCTACGGTTTTGCCCCCAAACCTTGTTTGGGACAAGCTAAACAGAAAACTTGACACTGTCTCTAGGTAGTGGAAAAAAATGAAGAATTCTATGGTAGACAAATGCACCATGTCGTTCTTTGTAAGGTAAAACCTAGTGAAATATTTGCTAATGACACTAAGAAAAAACGAACCACTAAGAAGATAGCAATATCCAGCTTCATTATGCTTACCTGTGTGTCCCACCTATACTTCATACAACCAGCTCTAATATTGAACATTTTCTTCAATATGGAAGCATCTTAGTAACTTGCTCACTTGGCGCTTAATCCATTTTCCATTTTCTCTTATACTTGCATAGCTAATGCACCAGCAATTACAAACAATTTTTTTAACAACAGATGAACTATTAGAACGTTAGCTCCTCCTAGTTAAGATTATCTTGAGCTCATCATTAACAGGAAATGGCAAGCTTTCTTTACTAAATAATATCATTTTAATAATTAAGAAACCTACCTTGTGAATTTTAAATAGAACCTCACAGAGGTTATAGATTTTTTCAGCTCGTACCCAGTCTAGTGTGCTTACCTATAACATCAAAAGAAAATATTAACAACACATTCTTCATTCTAAAATCATGTACAGATGAAAAAAAAAAAAAGATTTCACCCATCATTATTCTACTGGAATATAGACATGTTACTACATTTAATATCCAGCATTTAGAAGCATTTAGAGAAGACTGTCAAATAGCATAAAATTTTTACAGAAACAGCATCTACAGGGGTCTTACTGTGATTAAAAATTATTAAATAATTTCACTGATTTTTTCCCCTATTATTACTACAGTATGATGGAAACCTCTTTGTAATCTCTGTGGTCAGTTACATAAGCATATTTTCCAATATGCTAACATAGAGAACCCAGAGTCTCAACCCCATAGTCATACAGCTTCATGTCTCAATTTAAAAAAAACACCTTACAATCAACAGACCAAGATGTGTTCCTATATTCAGGTTTGAATTTACATACGCTAA
Organism: Charadrius vociferus; assembly: GCF_000708025.1. NCBI lineage: Eukaryota > Metazoa > Chordata > Aves > Charadriiformes > Charadriidae > Charadrius > Charadrius vociferus. Next base: position 1,260,229 of record NW_009649042.1, on the reverse strand, counting down.
GGCACCAATATCTTAATATTTATACTGAAAACTGAAAAGGATTATATGACTGCAATATTTGAAATTAAGAAGAATATGTGCTTAATAATGAATATGAAAAGACAGATTTTTGGTTTTCTTCTGATTTTGTTACTTAATCCTGTTGATATGACAGGTTGTTAAAATTTGACAATTAGAATGACATTTGAAGTTTTTCCCTAAATTCTAGTTGATGATACAATGTGATAATCTGTTTTCTTTTAAAAACAGTACCTAGCCTATGTAGTTCAAGAAAAAACCCTGAAGAACACAGACATAGGAAAAATACAAGGGGAATACACATTATTTTGCTTAAATATTTTAGAGCAAAATCCTAGCCCATGGTGAATGTAGAGGAATGACTGCACAGATATATGAAGAATTTGACTACATTGTAAATTTAAGGCTTTTAGCACATGACAATAAGTGTTTTGGTGACTCTAATAGCAACTTGAATACTTCAAAATACTGGGGCAGATGCAGCTTTGTCCTATTCCTGCCCACCTCCCAAAAGGAAGAAAGCAGAAAAATTAAATGAAATAATTTAAGTAAAGCAAAATTTGGCTGTAAAACATCTGGCTTCTATAGATGAAACTCAACTAGGAAAAACCTATGAAATTCAGTAACAGATTCTTTTTCTGTGTATTCACAGTAGCACATAAGTCACCTATAATAATTAATCTTGTTCCTGATGTTTTGCATGAAGATCAACATGGGTTTTTTTTAATTTATTTTTAAATTTAATTTCCAAGTCTTCATAAATTCTAAACCATTAAGTAAAATGGTAATAAAATGGTGAAAATCCAAGCCACTATAACACTTAGGAGCAGACTGATGTGACCTTGACTGATTATTAAATGTTATTTTGGAGCGCTGTTGGAGGAGTAATGTGAACTTGGTGTTAGTTTCTTTCTAATCTTATATGCTCTTATGTCCACTCCAATTGAAAGTAATGAACATTATTATTAAGTAGACCTCACAGCTATGTGTTTCAAAGCAATGTTTCAGAATTTGCCTGAATTCTTTCTTCTTAATGTGGAAAGCATTCCACCTAAATTTAGATCTCAGAAGTATCTAATCTTAACAATTTAATTTAATTCTTAATAATCTCATCTTAATTTCAACATATTGGGAAAGAAGAAAAAAAAAAAGAAAAGGAGGAAGTGCTTTCTCCCAGTTCCTTTAACTTCAGATTCAATCTTTAATTTTGAGATGACTAAACTTAGATCTGAGGCATCACCTATTGCAAATGGGACTGAAGACCTCTAGAAGAGGAAGTTCTATCACCACATCTTTTCAGGATATAAAGGGACTCATATTCTAGGGTTCAGCATTTGACAGTTTTTATATTTGAACAATCAAATGACAAACATTACTTGAATACAACGCACACAGTAGAAAATGTAAAAACATATTATATACTTTCTGTTTTTTAATATGCAATTATTCATCATAAAATAAAGCTCGAAATATTACATATAGCTAACTTTAAAAGCACTTGGTACTAATTTAAAGGAACTTTGTCAAATTTACTTTGTCTAATGTCAGCTGTTTTAGAAAATTCATTTAAAGCAATTTTAGGTATTATACTTGTCCTCCTACCACTTAATAAATTGTAGCAATTTCTAGAGTCATACATTTCTAATTTTTAGACTTCTGTTACTCTTTTCCTTCTAATAAGGTCAATTCAATCTTTTATTTGTGTTTTGCTTTTTAATTATTGCTACGAGTAAGCAATATCAAAAGCTTAGAAACGACTGAAACTGAGGAATTATAAAGCTGATCCATAAAGCGATATTATGTATTTAAACATGCTCACAGAGCAAGTAGAGCAGGTCTTTGCTTAATCTTACTTACAGTGAAATATTTTTTATTTTTGATGGCTGTTGTGAAAAGAAAATAAATAATACAGGTTTTGGACCATTCTGTTAATGCTCAAAAGGGATCTATCTACATGCTTCTTGCAAAATAAGGCTTACAGCCTAGAATGGTGGCTAGTTGATTATTTGGTCTTGAATTTCTCAAAGGAAAAGATTCTTTTCAATCTCAGTTAAAAGTAGGAGAATCCTTCATTCCCGTTAGTGGCCAGACAAGATATAAAAGCACAAGCACTGACTTCATCTGCTGTTTATGAAACTGAATTTAGCGACACTGGCTATATTCTTAAACTGTTGAGACATGACTGAACTTTCATTTGCTCATATCATTTGTTTTGATTCCTGAAGATGTATTTAAACTGTTGGGGTTCTTTGCTGCTATTAATGATGCTACTATGAACGGTGACACTGCCGTGCCATTAAATTCACTCTGAATACTTCAGCTTTCTCCCCATTATCCTTTGCATCTCTTTCATCCTTTGACTGACTCTCTGTAACCTCTTATGCGTTTTTCAGCAGAGATAGCTAGTGATGATAATAACTGTCAGCACCTATATAAGCCGAGATTTTCTTTTACTGTGTATGTCAGAGAAAGGCTACCATAAAGCCAAGAGTGAAACAGTCTGAATGTCATAGTGTGCAAGGTCATCAGGAGAACATGAATAACATGTTGAGAGGGATTTTAAGGATGGGAAACAAACATACTACAAAGGGATACTAGTATCCAAAGAGACGGCTGACATTATTTATAGTTTTCTCAAAACTATCATAATATGTCTAAGTTTAAGTTTGTTATAGACTGCATTGCTTTAAAAAAAAATCACAAATGATCATATATTTCTAGTCAAGAGAAAAGCTGGAAAGAACCAGAAAAGTTCACAAAAAGTGCAATATCCTTCATTTGCTTTAAAGGATGTTTCAGTTTATTGCAGCCTTATCCATCATCACACGTTTAATAACTGGATAATGATAGGTAACTAAGATAAATGAGATACTGAAATATATTCCTTAGGCAATAAAGAAGTTTTTCTCATTATTCCCTCTTGGAATTGTTCCTGTAGGTATTCTATACACTGCAGTTTCTTGGGGGATTATTTTAGTAGGACAAGATAATTATTTTTTAGTACAGCATTTGACAAAATGTTTCAAAAAAGGCGTATTCAGAATGGGTCACTTAATCAGACATACTTTCATTCATATGAATTCAGTTCTCACAAAGTGTCAAAAATCGTGCCAAAATACATGAAAGTATCAATTAGCATTCACTGAGCTTCCGCTTTAATTCCTGTTTGTCTAATATATGAATTTATGACCAACAGTAGCTAAATGTCGTTATTATTATTATTGGAAGAGCAATTCCTTAGGTGACTCAATGCATTATGTGATGTATTGAATACTTGGGTTTGTAGATATTTGGCTATATTAATCCTTTCAGAAAGACTGTAAAATAACACATTCATAAGTGCTAAGTGTTGCAGAAGTGCTTTTTATTTCCGCGTCAGTTTCTCTAAGTTCCTCATGTTTTAAAAACAGGCATTACAGTGGATTTCCAAAAATAAATAAACTACTAAAATCTAGTTTTACTTAGCTAGACCAAGCGATCTCAGCATCAGTTCAGGCTTATATTCTGAATATACTTGGCTTTAAACGTGTCTGTTAATCATTGATTTTTCTTTAAAAAGTTATGATTTAAAAGGGAGAAAACAATAAAGTTTAATTAATTTTGACACATACATGTAGTAAACAACAAACTGAAAAAGTTATGCCCTAGAAGAGAATTCTGCAATTAGAACATAGGCTTAAAAGACTTCCATGCCTATTCAGAGATCAGCAGTAAAGGATTGACTAGACATGAGAAATAAATATGGGGTGCATGTAAAAAAGAATCACCCTGCAAAACAGTCCTGGTTTGAGGTAAAACAGAACCAATTTTCTGTTCAATAATTTTACTTTGCATTCTAACTAACTGAACTCTCTGAAATTAGTGGTATATTTTTCAGATAGTGTTGGGTTCTAGCAGAGATAAGGCCTGATGTTTATAATTAATACTGAGGCATGGTATGCAGAGAGTCTCCTGCTTATACTTATTGCTGTAACACCCAAGGGCAGCTCACTTTGTTATTTGCCCCATTGGAAGGTCAGAAGAAGAAAAGCATAGAGGCATCGCACCTGTGCCTGCCAGTGATGTGATCATCATCCTGGTCACTCAGTACGGTTTTGTATGTATTGTATAGATTTCATTATTTTCTTATTAACACTATTATGTTTTCTTTTTAATATTTTATTATTAATATTTCATTAGCTTTATTTTCAAATCATAAGTATCTCTCTCTCTCTCTCATTCTTGTCTGCCTGAAGGGGGAGGTTGGGGAGAGCATCTGTCATTCATTTTAGCGGCCAGCCCAGCCCAAACCAGGACAGATTTACTGGCACCCAACGTGGAGCAGGACTAGGGCTCGACCAGGGCTCTGACAGATTGCCTGAATAGTTCAAATTCCAGCTTGCTCAGTTGAGAGAGCATCCGATTTTTTCTACGAGAGTCTTAAGGAGCTGAACATTAAAACAGACAGCTCATGTCATGTTGTTCTTGAGCGAAGCATTGTATCATGCCTTTTACAGGATTTTGTTTAAAGTTAATTGATGCAATGCTGCTTAGCCTGCTGAATGCGTTGTATAACTTATTTACTCTTTGTCTTTGCATGCAGTGGTTTAAATGTGCTATTCTGCTGTGGTTTTTGATGCAGATCTATAATATGATAAATTGGATAAAAACTTTACTTACATATCTCAGGTATCGCTAAAGTCAAAGGCAACATAACATACTCTTTGACTTTCTATGAACACTGAATCTCATTCTAGAAATCTTCAGTGCCCCTCAAAATATTAAAAAAAAAATTGAATGCATTTAAAGAATAAAACTTAAGGAAAAAAAAAAAGATCAAAGTGGCTGTAATACTTATTACTGGAATACAGAGAATGCTGCATTATCTGAGAATTAAGCAGAAGCATCCAACCTACCCAGAAGTACTAAAAAGCTCTTGGCAAAAGATTAAATACATTTAGATCAAGAGTAATTCATTTCACTGGTCTCTTCACTCCTCAATGGAAAAAAATGAGCAAAGTATAATTTTAAAAAATTATTAAAAGATATTAAAAAGGAAAAAAAAATCAAGAAATGTTCTTGACATGACCTATGATACAGCAGTATAAGAAGCCTAAAGTTATCCAAACCAACTCAAAATCAATGGTACAAAAGACACACTAAAGAGCAGACTGATCCTAGCAAATATGTGAACAAAATAAATTCTTCTGTGGAGAGTTAGAAAGTTCACCAAAAACATTTGTGGTCAAGTCTATGCCTTCCAACTTATTGCCACCTCTTTCCTAATATATTACATTGACATTATGTACAATGTAAATTACAAATACAAGTATTTAGAACTTACCTAGCAGTACTCTAACATTCAAAGCACTGCTCATGTGCTAATTGCATTATGCAAGCTTTTCTTCTCTGTAGTGGTTTTCAAAGGTGGAACTATTTCTTTTACTTTCATATTATTCTTGTACTTACTCCTTTTCTTAAAACTATATGGAGTACATATGGTGATTGCCTAGCTGCCTTCATGTAAACCACTTCAGTGTTATGTATGCAATCATGTTAAAAAAAGATAGTTTTGTAATTAAGGGTAACACAACAGCTCAAAAGATATGGCTACTTGAAGGCTTGAAGCTAAAAACCGTATCAAACTATGAGGAAGACAAAAAATCAAACAGTACAATCCTCCCATACCTATAGCCCATATTCCATAAAAACAAAAAATTTCATTTTTCTGGAAAATTTCAATGACATATAAAATAGCTTGATTTTGAATGACAATTTTGAATACTGTCTCCCCAATTTCTTCTAGGATATGAATTCAGAACCTTTTCAAGATCTGCAAATTGACAGAAATTTATTAAATGCTTTTAGAATATAATAAAATACTGCTTGTATATTAACATTGACACAAGAATAATTTCTATTTGTTTAATGGTGTTTTTTCACATATGCAGTTTTCAGAAATGTGTCACAATTCTAATATATCAATCTGTAAATGAAATTTGTAAATTTCTTAAATACAGTCAGACAAGCTACTTGAGTGACGCAGAAAGACAAGGCACTTTAGGGATGCAGAAAGACCATTCTCTGTTAATCGCACCGTTCTTGATATTTCTTCTATGGTGGAGCTTCTACATTTTTGGAAACACCATCTGAGATATTGTTGAAATGGAGTATAAATAGAATAGTACTTACCATAGTAATTTCTTTCATATTATAGTATCTACTTTTTTCCACAATTGTCTTTATTTTTGCCTATGTGTAACTACGTTTTCCATTCTAATGAAACTTAGCAGCTGTATTTACATTCATACCATCTTTTACACACAATGAAATAGAAAAAGAGTAGAAATTGTACCAGATCCTTTTACAAGCAGTTGTAAAGTTATGGGTAAGGTCATTACAACTAAAGATAACTGTATGACTTGTAGGTCATCTACCCTGTGCACACTGCATTGGTACATTGATACACTATATTGATGGAGTATATAAATAGCAATAACATCATGGAAACATCTCTGAAATAAAATATGTTAAACTCTTATCTTCTGAAGATCAAGCAAGTTAAAACATTTGCATTTTTGTGAAAGAACAATCCATTTTTTAATGCTGCAGTTAACATAACAAAAAGAAGTCAGTAGGAGTAATGGTAAATGCAGTACCACTAAATATCTCTAAAAACAGTGAAACAGCTCTATGCATGGCTTTGTGTGGGGAGCTGCATTTCCAGCTGCAGAGCTGGGACATGCGACACAGAATCAGTGTCAAGGCACAGCGCGGGTTGGCAGCTCCCTGGGGGCCATGGGAGCTACCCTGGGGTCTGGCAGGGAAGGGTCCTCACCAGCCAGGGCCCACCCCATCGCCCTCTAGTGGGTTGACCATGTCCAATGGCTAAGCACCCACAAGGCCGCTCGCTCACTCCTCGTATCCCCACAGTGGGATGGGGAAGAGAACAGGAAGAGCAAAATCAAGAAAACAGTTTAATCGAAAAAGCAAAATAAAAAAAGACAGTTTAATAAGTGACGGAGAAAGGAAAAAAACGTGATGCAAAGGTGATCGCACCCTGCCCGCCCCAAGCAGAATGATGCACAGCCAGTCCCCAAGCAATAGCTGCCTTTGAAGACCAGATCCCTGCTTTTTATTGCTGAGCATGATGTTTTATGGTGTGTAATACCGCTTGTGGCCTATTTGGGTCAGCTGTTCTGGCTGTGTCCTCTCCAAGCCTCTTGCCCACCCTCAGCCTACTCGCTGAGTGAGCAGTGTGAGAAAGAGAGAAAGGCTGTGCAAGCAGCGCTCAGCATCAGCCAAAACACTGGTATGTTAGCACTGTTTTAATCACAGCGAAGAAACCCACTGCCATATGGGCTGCTATGAAGAAAGTTACCTCCATCCCAGCCAGGCCCAGCAGCAGGGCAGCCATGGGGACTGGGGCAGCCCTAGCTCTGGGCACCAGGCACCTCCCTGGGGAGAGGGATGGGCTGAGGCTGGGCCTGGACGTGGGCATGTGGGTGGTCCTGGCTCATCGGGGCCCATGGCTGGCCAGGACAGGGCTGTGGGGAGCTAGAGACTGGTCCTGCTGCGCTGCTGGGGCAGGAGCTGACAGCCATGGGGTGCTGCAATGGGGTCCTGGGTTGCAGGAAGGGTTGGGGGAGCTCCAGGGAAGGGGATCAGGGGCAGTCAGGGCTGACGTGCCGTCAAGACACTGATAGTCAGCTTTGAAGTGTGGTTTTACATCCAGATTTGAATTCTCCAGGTGGGTGGTTGCTGGAAACTGCCAATTTCCTGTTTTATTTTTTTTCCCTGATACAAAACATCTGAGGAGTGATTAAATAGCAAGAAAACTGGTCAACAGGTTTTATGATTTATAGGCTCTGTCAGACTTACTGGTGTATCTGAGTACCAGGATGATGTAACATATTGACCAAAGGGGTCCCCTTTGTTCATTTTTTTGAAAAGCCACCGTTTCTACAAAAAAATGTGCAGAAACACAACACCCTGTAGTAGATACTGACAAGTAATGTGGTACAAATACTACCATTCATCCTCACTTCTCTGTTCTTAGTAGAGTGCTGAACATGATAAATGAAGTAGTTTATCCCCAATTAGTATCATGTAGATGGATAGTTTTAATTACATAAAAAACATTTCTTCAAAAAATGGGTCTGAAAACAATAATTAAAATTTATAAAGGAAAAGCATTCATGTGGTGTGTTATTTATTTGTTTAATATTTTTGTGTTGTTTTTGCATTTTAATTGGATTGTAGTAATTGAATCAAATTTTAGTTCCTTGACTTAACATATAGACAAATAATTTTTTAGAAGGGAAAAAAGAACCCAACTTTTCCCAGATGTGTTGTCTTATTTTAAAAAGAATACTATTGACCATTTAAAAATGCTTGAAGTTAATAGGAATCATTTTATTTAGAATTTCAGTCTAGAGAGAGAGAAAATGTTACTGATTGCTTCTCACTGTGGTTCATAAATAAGGTTCGAAGAGTATGTACTTCCCAAAGGTACTGCGGATAGTACACACATAAAGGATCAGATTTTCTTTGGATCAGCTGAAGAAACGGGGAGACTGACCACTTTCTGAGCCAAATCATAAGGAAGCCTTGAATGAATTGAAATTACATTCTAATTCCATATTTTATTTGTCTGTTTAAAGCAAAGGCTCTCTGGAGAAAAAAGAAAGAAAGGATAGAACAATACCATGTGGTATGGGTAATTTTTAAAGAGTTTAGAATTCTACATCTCATTTCTGTTTCATTCTTTTAAATTAAAGGGGTTTTTTTTGAGAGACTTATCTAATAAGTCATCTGTTGTGAAACAGAATTTTCATTATTAGCTATGTAAATTATCAAAGTAAGATGATGTCATTTTTTTCAAGTTGTACACGCAGCATTGCATTCTTTGTAACAGTTCAATCTCTTGCCTGTGTGCAAAATCCACAAGTATCTACTGATACCATGGATGGTATATTTCATGAAGTATCTTGTCTTTAAGAAAACAGAGTAACTACCAACTCATTACATCTACAAAATACCCTAGAATAAATAAGGTAAGAAATATTGGGCCCAACCAACCAGAGAAAAATGTGAACTTGACAACTTTAAAAAGTAAAACACTTACTGCCTATTAGGAATTCTTTGAACTATCCAGGTACGGTAAGATTTTCAGAGGACCTTGACAGAGGTTAAATATCTAAAGCTCATTGAAATTCAGTGGCATCTATAGCTTTAACCTCTTTTGAAATCTCAACTGACAACTTCACTTGTTAAGGAAAAGCAAATCCAGACATAACAAACAGGCTTCCATTTACAATGAAATTGTTACAAAAATACTATTTTTTTTTACCGGTGGAGTGCTGAAAATGTAGAATGATGAACCCTTTAGTGCCAGAAACTTGAATTTGTAGAGCTGAGACGAATCAGTTCCTTCAAGTCTCTCATTTACCCATCCCATATGTATGACCTGTGAAAGAAAATAACTGAAAATTAAACCGCTGTTTTTCAGTGGAGCATAAGATATATTAGAATAGGTCAAGTCTTTCCACAAGAAAGAGTGGCCATATTAGAATAGGATGCATCATCCACTTCACATTTGCCTTTCCACCACTCCCATACACTTGAAGTGCATGGTATCATGCCAGTGTGTCATGCCAATGTGTCAGAAGTCCTTGAAGAGACTTGAACTTACAATACAGGTTTTCTGAATCTTGTCTGAAATAATCACAATTTTAAAAGCCACCTACATATGTCTCAGCAGACTGTCACTTGAGCCAGCAGAAAACCTAGGTGTATTGAAATAGTTCAGCCAGCAGTTTAGAAAAAACATGATCCTACATTATAGCACAGTCAAAACTTGGACATAGGGACATTTCTGTTACATGCACCTCTAACAAAATACACCTGAAAAAATCACTAGATTTATCTGAAATCAACAGCTTTCTGTATGCTCATGTTTGCCACTGTTAACAAAGTGTCTTTGTTACACTGATTGTCTTTCAGTTTATATAGTTTTTTATATACACTTAATCTCACAATGATTTAAGTTCTCATAGAATTAGATGTCAAATTCAGTTGTTACACAACTTTGCTCTAGCAGTATTGCAATACGTCTTTATATTTCAGATAAATTAATATTAAGAAAAAATAAAACCAAGAAGTAAACCAGCATGCTTCCTTTTTTAGATGAACACAAATTTATAAAGGAATAATGCCATAGTGTGGTAGCAGAGTATCATGAATTTGGTTACCCACAAAAAATAACAAACAAAAACATTTTAGGCTTCATTTCACATAAAGAGGAACATATTGCCCTTGCAAATATAGAGTGATCCACAAATCTGAATACATAGCTATTGCTGATAAGCTTGCTCATTTTCAGTTAAGGAAAATACTGAGTTATACAGGGAAATGTCCTAACACTTATGAATATACTAAGCCCACGGACCTTTGCTAGAAGACAGTGGAAACAGCCTGAAGAAGGCATTCATTAAATTGCATGAAAACTTCAGCATTTGTTGTACAGGTAGAATTGGGACAAATGTGATGATCTCAGGAATGCTTTTCTATTGAAAGCCCAGTGTGCATACCGGTCACTATTACCAACAGAGCACAAAGGTAGAAAGAATGGACAGGGATTGGCTAATAGTATGGAGGGATGCTCATAATCTTGTATCATGAAAATCTCCCACATTGTTTAATAATTTTGTTATTTAATGTATCAGTTCTGTCTCTTACTAAACAATTTATTCAGAAATAAATAATAAATCAATATGTTGAGCCAGACAGTCCTTCTCTATACTATTCTACTGAGCTCCAGCATTAACATTCTAAGGAGATCTAAGAAACAGCATAAGAAATACAGCAGCACCTCCAGTTCTCTATTTGCTATTCTGTAAATTTAATAACAAACACTGTTTCTATAGTAGTAAGCAAAGGTTTAGAAACAGGGTGTTCAGACACTTCATTACTTTAACAAAATATACTGTAGTATTGTCAATAATGTACTATGAACTATACTATATATTGAGCTTATCAGTGCTGTAATATAATATCAAATACTACAAACAAAGAGAATAATGTCCAAATCACAGGGCACAATCAATACAACATTCTCCTTTACATTCATAAAGTCATGTTTGCTCACTTGCAAATGGACACCATTTATTAACTTGTAACAGTATTAAAATCTTTACTAATAAGTATTTTACTGATTAAATTAATAAATTGAAAAGCAAAGGATATGGCTCTCTATTATGTTCTTCTTTCATCATCATTATCACCACCATTTATTCTTACAGCAGCACCCACCGAATAATTTTGGAATTATCCACCATGTCAAAAGGCAAAACTAAGTACTCCAGTCTTGACGTCACCTATTAGCTCGCTTACATTGGTGACCAACAGGTCCAGTATTACATCCCCTCTGGAGGGGCTGTCTTATTACCTGGCTTGAGAAGTTATCCTCAATGCATTCCAGGAGTCTCCTGGACTGCCTGCAGCTCACTGTGCTACTTTTCTAGCAGATGTCTGGGTGGTTGAAGTCCCCTAGCAGGACAAAAGCTTGCAAGCGCAATGCCTCCTGCAGCTGGAGTAAGAAGCCTCCATCAATAGGCTCCCCCTGGTCAGGCGGCCTGTAGTAGACATCAACTACAAGGTTCCCTTTGTTGCCTCAGTCTCTAATTCTTTTCAACCTGCTTATAGCTATTCTTCAGAGACAGCTCTTCACACTGTATCCATTTCTTGATGCAGAGGGCAACGCCTCCACGTCTCCTTCCTTGCCTGTCTCTTCTGAACAGCCTGTAGCTATCAATAGCTGCACTCCACTCATGGGATTCGTCCCACCGGGTTTCAGTAATGGCAACCAGGTCCTAGCTTTCTAGCAGCATGGTGGCTTCCAGCTCCTGTTTGCTGCCCATGCTGCGTGCATTGGTGTAGAGGCACTTCAGCTGCACTGTCGGCCATGTCACCTTCTTAGAAGAACACCCCTTAATTTCTTTGAGGTATCTCACTGGTGTTTCCCTCTTGGCTCCTATTACATCAGGAGCCCCTGGTTCATCTCTGTAAGACTTCAGGTGTGCTGCAGTGTAGCCAGCACATCTCAGAGCAACAGGCTGAGGGCCCTGCTAGCATCCCATGCCTCTAACTTTGGTGTGTCATCCCACAGCTTGTCATGGGCAAGCCTGATATTATCCCCCCCTCCCTCAAGCTTATTTTAAAGCTCTGTGAATGAGCCCCACTAGCTTGTGAGCAAAGATCCTCTTCCCCCTTTCAGAAGGGTGAATCCTAGCTGACCCCAGCAAGCCTGGTGCCTTGTAGGCCATCCCATTATCAAAAAAAACAAAACTGGGTTGGTGACACCAGCCTTGGAGCCATGTATTAATAGACTGAGCCCATCTGTTTCTTCCAACGTCACTGATCACAACTGGAAGGAGAGAGGAAAACATAACCTGTGCTGCAGCTTCCCTTACCAACTGTCCCAAAGCCCTGAAGTCTTTTTTGTTTGCCCTTGGACTACACATTGGTGCTTCACCACCACCCAAATGGAAGCAGTAATGGGTAATAGTCTGAGGGCTGTAACAGGCAAGGAAGGTTCCCAGTGATGTCCTTAACCCAGGCCCCAGGGAGGCAGCAGACTTTCTTAAGAGGAGGGTCTGTCCGGGATATTGGACCCTATGTTCCCCTCAGAAGGGAGTCACCTACAACTATAATCCATCCTTCCTTCCTTGTGGAGGTGGTTGTGATACGGGGGGTAGGCCTTTCTGACCTTGGCAACACCTCTGGTGAAGATGGACTGTCACCCACATCACCCATTGACTGCTATTCCACATCCAGAGCCTCATACCTGTTGTACAGAGGCACCTGGGAAGGTGGGATGGGCAAGGAGGGGATTCGCCTGCTGCCCCGAGCATAGACTTGCCTTCATTCACTTGTCTCCTTTAAGCTACTGCCTTTGAATAAATAAGCTATTTTCTTTGAATAAAATTCTAAATTTAGAAAATGGGCACTGAATTTATCTCACTGAAGTAAAATGAGATTTTTTTTTTTCAATGAAAATGTACTCTATGTCAAAGTTTTCCATCTGTGAAATAGGACGAATTCCCTTTACCTTTTTTGTGGAATTCACGTGAAGGCCCTGTCACTGTTGTATTCTTAACTATGGCTGCAAGATGTGATAGGAGCTACAAATGTTACAGCCTCGATTTAATGTAGCACTTAATCTTTGGGATAATACTCTTGAGTATGTATTTAGCTACAAACAGAAGACTGCATTTTCTAATTAGCTGCAGACATTTTTTTTGGCATGTGTTCTAAGTGTTTTACTGAAATGGAACTGTATTATTATTATTTTCATTGCAGTCACATCATACTGACCAGTCTACCTGTTGTAGATCAGAATCAAGAAGTATACCCTTCTCTACACGACAAACAAATTTTTGTAATTATTAACAGCTATAAACTCAATGTTAAGCTGTTTTCTATTCTGAAATCTCTTTCAACCTCAGACAAAAAAAAAAAAAAAGATACAAAAACACATTCACTGGACTAGATTTTGGGGGAATGGTTTGTCTACTCACTGGATTATGACAACACTGTAATATCACTCTTGATCTATATGGATTGTGATAAGGTCACCTATTAATTACACCTCATCAAAGTCTACAAAAAAACAAACAGCAATACTTCAGCTACATTTTGAATACATTCCACTGACTCTGCTTGATTTAAATGACTAACAAAAAACTAGTTCCAGGAAAAAAGAACGTCAATCAGAAAAAAACAAATAATAGATCATCAAAACAAAGAGAAAGTCTTAAAACTCTTAAAAAATATAAAAGACCCTTTTTGTTTCCAAATTTGACTATAATCCCCAAAAGATATCAGAAACTCATCAAAAGTTTTTCAATTTTCATTTTCTTTAAAACCATTACTTAGCTTTCCATCGTCAATATAATTTGTGGAACAAGGAAATAACTATATACCTCACATTAGAAATAAGAAATGGTCTGCCGATTTATATCTTACAAAAGAAAATAAAAACTAATCTGGAAAAACTAGCTGGTATATAATAGTTCAATGCCATTAAAAAACCTCACAAAGTAAAAGCCCTTCCAAAAGTTTTTTAAATCCCGAAAACACCTAACTATGAAAGATGCTAGAAGACAAAACGCAGCAGCATTTCCTGAACTTTCTAAAAGACACCTATAAAATCAATGCCCACATCAACTTGTTCCATTTTTTTTTAAAATGAAGACGTGAAAAAGTTCAACAAGTAGCACATTTGTAGATCAATTTAAAACTTGGAGAAGAGTATCTCTGCAGAATACTGACTGAAGTCTCAGTACCTATATACATTTAGGAAGAGAAAAATAGTACGGTGTCCTGGTTTGAGGTAAAACAGAACCAGTTTTGTTTAGTAACTTTACTTTTTAGCAGGGCTTCTTTTAAATACTGAAATTAACAGCATATTGTGCAGACGTTGTTCACTCTCAGAGTGATAAGACCTATGTTTACAGTTGATGCCAGGGAATGGTATGCAGAGAGGCTCCTGCTTATACTTATTGCTATAACACCCAAGGGCAGATAACTTTATTATTTGTCCTGTTGGAGGGTCAGAAGTGGAAAAGCGTAGAGGGGTCGCACCTGCGGGGAGGAGTGGACAGGACAGGTGACCCAAAACTGCCCAACAGCATATTCTACCCCATCTGCCTCACGCTCAGCATAAAAGCTGTTTGTTCATTGGTTTTAGAATTTTTGTATGTTTAGGAGAAAAGCAAGGGTTGAGTTGATTTAAATATGGATTGCTCCACCAAATGTGAAAGATGGAATGAGATATTTTCTTGGGGAAGCAGCAATAATCAGGCTAGGTAGCTGAAGAAGGATTTCTATTGGAAGATAAGTGGTGAGCTTAGTGGGCTTAGAGCTGCAGTACTGTCATTTGCATGGGTTGGGGATAACGGGATGGCAAGCTAAAAAGTAAGTACTAATGAATATGAAAGAGGAAAAGACAAAGCAAAATACATTTAGGAGGAGAAAGAAATCAATTTAGTAAGAACAAAAATACAGGAGAAACTATGTAATTGAAATGCAAAGAACTAAAGGAAGGACACTATACAAGTATATAAAAAGTGGAAATTGAATGAAAAAATATTTGTGACGAAAAAAGGTAAAGAAAAGAGGATTCCAAATGTATACTTGCCTAAAAAGACACAAAGTCCTTAAAAAAGTAAAGGAAAATAGAAGAATTTCCTTTATCAGAACGAGTGTTTGATTAACTTATGTGTATTTTGGGGAAAAAAAAAGGCATCTTTTTATAGAGATATTAAAAAATCTAATACATTTTTTACTTTATTTCTACACATCTGTCTTATTGACTGGTTTATTTAATGATCATTTAGACCATAGAAATGGAGAAAGAATAATTATTCAGTTGAACAAAAGTCAGTATGGAACAAAAGCAACCAAGTGTTGGTACTCAATAACAAGCTGTTTGTGGTTCATAAGTAGGCTACTGAGATTTTAATTGGGTCTCAGTACACGAGCTGAAATATTAGTCCGGGGATAAAAACTGCTCTGTTATTTGGATTGAACCCCGCCATTTGAAATTTTAAGAAGTGTTCATAAGGCATTGCACTACAAACTGTCCCGTTCTCAGCATTGCTTTCACCACTTTATTCTCACACTGCATAATCACTTTGAGACTGCTATCTGAAACTGCGTGGAAAATTACCCATACATCATCGATGTATTATTAAGTTTCTAACGTGTTCTAATACACTTTTCAAAAGTTCCTGTAGGAACAGAATGAGCAATGGCACTCATTATGAGGAGATAAAACAAGTCACTAACAATATGTAATCCAATCATAGCAGATAAATGAAAGTTCTTATTTGCACTTATTCTTTTCCTACATCAATAAAGCATCTAGATGCTGCAATGACTAGAAACTTAATGTGTTACATTTAATAAAGCAATCAGTACATTTTGTGTATAGTACATTTAGTTAAATAGTTATGACAAGTAAATGACGCAAAACACTCCAGAGGGAAATGAAGAAATAAAATCAAGTAGATTTCTGATGTATGAAATGTCAGAACAGATGGGTACACTTATGTAATTAAAGTGGGATAAGAATCTACAGCAGACACCAGCTTGGCCTGCAAGTTAAGAACCAGTGTCGTACCATGAAGCACAACGGAACAATACAAAATTAAGAAAGCAAAGAGAAGTACATCTTGAGGTAGCTTAAGTAATTTTTTTTTGTCTTTTTCAATGCAAGTGCTAGACTGCATGTTTTGAAAAGTACAGATATTGAGGGAGAAAAAAAGCAATCCTTTCACATACATAATGATTAACAAAAAAAAAATAATTAAAAAAAAAGGATTTGGAATGCTAGAAGTTTTGATGCATTACAGTAATGATTTCCATTGCACATCAATTGCATTCGGTTATGTCCAAATGGCTACTATTCAAAACATAATGTTTTAGAAATGAAACTACAGAGGAACATAGAAGTGATAACGCTCAAGTGTTTTAAGTGCTTCAGATCAAGAATGAAATTTTTAAGTCCAAGCTGGGCACAGTTTGAATGCCACAAATAGCAACACGTCTGTACTAACCCAAAGGGTTAATTCACACTAACTAGGAAGACAGGTATGTATCTGAATTTGTGCATCTTCCCAGGAATTGGCTGCCTATGCAAAATTTAGATTATTTGTCCTTCTGGGTAGTCATAGTTGTTTCTCTCCTTTGCTTGTTTTAACAAGGAGGCTGGGAAAATTGGAGCTGATATCACTCACCTTTTCTCACAATATCCTTCTTCAAGTTAGAATCCAGAACAGAAAACTCACTCTTGGAGACAGGTACCAGTAAGTTGCCTTACTGGTTATGCGTTCTTATACTATACTAAATCAGTAGCACTGTTTGTGCAGCAGGAACTAAAAAAACTAAATAAAAGTGGAAAACTCAGGTCCTTCACATTTTTTTAATGTCTTATATGACTACTTTATTTTTGAGCAATATTAAAACAAGAGAAGCAAAATACACCTAAAAAGCTATTCTCCTCCTCACCAAATAAAGACTCAAATCATTTCTTCTGCAGTTTGGGAAAATAAAAAAAAGAAAACCTTTCAAACTATAGCTGTTGGCTATAGCTGTTGCAAAAGAGTTCTTAAAAAAAGAAAACTCAGTCTGAAAATTCAGTCTCAGCTTCTTTCTATATGTTGTCCCCCAGTCAATAAAACGATAATTCTGCTTAGTAATGTGTTAACATAATTTTTATTAGAGAATAATCCTGAAGAAGGACTGATCTCACAGGTGTAATCCAGTGAAATCACAGTTCTGTAGTATTGAATGGAAAAGCAATGGGTATGAAAAGCTGTGAAGACCACATGCCTGTGCAGAAAATTGTATAGTCTAAAATCTTTCTTGCGATCCACAAAGCAGAAATATACAAATAAAAGGAGAATAAAGAAGAGTTGTTAATATTTTTTTAAAAATATTCTAACAGCTAAGGGAAGCTCAGAAAGACAGCTTAATCAGAGACCATGATTTTTCACCGAAGACAGAATCGCCTTGTGCCACTCACTGCAAGAGACACCATGACCCAGTTGACAGCTGGAAGATGACGTCAGCGTATTAGGGTAAGAAACACTGCTTAAATACACTTTTGTGCATTTTTTCCTTAAATAGGAGTAGGTTTCCTTTGCCTGACACATTCTGTAGAGTTTCTAGAAGCCAATGTTTCGAA
This sequence comes from Charadrius vociferus, assembly GCF_000708025.1. Taxonomy (NCBI): domain Eukaryota; kingdom Metazoa; phylum Chordata; class Aves; order Charadriiformes; family Charadriidae; genus Charadrius; species Charadrius vociferus. The sequence continues at coordinate 1,242,480 of NW_009649042.1, read as the reverse complement.
GTCTTACAACTTCAAAGAGTAATCTAATATAAAGTATTTCATTAACACAAAAAAATGGGACATACGAATACCATGAATATAGTGTGAATGTATTTGTTTTATAAAGCATAGTGAGATTTCATGAAATATGTTCAGAAATGCAACCACAGTTTTCAGAATTCTATTATGTATGGGTTTGGTTTGTCTGGTTTGGCAAATCTCTAGACTTTTTTTGTTTTTTTTTGTTTTTTTGTTTTTTTTTAGTTTCCCTCTCTTTAAAATCAGCGTAGTAGTAATAGTTATTTACCTCATAGAGACACTACATATTAGCTAACTCACTAGAGGTAAAAAAGTTTAACTGCTTTAAAGTGGTACTTCTTCCATTAGAGTAATTTTGTTCCAGCGGAAGACCTGAGGCCCCAGAAAAAAATCTCTGAAGCAGACCAAGAGAATTTCATTAGGAATTGAATAACTGACCTGCCATATAAATAAAGTGAAAACAATTACCAAGGAAGATCTCAATTCTATCTCTACATGGTCTCTTTTTATGCTTAAAGGAATTTAGTTCTGCTCTTTTTCTACAGGTGTAAATTTTCTGCAAAGAATCTAACTTTTCCAGACTAACAATTAGGACAAATAGTTTTGTTGCTACATGACATATATTTTTAAAATATTTTCCTCTGTTTTTGAGAAAATTAAAAGAAAAAGAGAAAATGATCTTACAAAAGTATGTGCCGCATTTCTTTTATTCTGCAGGATGAAGCCAAGTGAACACGTTCATGGCATACCTGGGGCAGCAGTCCTGCTATGAGGAACAACGGAAAAGGCCTCCACATTTGAAAAGTTCCTTATTTAGAATTAGGATCATATAATTGTCAAAAACAGAGTGGAAAAGAGGCTTCTGAGAAATTTAGTACATTACCCTCTCCAAAATGCAGTACCCATGATACTTATTTTGTTTCTAAAAATGCTTCCTTTAATGTCTTAACGATCTCCAGTAATGGAGATGTCATAAATTCTCACAAGAATCCATTTCAACACTTTATGATCTTTACTAGCGATGAGGAAGTCTATTCCTCATGTCAAACATGAATCGCTCTCGCTGTAATCACAATTTAAGACTTTTTTTTGCCCTATACATTAAAGACTCAAATGATTTTGGCCTTAGACTGGAAGAGTAAAAAAAAACCCACCTTATTCAGTTCATAAATGGAGCAAAAATCCATGCACAATATTTGGGCTGTGTGCATCACTCCCTGCTTCTTTTCACGTTATTCTCTGAGCACACAGTTATCACTGCTGAATATTTTTTTCATATCTCCCTCTCTGTCTTTCTTTCAACCTGTCCACAGAGGCCATGGAAAACCTCTGGTCAATGTCTTTTTGGAAACATAGTGCACAAAATCAGATGCAGTTCTCCTGTCAAGGCCTTACAGCAAAAGGAACACTTAGCATGTCTTGCAGTAACTCAATGAGGTACAGCTCGCAATACCTGACTTTCTTAAATGCCACAAAGGAGACATGGTTGTTATGGCACGCAGGTAAATGGCCAGCCCTGCCATGATGTTAAACTGACAAGGTAAAAATGTGAGAAACTGCTGGACATTGCATACAATGCAACGGGAGAAGTTGGTTGGCCTACTCAAGCCTGCAGCTATACCAATAAAACAATACGGCGATAAAGTAGCAGATGAAATACATGAAAAAGAAGTGAAGAATGGGTGAAGAATGTCAAAAGATAATGAAAAAGGGGTGCTGACTTACAGACAGTGGTGGTAGTATCACAGATTAAGGCTGAAATAACCAAATAAATATGTAAACATCAGAAAAGTAAGGGCCAATGGAGGAGGAGTAAAATGTGGGTGAGTTCCTTATTTGGGAGGGGGGAAAATGGCAGAAAAAAGGAATATAATGTAAACCATAAGAATGGGGCTGTTGGGGGTCTCTGTTGATCAGTCCTGTACCTGACTGCCACAACCTGATGTAATGATGAGCTATAATAATAAATCATAACAATGAACCTGTTGTATTTATTTTCTCTGACTGTCTTTTTTATCTGACTGGCATCTGGGATGGCCTCCCCAAGTGTTAGCAAGGCAGTGGAGGATGGAACTAACCTTCCTGAAAGAATTTACATCCCCAGATACTTTTCAAGTATTTTCCAGTAACAACTTCTCCAGTTGTTTCCCACAGCTGCTCCCACATACTTGATTATTCTTGCCGATGTGTTGTACCCTAATTAGCTTCCACCCTGTTTTTCAGACTCATTCTTCAATATGTCAAGATCATTCTTATGTCTAACGCTGCATTTTAAAGCTTCATGTCTGCAAAACTAGTAAGCTTGCTTTTGCTAAGGCAGTATAAAGGAAGTATTCAAGGGAATTGGATCCAGGACAGACCTTTTCAGGACTTCTAGTCAATATGTCAGTTCTGAAAGTAAACCATTTATACCTATTATTGGATTATCCAACAAAGTCTGTACAACCAAATCTGTATAATACTGGCTTAAAATACTGTAATGTCAAGAAATGTCATAAATCTTACTGGAATCAAGATACATTGCAGCAACCTCCTGTCACCCATCCACAAGATCTGTTATACTATCACAGGAGGAAATTAGATTGGTTGTCACTGTTTATTCTTCACAAATCCTTCAGGGCAGTCATTCATTTGTTATCTTGCAGCTGCATACAAATATTTTGTTTATTTATTTCAAATTTCTTTCTAGAGATTGAAGTTAAATTGACTAGTCTCTAACTCTCCAACTTCTCTTTCTGTTTCCATTAATAGCCATGATGTTTGCCCTTTCCTAATCTTTTGATGTGTCACCTGGCAGGCACAAATTCCCTGAAATATCTTGATAATGGCTCTGAGATTACTTTGACCAGTTTTTCAAATATCACCAGGCATTAAAAGGATACACATCACCAAAACTTCCCTCTGTATTGTAATCTGAGATTTTATTGGGTTTTGATAGTATTATTTGCAACAACCATCTTTTGCAGTTGACCTTTTTAGTGGAGGCTGACCTCTGATATGCTGAGTAGAAGACAAAGATTTTCCTTTGTCTTCTTGCTCTTAATACATTTAGAGGGCAATTTTTTGTTACCCATCTGTCCCTTGGTGGTTGCATCTTAATCTGTGTCCTGACTTTCCTATTACTATCACATGCTATGCTTTTACAATCACGGTCTCTAGATATCATTTTCTGTATGATTTCCTCTAGAGGTCAATAAAGAGGTCACTGAAAAAATCAAAACAAAGGAGGGAAGAGACATCATCGGAAGTAGTGAAAATCTGCTTTACAGAATCACAAGAAAAAAAGATAAATAGACAGTATCTGATGGGTATTTTCCTCTTTTTACTGAGAACAAACTGTATTGTTTTAGTGGAGGACAGGACATGATCATATTAGTCTTAAAAACATAAAAAAAACATGCAGCAAACAAAATCAGAAACCTTGCAAGTAGTTTTTCTGGACAGAGAATTGCCTAATTTACTGTTTCATAAAAAATATAGAGTAACCAAACAGTGTGTGTTTTCTTGAAAACTGAGTCCCAAATCTGTCTACTGATAACACAGAATCAAGTGCCTTCAAGTCCCCAGAGCACTGTAATAAATTATATTAAGGAGAAACAAAAGCTACAATATCTGGAGAATGGTGGCTGTAAACAGCCTCCACAGTCAATAAAACAACGTACAATCTGGCTCAATCCCCCTCTCTCCTTGTGGAGCACCAATACGTTTGAAAAGTATACAGTGCATAGATGCTGTGTGCTTCGTCATCTACACAGGATATACATACACTTAGAGCCAGAGCTTCAGCAGTGGTACTTATTTAATACCTTTCAAATTCATGTAATCCCTGCATACTTGTTAAATCCTAGTAGTCTTTGACGTGCACTAACTAGCATGACATGCCCTGGCATAACTAGAACTCTCCAAACAATTCCCAAGGACAGTCTGGGATTTAAGCGTTGGTGGGAATAATTTCCAACAAGCAGTTTAAACGCAGACACCCTGCTTTGGTGGGAGAAGAGAATTTAGAAGTGTGGCAGTAGCCAGATGATGCCAATTAGCTTCATGACCCAGTACTGTTTATTTTAACATTACGAATATATTCATAATAATTACAACTACTACTACCTTTCCTACTACCTCGTTCTAACTTTGGATCACAGGCACAGGGCAAAGTCCAAACTCTTTGTTTGACCCCTTCTTTTGGCAAAGACACCCACAAATACAGCTGGTTTAGATGTCAGAACCAATATCTTAGTCCTTTCACTTTCCAATTTTCTTTAGTTATGTGCTCACAGAATTCATCACATTTTGGAGACTCAGTTTCCAGTAAAACCAGTCAGGGGCAATATGAAAGACAAGGAAGAAAGTCAGATTTAGCAAAGTAATTTTTTACATTCTTGACCCTGAATCACAGTTTGTTAATGACCTATGAAAAAAAGAACCTGAATGAAACCTATCCTGATTCAACCTCGTCCCTTTATGAAAGATTAAGTTGAACTCTAAAGGTAATGACGAAAACTCACCGCAGGCGACACAATAATGAAACTCTACGGACCTGTTTAATTCTTCAGGGATGTCCCTACTCAAAAGCTAAGATAAATTTGCAGCTATCACCAATTTTACTTCAAGGCAGTTCTTCAAGTGACCTTCAATCTCTTAGGCTTATCCTTTCTCTAAATTTTAAATCGATCATATTAAGAAGAGCTATTCAGGTTTGTACAAACATTATATAACTGACATTAACAGGCTGCACTAATCTAGGGCAGATCAGGTCCTCTTCTGCTTTCAGTTATAATTGCCAAGTTTTATTTTATTCCTTTGTGATATATATATGAGATTCACATTCTGGTTGCTTTAAAGCAAATTTTCTCAGGACATGTTAGAGTCTGGAATTTTAACATTTTCTCCTTTCATATTTTTGTGTTGGCTGGTTTTATTTACTTGATCTGCCCAAATTCATTATAACCTGCAGAGAACAATCCAATGTTTGTTGCTGTCAGTCCCATCTTAAATTATAAAATCCTAAAATTAAGGTCCTAATTGTATCTTCCCTTCTTTTCATATTTGGAATGGAAAAAGTGGGATATATTTGTACTACCTAGCTTCAGGCACCTGCTTTAGCTGATACGCTAAGAGGCTACGCTTCTTAGGACCTCAGTATAGTCAAGACAGAAAAAGAGGCTCCTATAAAGGATGATTTAAAGAACGGATATCGAGTTCTACATTAGAACAACTCTCTGGAACAGAATAATTTTCTGCACTGACTACCTAGGCAGTTTATGGGGACTAGCCTCTCTATTTAGGAAATCAAATTAGGTATTTAGTGATAGGTTGTATGACTGTCCCCAATATTTTTTAAAAATTGAGGATGAATATGTCTTCCTTTTTTTTCAACTTAATCCATGATGTGTGCCCAAACTGATATGAATAAACTTGGAATAGTTACTCAATTATCTGTAGTAGAGAGTTCATCCAACAAAAAATAGCCAAATTCAATACCTTTTCTGCTGGCAGTCATAATCACCTGTTTTTCATATCAGTTTAATTAATAATTAAAAGCCATGGCAGATAGAGCAATTAAATTCCCCCTTCTTATACAGAACAGGTATTTATTTTGTGTTTCAGGGTAACTTGATTATCTACTGTACATAGAATTAAAGTCTGTAGAGGTTTTTGAGGTTGTTGGGTTTTTTTTCCAAAGTACTGACCCAAAGATAAGAAAACAGTTTCCTGTGTAAGAAAATGTCAATGGTTAAATATTTTTAATAACCTCTAGAAGACTCTAGAAATGTCCTAGTAGATTTTACAAATGAGACGATGAAATGGTGACATATGAAAGAGTATACAAGTTGTCAAACTAATAAATATTTATTTGATCCTCATATGAAGAATTTTTTGACTCATTCTTCAACTTCTGTAATAAAATTCCATAACAAATTTCTGTAGTAAAACAGTACAAAAGACACCTTGCCTAATTTTCACTTTTATAATCTACAAACCCAGCATTTTTGGAAACAGCAGGGACTGGGCTCTTTGTTCCTGGGTAATGATTCAATGCCAGATAGATGCAAGGAAAGCACAGGTAAGTGAAACTCATTAGTCTTATAATAAAAGTTTCAAAGTACTTGCCAGAATTACAGAATTAACCTGGAAAATGCTACTATTCTATTTTTCAAAGTAAATGAAAAAGCTCTTTGCAATGCTACAAGATATAAGAATAGTTTCCAGTGCAGTAAATTCTTCTGGGTCTTCAGGGCATTTGGCTAGTTGGAGCAGAAGAAATATCTCATCAGGCTCCTGAGCTCCAAAAGTCCCAGACAAACAGTCATAGCAAACGTAGTCTGCACAGCACGACACTTGCATAACAGATTGGATTTATAATACACTCCTTGGCTATCTGTGCACCATATGTGATGGAAATACAGAGTTAACTTGTCAGACTCACTGTTGTAATACTGCATCCAAACATACACTATGCTTTCCAAGACCTGGTTGTGAGTTCCCCCTCTCATTTATTTCATAGCTCCATCTAATCCACTTTTTAGGTCTGCAGTGGAGGACTCTACTCATTACTGCGGATTAGTGAGAATCTGCTGATTAAGTAGGTATTTTAATAATTTCAAACCATAGAAAACTTGTTTTTAGAATTTTAAAACTGACTAAATGTGGGTATGTAAGCTCTACAAATTTTGCAACTCAATACAATGACAAGAATGTAAAAAATTGGATAGTATCATGGAAGTCTTACCTGGTCTGAGGGAGAACAGCATTTATTTGCCATTTTCATCTATGAAAGACAGATGGAAGAATACACAGAGTTATTAATACGCTGAAGAGTTTCTGTGATGCAATTAGCATTGACTTAGTTATTGAACACTGTATTAATATTTCCAAATTGTATTTATAAGAAATTAAATCATTCAGTGCATAAATACTAGATTTTTACTATTACACTAGATTTACAAAACCAAGGACTCAAAAGACAGAAAGCCTTTTATCAGAGTTTTCATTAAATCCTTCATAAAGAGTTGCATTTATGAATTTAACTTTGCCATCCTGAGTGGAAATATTACACTTTACTGTAAACACCTCACTTAGGTCTTAGTTATCACAGAATTCACAGAATTGTTAGGGTTGGAAGGGACCTCTGGAGATCATCTAGTCCAACCCTCCTGCCAGAGCAGGGTCACCTACAGCACGTTACACAGGACAGCGTCCAGGCGGGTTTTGAATGTCTCCAGAGTGGGAGACTCCACCACCTCTCTGGGCAGCCTGTTCCAGTGCTCCACTACCCTCAAAGTAAAGAAGTTCCTTCTCATGTTAAGATGGAACTTCCTATGTTCAAGTTTATGCCCATTACCCCTCGTCCTATCACTGGGTGCCACTGAAAAAAGACTACTCCCATCCCCCTGGCATCCTCCCATTAAGTATTTGTATGTATTAATAAGATCCCCCCTCAATCTTCTTTTCTCTAGACTAAAGAGACCCAAGTCCCTCAGCCTTTCCTCATAAGAAAGGTGCTCCAGTCCCCTAATCATCTTTGTTGCCCTTTGCTGGACCCTCTCCAGCAGTTCCCTGTCTTTCTTGAACTGGGGAGCCCAGAACTGGACACAGTACTCCAGATGCGGTCTCACCAGGGCAGAGTAGAGGGGGAGGATGACCTCCCTCGACCTGCTGGCCACACTCTTCTTGATGCACCCCAGGATGCCATTCGCCTTCTTGGCCGCCAGGGCACATTGCTGGCTCATGGTCATCCTGTTGTCCACCAGGACTCCCAGGTCCCTCTCCACAGAGCTGCTCTCCAGGAGGTCAGCCCCCAACCTGTACTGGTGCATGGGGTTATTCCTCCCCAGGTGCAGTACCCTACACTTACCCTTGTTGAACTTCATAAGGTTTCTTTCTGCCCAACTCTCCAGCCTGGCGAGGTCACGCTGTAAGGCAGCACAGCCTTCTGGCGTGTCAGCCACTCCTCCCAGTTTTGTGTCATCAGCAAACTTGCTGATGGTACACTCTATCCCTTCATCCAGATCATTGATGAATATGTTGAACAAAACTGGGCCCAGTACTGACCCCTGAGGGACACCACTTGTTACTAACCTCCAACTAGACTCTGCGCCACTAACCACAACCCTCTGAGCTCTATCTGTAAGCCAGTTCTCAATCCACCTCACTGTCCATTCATCTAAGCCACACTTCCTAAGCTTTCCTGTGAGGATGATGTGGGAGACAGTGTCGAAAGCCTTGCCAAAGTCAAGGTAGACAACATCCACTGCCCTCCCCTCATCCACCCATCTAGTTACTTTGTCATAGAAGGCTATCAGATTAGTCAGACATGACTTCCCCTTGGTGAATCCATGTTGACTACTTCTGATAATCTTCTTTTCATCCAGGTGCTTTGAGATGACTCCCAGAACAAGCTGCTCCATCATCTTCCCAGGGATGGAGGTGAGGCTGACCGGCCTGTAGTTTCCCGGGTCATCCTTCCTGCCCTTTTTGAAGACTGGAGTGACATTGGCTATCCTCCAGTCCTCAGGCACCTCACCTGTCCTCCAGGACCTTTCAAAGATAATGGAGAGAGGCCCAGCAATGACTTCCCCCAGCTCCCTCAGCACACGAGGGTGCATCCCATCAGGCCCCATGGATTTATGTATATCCAATTTATCTAACTGATCTTTAACGTGCTCCTTGTCAACCAAGGGATAGTCTTGTTTCCCCCAGACTTTCTCTGTTACCTGCAAAGTCTGGGTCTCACAAGGACTGGCCCAAACAGTGAAGACAGAAGCAAAGAAGGCATTTAGCAACTCCGCCTTCTCTGCATCATCCGTCACCACAGCACCTGTCTCATTCAACAACGGGCCCACATTTTCCCTAGTTTTCCTTTTGTCTCCTATATACTTAAAGAAACCCTTCCTGTTGGCCTTCCTGTTGGCCTTTTCATTAAATCCTTCATAAAGAGTTGCATTTATGAATTTAACTTTGCCATCCTGAGTGGAAATATTACACTTTACTGTAAACACCTCACTTAGGTCTTAGTTAAGCAATTGCTTAAGCAGATCTACAAATGAGGCATGGAATTAAGTGAAATGAAGGCCACAGAGGATAACACATGTTTAAAGATGAAGAGAATATTGTTTAGACTTTCCTTTTAGTTTACTCTTCAAGATAAAGTTACATATCTTTCTTTTTCCTCTCTGTTCAGTTAATGAGTTTTGTTGATTTTGGCTTTTCTTTGGCAGTCATGGTTTGCATAGATGAGTGGTGGACAAACCCTGACAGATATTCCCTTCTGTAAAGTGAAACACTTCTTTAAAATGCGGTATTAGTAAGTGTAATAACGATATGGCATCTAGACAGAAAAAGATTAAATGACTGGAAAGACGGACTGCCCTATACACAAAGATTATAAGCTGCAAAATGTCCTACAGTTGATGAGTACTTCCAAAGGATCTTGTCATCAAAAAGTCTGTTTGATAACAAATTGAAATCTTGTGATAGAAGACCAAAAGCCACAGCTAAGCACAGGAAAAACTACAATTGCCACAGGAATAGAGCAGAAGGAACCCAGGGCTATCACTTGTATCATGGCAAGTGATTTGTAAGATCAAATCTGTGGATAATCACTGGAAGCAGAGCATGTCTGCAGCCATGTAGCTCAGTAAATATGGTAATGCCACTGCTTGTTGTGGTGGGTTGACTTTGGCCAGCAGCTGAGCACCTACACAGTCACTCGCTCTCTTCCCCCTCCCAGCAGGAAGGGTGAGAGAATAGTAAGAGCAAAAGCAAGAGAACTTGTGGGTGAAGATAAAGAGAGATTAATAAGTGAAGGAAACGGGATAAAAACAAGTAATATAAAGGCAATCACTTGCTGCCTCCCACAGGCAGACTGATGCCCGACCAGTCTCCAAGCAACAGCCACTTTGGAAGACAAACTTCCACCTTCTTTGTCTGCTATGTCACTTCTATTGCTGAGCAAAATGTTATCACGAAATCACAGAATCATAGAATGGCTTGGGTTGGAATGGACCTTTAAAGGTCATCTAGTACAACCCCCCTGCAATAAACAGGGACATCTTCAACTAGATCACATTGCTCAGAGTTCCGTCCAACCTGACCTTGAATGGCGCATATACCACCTCTCTGGGCAACCTGTGCCAGTGTCGCACCACCCTCACAGTAAAGAATTTCTTCCTAACATCTAATCTAAATCTACCCTATTTCAGTTTAAAACCGTTACCCCTTGTCCTATCACTACAATTCCTGCTAAAGAGTCCCTCCCCATCTTTCCTGTAGGCCGCCTTTAAGTACTGAAAGGCTGCAATAAGGTCTCTCCAGAGCCTTCTCTTCTCCAGGCTGAATAACCCCAACTCTCTCAGCCTGTCTTCACAGGAGAGGTGCTCCAGCCCTCTCATCATCTTTGTGGCCCTCCTCTGGACTTGCTTCAACAGGTCCATGTGCTGAGGGCTCCAGAGCTGGATGAAATATTCCAGGTGGGGTCTCAGCAGAATGGGGTAGAGGGGCAAAATCAACTCCCTTAACCTGCTGGCCATGCTTTTTTTGATGCAGCCCAGGATATAGTTGGCTTTCTGGGCTTCGAGCACACATTGCCAGCACATGTTGAGCTTCTTATCAATCAAACCCTCAAGTCATTCTCGGCAAGGCTGCTCGCAATCCATTCTCCACCCAGCCTGTATTTGTGCTTGGGATTGCCCTGATCCATGTGCAGGACCTTGCACTTGGCCTTGCTGAACCTCATGATGTTCACAGGGGCCCACATCTCCAGCCTGTCAAGGTCCCTCTGGATGGCATCCCTAAGGTCAGCTGTCCCAGCTGTGTCCCTTCCCAATTCCTTGCCTATCCCTTGCTGAGGGCGGGGGCAGGGGTCAGAATGAGAAAAAGCCCCTTTGAGGGGCACTGCCACACCTTGATGCTGTGCAAGCACTGTTCAGCAACAGCCAAAGCATTGGTCTGCTGTTAACACACAACGTACAAAACACAGCACCATATGACTGCTATGAAGAAAGTTACCTTCATCCCCACCAGACCCAGTGCACCTGTAAGATGCCAAGAGGCTTTGTGTTACGCCAATGACAGAGGCCTCAGGATGTGTGAGGGTTTGTCTGGACTTGTCTTGGACTGCCTGGAGCTGTATTACAGCTTGTTTAGGCATAACATAAATATCTAATGACCATGAGAATATTGCCTACTTGGTTTTAGCAAAATACAGCTGTGGGATGTAATGATATATAGGTATATTAAAGCTATAGGTATATATTTATTTAAAGTATATAAAATGTATACACACACATATCACACTCTTGTACCTAATAGATGGCAATAACAAGTTATTATTCTGCATAGAGTGGATTATCTATGACCATAAACAAAATGACCCTAGGACAAAACACGATGTGGAGGAGTACATGATGACAGCAGGAGCCTTGACTGTATGGAGACAGGGTTATACCAAGACTCAGGGCTGTAGGAATTCACCAGTCAGTCCTAACCCAGCACGGGCTATCAGGCCTCCTTCTCCCCCATATGCTCACTTTTGCAGCTTGTTTCAATTTAATTGTGTGGTCAAATGGTGCAGGTGTGCTGGTAGGTCAGACAGCTGGGAGTGACTGAGGCTCTGGGGATGAGGTGGCCAGACCTGTTGGGAGCCTGGGGCATCTGACAGGCCTCACATGACCTTGTGCCAAGAGAGCCTGCCAGCCCCTTTGAGGGGCACTGCCATGCTCCCCACCACCTCCCTGCCACCCCAGAGGAGGAACGGGAACCACCACAATAGAGGCAGGTCACAGCCTCCCGGTGTTGGCACCTGCACCACAGCACATATGAGGACCAATGATGAGGACGGAGACGATGTGCAGCTGCCAAGTGGAGTGTGTGGCCCACAGCAATGTTCCTCGCAGCTCTCGCACACGGCTCTGCCTACTGCAGCCTGACCCCAGGCTGCATGGCTGCACCATGCCAGAGGTGGCCTGGAGCACTCTCGGAGGCGGAAGAGATGGCAGAGCTTCTTGGTGCTCTCCAAGCCCCAACAGTAACAAACCAGGGGGAACTCAAGACCCCACCCTGTAACTCAGATAAAACAAATTGGTGACATGGCCAGTATTGCAGAAGGAAGCACACCTCACCAGTCTGATTTGGTGTAGACTTAATCCTGAGCAGTTGTGCAGGACATAATGTAAAGGCACCTGGAATACTTTAATGTCAGTAGGAATGCTGTCACACCCTGCTCCAACCTTCCTCCAGTGCGTGCTTCAGAGACAAATACATAACATGACTTATGTTATACACACACAAAATATTATTTCCTTGCAGGTGGCCAAAGCCATGCTGAATAATAAGACCCCTATAGCATAAAACAGTGCAAATAAACAGAGCTACCAGGGATCCTGTCTCCTTTCACCCTCCTTTTTGGTTCAGTCAAACTACTTAATCTATGATAGGAAGAAATTTTGTTATCCTCCTTATTGTTTTATTGTGTGCAGACGTGCCTGGAACAATGTGTGTGAGACTGGCTGTGCAGTTTTTCTGCAGAATGAGGGTAGAGTATTGTGAAGAGCACCCTCATAACCAGTCCAGCTTCCCACTGGTAAAAGCAATAGGGAAGAACGCTTTGGACTCCACAGCTATTCACTGCACAGCTGTAGCTCATTCCCTATTCAAAGCAGGGACGGCTGCAGCCCTTACGTAACTTTGGGGAGAGGAAAGATCTCCTTCTGCACCACATTATGTCCCTATGTCACGGGGCTGAGGTGAGAGAAGTATGCAATCTCCACTTCATCTGGCGCCACATGTTCTCTACATGCCTCCACAGCTGGTGCAGAGAGACAGGAATTCAAACAGGATACGCTACACCTCGCTGGCAGCACAGGAGCTTTCAGCACTGCAGTACAGTAACGGGAGTTGGAGACAGCAGGGAAACTAACCCCAAAAAACTGGATCTGTGAAGATGGCAGGCAACTTGGAAAAGGAACTATTAAGCAACTGTAATTCCTATTCTCTGTTCTAAATGAATACATACAGGGCAGGAACAGAATGGGGATGAAATGATTCAGAACCATATACCAAACTCTAAATACCTCCCAGGCTGGGATTTATCTTACTTAACTTTGGTAAGCCAAGAAAAAGGAAAGAGTTATACATCTAATATACCTATATTCTCTTTTCAAACACCAGAGAGAGGCACCTTTTTTTTTCCCCCTGGATATAAGAGGATCTTATGTGACTGCTTGTTGCTTGGCTAAATTTAGGTGATGTGATTCCTGCCCTTACTGACTTCACATTACAACCTCAATGGCTTGAACTGTGGTACTTTCAAATGGAAATTTTTGAGTTTACAAACAACAACAAAAAAAGCAGCAGCAAAGAAATATTACCATGTGTTTTCACCCCGGGGAATAGAATTGTTTGTATAATCACTGAAGCAGTCAAATTTGTATATTGCTTCCTACACACAAGGATTTTGTTTCCATCTACATGTACCCCGCATTCTGCTGTAAAAAGACAGACCGACCTCCTCAGTGCTCTTTTTTTATAAGCCTGTTCAAAGCTCATATTTCAGAAGTCTCTCCCCATTCAAACAGAAATTTCACTCCACTGTGATATAGAGTATCACTTAGACATACATCTACATAAAGATGTAAAAGAAAAGGTATACACACATGACATACGCTATTAAAAAAGCTGTCAAAGGCATAAGTATGATACAGATTAATAACCCTGTTTTGAAGCCAAATTCTAAGTTTCTACCATCCTCCAATGAAGCTGCTGGAATGATTTATAAAAAAACCCATAAATAATGTTTAAAGTGGGACAACTGCACCTTAACTTGTTCTCTTACCTGCTTATGAACTACTCATTTATTGGTAAATATTTTTTAAAAAATAACATCATTAGAATATCCTCGGGAAAAAAAAAAACCTTGAGAAAGTTATAAATATAAGAAACAAGTCTCTATAATGTAAATGAACTGGCAGTATTACCTTTAGATGCTTCTACTGATCATGACTACATTAATGTTCAGTGTTATGTTTCAAAGAAAATAATTAAAATCCACGAGAAAAGCTGCACATGTTTAATAGCTGGCTATCTGAACGGTGGATAACAGAGAGAGAAATATAAATTATTCCAAGGAACTCTCTCCTAAAAAAACCATCTCCAGCACATCATTGCCACTTCAGGCAACAAAGAACCCTCTAGCTGAACAAATTAAGAACAGGAGCAGTGAGAAGCACATGCAGATCAAGTTGTTTCCTGTACTTATTGTTTCATCACGGCAGCTTCACTGCCAGTTTCTGTTCCCTCTCTCCCCTCAGTTTCTTCAACTGTACCTCCCTCTGTGAGAAAAGAGGTGTATGAAGAAATAAATGTGAGGTGCTGATTCATCTCTATTTTCTTCTGTGAAAGGTAAATGTGAGAACATTGACAAGATGGGGGATTGAATCACAAAAGAAGATGATAGGAAAGTTTCATGCTGGTAGAAAAGTATGTGGAAAACATGAATATGAACAGAGCGATGAATAATTTGTGGTAAGGGTCCTTAGAAAGAAAAGCAACCCATACTGCTTGTAAACCTGACAGTTACTGGGAGATTTTCCGAGCTAAGCACACAAGACACATATCTGTAAGGAGGGCTGAAAAGGTACCCTTACATCTTTCTCCATGTTGCAGTATTCCCCGTGCTCTTCTGTCTTAGAATAACTAACTCTCTCCAGGCTAGTACTGGAATTATTATTTCTCATCTACCAAGTAACACTTCCTCGATATGCTAACATCCAGAGGTAGCATCCTTACGCAGCGACGACTTCTCACATCTTCACTATTGAAAGACAACTCCTCCTTTACACTTGATCCCTAGAGAGCTTGCCTTTGCATAGAAGTTAGATGTTTCAGTACTTCAAAAAAGTTGTCTGACGTTAGCAGAAGTGTCACATTGTGGCAGAGCTATTTTTGTACAGCCTACATTAGGATTGTCTTCTGGCATCAGCAGGAGATCTGATCAGTTGCCAATTGCTGAATGAGACATCAGGGTATCAGGGTAAAATAGCAAAATATAGTAGGGTAAAGTGATACATGAAAGATAGGGTGCACTGTAAGAAAATAATCTGTATTGGGAGCTCTTTAAGAACTACAATTCTAAAAGAAATTATTCAAAATCATCTGCAAACTATATGACAAAGATCTATACGGGATTGGCACAAGTAGGCATTGATGAAGTAAGAATGACTAAGGTGCAGGAAGTTGCTAAAGTCAAGAAACAAGTATGAGCGCAGAGAAAATCTAAAAATGTGTAGAAGTGAAAAGTGAACAATAGAAAGTATTGCTTAAATACTTAGTAATAGGTCAGGTAAGAATGCTGACATTCTTTATGCCAATAGTATCAGCAAGAAGGTCCATTGTGATCATGCATCTAGCAATTAATTTATGTACAGAGATGATGGTATAGAACAGAATAGGAAATTAATAGTTTAAATATTTGGAGAAGCAATTGAACTTAAGAGTCAGCAAGGACTCAAGAAATTAACCTTTAAGTAGATAAGGGCTTATCTGAAATAAGCTCTGAACCAGTAGTGATTATCTTCAGGTACTCGTGGAGAATGAGGGAGACACTCTACAGAAGTGGAGAAGGGCAGAAACAGGAAAAAACTGTGCGGAATTACAGATCCATTCCCTAACGTTAATTTCAGAAGTATGATAAGAAAAGAATCATTTTGTGAGATGATATAGTATTAGGGTAATAAAAAGCATTCAAAATGGATTTTCAAGAAGCCTAATCCCAAGGCCTTGCCCTAAGCACTGGGGATGTCAAACCATCTGTGTCCCCTGGCTGCCAGGAGGCGGGGAGCCCTCACCACCCTTCTTTTGCTGTATACTTTAGTTGCAGTCCAACCTCACAGTCCTGGTCTTAAAAAATGGTTTGCAATAAAAGGGATTCTCACTGACCATTACATCTCCTGTTCTGATGATCAGTAATTAAAATAATGCTCTGGCCAGACCTTTCCAGGTGTACCACAGGCTGCTCACCTGACAAAACCTGTAAAGCACTAAGTCCAAGCAAAAAGTTTACTCGCTTCTCATAACGATCTGCATAGAGTTTACACTCTATCTCACGAAGAACACAAAACGTGAATTTATCACGGCTGTTGCTTGTGAGACCCCTCCCCAGCACAGCCACTTATACGAACACCAGGGACTACTTTGTTTAGAGAATGCACTATTGCAATAGGTAATGGAGAAGACCAACACAAGTAACCAGTATATAATAAAATATTGCTGCAGACAGGTCACAACACAGTGAAGATACTATGTCAGGACACATGCTACTGCACATAGTGCATTTGAAAAAAAACAGACTAGAACCCTATGACTAATAAAACCTGTTTGCATTTATAGCCACTTTTTATTGTCTTATTCAGCTATATCCTTGGATTGGCTTCTGTTCAGTGGATTTCTTTAGAAAGCAAAAGAATTGGGCTTAGTAGCTATGAACTGGAAGTGCTCTAAAAATATTACCATACACTTGTTTTTGCTGTTCACACAGAAAGAATTATGAAATTTCATGAATAATTTACATTGCTTTCTTAGAATTATCAAATACCAATACCCTGTAAATGATGTCAATCACAAAACAGAGAATAGAGAATATTTATAAGAATACGTCATAAGCAAAAATGTTTGATTTTGTCAGACTTTGCTTAAGCAATTGAATATTTAAAAACAATTAACGTAATAAATGAACTACTGTGATCAAATGTGATTCCAGGGAACTTTTGAAGACCAGAAAATTCAATTTATAATCTGTTTTGACCAACCGAAATCCAATAAAAAAATTACTCAATATAATCGGAAGAACTAAGCAATGATTAACCTAGAGTACAAAGTATAAATTAAAGACATACTACGAAATCATAATTTATAAAAGAAGTTATAGTCTGAACACATCTAAATTAAAAAAGATTAAAAACCTGCACAGGCAATTCTTCCAGGGACAGCTGTGCTCTTATGTTTTCATCATCAACTCTACCATTTCAAAAAGACTCAAATATATTTTCAATATTGTACGTTATCGAGTTCCCTATTTAATTTTATGATTCATTCCAGAATCTTCAATAGTTTTCAGTTGCTTTTGCTTGGAATAATAATGTGCTGTCCAAATAATAATATTCTGTGTCTCCAGGGATTATTTAATGCTTCTGCTTGCAATAGCAAATGCTACTTATGAATTTACAGGAATAACTTAAAACAACATAAGTACCTTTATACTTCTAGGGAGAAAGATGGAATAATATGACCTTAGATAAATCAACTCTTAGACAACTTAGA
Organism: Charadrius vociferus; assembly: GCF_000708025.1. Taxonomy (NCBI): domain Eukaryota; kingdom Metazoa; phylum Chordata; class Aves; order Charadriiformes; family Charadriidae; genus Charadrius; species Charadrius vociferus. The sequence continues at coordinate 1,225,149 of NW_009649042.1, read as the reverse complement.
GAGGTAAAATACTGTCTTCCTATAAGCCTCTGTAGGTCACACTTCACCAGCTACAGAACTTCCACATGCCTACTTCAAAATCACCAAATACTAACTGCAAGCACATTTTAATTACAAAAATTTAAAATTAAATATTTGGTCATATCTAAACCTTGTGAAATGACCAGAAAGGATAAATATTTTGCCTTAGAAAGTCTTTAAAATAAAAAATACTTTTGATTTTATACTGCTTTTTGTTCTTTGATAACACTGCAAGTCTTGAAAACTTCTTGATACTTTTGATTGACCAGACATTGTCTCCCTGCTCTTTCCTTTCTCCGTTTCCTCCCCATACACATGCATTTTATATATTGTATCTTAAATGTGAATTATTTTCTACCCTTGGAAAATTAGAAATAATTTTACAATAGCATAGACAAGAAAATATGCAGAAAGTAACATACATTTTGAAGTGTCAAATCACTGATGTTAGTTGATATTGCTCTCAGCCAGTCAGCACTCTCCTGGGCTGTATAAAACTGAAGTATCCCAGTACTAACTCCATCGAGTGCCAGCACTTCAAATGCATTAGATCTGCAGTAAGAAGAAATATATCCGTAAAGGAAGATACGTCAATTTTCTGAAACTGCCCAGTATTTCTCAGTGTTCAAGTGATTTTTTTACCTTTTGACAAGTTTTGAGTCTTAACTTTACCAATCAAAAGTAAGGCAACAAAAAGAAGGATAATAATGGGCAGTACCAGGAGCAACAAATACAGTAAGTACTTTCTCTGTACCAGCATATATATGTGCTGATCATTTACTTCCTTTGAGTATATATGCTATGTTCATAGTAACTGAACTTAAGGTAGTGTATTCAGGAAGTAGGCATTATATCTTTTGAATAAACATAAAAAAAATAAACCAAAATGACTATTTTCTTTATTGCATTTTGGTTTCATTTACGATGAATGGATTAAGTTGCAAAGAACTGCCTTCCCTTGCCTTATTTTCTTGGATTCCTATGCTTTTCTATGTAACGTTCTAAGTAATGTTTCTTTTAAGCTCTTTTATGACATAGGAATTTCAGAAATGTACTTAGAAGTTTCTTCAAATAATGTGGAATGTAGGGCCCTTTCCCAAAACAGCATGGACACATGCTAATGCATAATTGCATTTCATTCATTTTTTTAGGCACCTTTTACATGTTTA
>NW_009649042.1:1113700-1223932 GCF_000708025.1 Charadrius vociferus | reverse complement strand
GCAGTAAGTTAGGCACTGTTTATGTTCCTCTGAAATCCCCCACATTTGGACGCTGATGGGATATGCTTTTTTAACTATGAGACTTTTCAATAGGAACAACAAAAGTTCATTAAGTAGTGGCATGAAAGTACACTGGTCTGCATTTGAAACATGTGACATGCAATGGTTTCAGCAACTAAACTTCAGAAAGCTCCACAGACTACTTAAGTGCCCATGAGTGTAATGAGAATTAGATTTTAGTCATATAATATTGTGAAAGACAATTATAATTATCTGAATAATTGTGCATATGTTGGTTTTGTATATAGTTTGGAGACTATCACTGCTACCATCTACATTTACAAATTAGACATTTATACTTATATGCTATATTGCTTTCTTTTTGGTACTAACCTAGAAGAAAGCAAACTACTGAATCAAGGATACTGCTTTATGAAGTTGCTGGCTTTTCCTGGGATTCTCTAATCTAAGGTGAAGTCTTCTACTGCTTAATTTATGATCTATGTCAACATGAGCATTCAAAATGACACATAGAGGTTAATAGGCAGTTACTCATTCATGACTTACTGAAAAAGCTATTAACCTAACATTTGTCATTTGTAGGGAGTTTGATGGTGAACACGAGTACTGAACTCTATATAGTTGCTAAAGAAGGTCATATAAAATACACATTACACACAATATTAACAAGACAAATTATCCTAATAGACATATATATACACTGATATACTTTACTGTTAAAAGAGTTGTAAAGCATTATACTTGCTGTTCGCAAAAATAACGTTCTTGGTCTGAAGACTTGATATGTCGGCTGATTCCCTTGTTTTCCTTTCATGATTGAATTATCATCGTAACTACAAAAACCTGATGGCAATGGCACAATTCTGTGTCACTTTCCTTTCAGTAATCTGTTTCACCTCTTCAGAAGGAAAGAAAAGGTCAAAACAAATCCCTTTATTGTCTTCAAGTAAACTGAGTGAAATAATCACCTCTCAAGCGTACTGTTCCTTTTACCTAAGTGCTGTAATGGAATGATTTATGGTATGATCTCTTCAATATCCCACTGAGACAGGGAAGATCTGTCATCCCCTGTGCACTGACACACAGTGGAGCATGGAAACAGACTTAATTTGGTCTAGTGAAGAGAAGCCATTCACAATGCCTAACTTAGATATCAATTCAAATATCAAAGCTAAGATGCTAGAAGCCTTAGACAGACGGAGAGGACAATCCAGAGCACTTAACAGAGCCAAGAAACAGTAGGTGCTCTCCACTGAATCCACAAGGTGCCTACATACTAACTCAGCTTCAGGAGATGCATAAAGGCACGCAATGTGAATGCATTATCCAAACGGCACAAAGTTATACAAGTGGCTGATGGAAGATCACAGAAGGCAACTCCTAAGCTAACAACTAATGCAACCAACATGGGCAATCGACATAAAAAAATAACAAGCTTTATTATAAAAAATAAGCAATCTTTTGTAATTTGAAACGCGGTGCTGGCAATAGCGCAGATTACACTAAAATTCCTGTTGTCTTTTACCTTATTAAAACACGGTCATCAGTTATGACAGACAACAAGATTCAAACAAATGCATCTAGAAATCTGAACACATCCCTGACAGGATATTTGCACAGAATCAAATAGGGTGTGAGGAATCCTGCAAGTCCTCTAGTCCAGCCTCCTCACTAACGGGTTTAAAATACAGATCTCTTTTCCACAGGAAGACCGAAACTGGACACAGTATTTTAGATGCAGGTATTTCAGATGCGGCTTCAGGAATGCAAAGTAGAGGAGAATAATCACTTTTCTTGACCTGCTGACTACGCTATTACTAATGCAGCCGCCTGTGTGGTCACCCTTCATCACCCAAGGAGCGTACAGCTGACTCATGCTCAGTGTGGTGTCCGCCAGGATCCCCAAGCCCTTTCCTGCAGAGCTGTTCCCTTGCCCCTGCAGAATGACTCCAGGACATCCTTCCCCAGGAGCTCTGTCTCGTTCAAGGCTTCTGATGTGCCAGAGGCGGTCAAACTTCCAGGCACAGGGGACCGCGACCTTTGGGTCACCACTGGGGCAGGGCTGACAGTGCTGACTCAGGCAGAAAGCTAGTTTTACCAGAAAGAAGCTCAGTGAATTAAATGAAATAGGAAAAGAAAGAGCCAGGGTTTTTCAAAGTTTACAGATGCCAGCCATAAAGCTTGTGCTACTAAGAGAGTGATTTTGCTCTCAGCCTTACTTGACTATGATTATTTCTTGCCTTCAGTTACTATAGTTTCCCTCTACAGATCCCATAATATATTGTTACATGTACCACACTGTGGTCTGGAAAACATTGTGTATATAATGCTACAAGTCAAAACAGATATCCAAAGTAAAAATAAAAGCTTAACAAAATGAATGCTGAGGCTTTTGTTTTTGTTTTAAGTGAAACAATCAATGCAAGGACCAAGACATCACTGGAATTCAGGGGAAAATAAATTCTAGAGGTTTAAATACCATGCTTTCCTCCATTTCCTCAAAAGACAGAAAAGAAAAAAAATAAACAGGCACAACTAAATACCTATTCCTGACAAGGATGAGCTTTCCATAGAATCATAGAACGGTTAGAGTTGGAAGGGACCTTGAAGATCATTGAGTTCCACCCCCCCTGCCACGGGCAGGGATACCTCCCACTAGACCAGGTTGCTCAAAGCCCCATTCAACCTGGCCTTGAACAACTCCAGGGATCGGGCACTCACAACTGGGCAACCTGTTCCAGTGTCCTACCACCCTCAGAGTAAAAAATTTCTTCCTAATATCTAATCTAAATCTACCTTCTTTCAGTTTGAAGCCATTCCTCCTCATCCTATCACTACATGCCCTTGTAAAAAGGTCCTTCCCCAGCTCTCCTGTAGGCCCCTTTAGGTACTGAAAGGCCACTGTAAGGTCTCCCCAGAGCCTTCTCTTCTCCAGGCTGAACAGCCCCAACTCTCTCAACCTGTCCTCAGAGGAGAGGTGCTGCAGTACCAAGCAGTAAGTTTGAGAGGTCACAAGATGCTACGAAGTCATCTCAGCACCACAAAATAAGATGACATGTCTTGGTTTTTTTTTTCCTTCTTTCTCTGAGGCTGCAAGCCCATTTCAAAACACAGTTAGAGGAAATTACCATCTCTTCTACTGTTGCTGTTACTGCACTGACTATTCCAACTAGAAGCAGAAATGCAAGTTTGCTTTTCCTACATTCTAGATATTTGGGCTGACTTACCATCTCATTTCTTATTTTCAGACTTGTCTCCCGATCTGTAATTTTTGTTTCCTGCAAGCATTTCCACTAAGGGGCACGAGGCAGTTTTCTATATTCAGCCTCTTTCTATCTCACTTTCACGGTGAAATGATGAATGAACCTGCAATCCTGGTCTCTTTGGGCTTTTGTTTACTGCATTTATTTATTTTAGTAAAATAAACACTGTCTTTGTGAGAATGGTAGTCAGAATAACAGATAGGCATTGGGAGACTTAAGTTCTCTTCCTGACATTGACGCTTTTCAACAATTAATATTATTTAATATTAATTAAGCATAAAATGGCCACTGGGAGATTTGCAATACCAAGTAGTTAGCTATTAGAGGTGTGTTAAATCCAAAGACTTCTCTAAGAGAAAATGTATTTTCAGTGTCAGCTGGAATGGGAAAAGCTGAATTTTTACTTTATTGGAGGCTAAGAATTTCAGCAAAAGATATTTTGAGATTTTCAGTACCTGTAGCATGTGAAACCATCTTCCCGTTAGACTTATCTCAACGTTTTATTGTATTTCCTTAATAAAAACCTACATGCTTGTCAGACAGCAGCTGTTTTATCTGAAGTTTACTATCATGCTGATACAGACAGATTTGATCAGCTTTGCATCTTCCTATGTCCTAAGTCAGTCTTCCCTCCTGGCTGTATGATTTTTTGATGTCTGACTTCAGTTTTTATTGCTTTGCTTGCAGTATTTTCTAGTGGCTTGTTTGTATTACTATATGGCCCTCTTGCTAGAATTTCTATTCAGCCTGAAGCTTTGTGGACTATGGATGGACCTGAATGGAAATTCTCCCAAAAGAATTATCTGAATTACTTAATCTCTTTGAAATTCTGTGTTAAAAAATAATGAAGTTTTGTATTGCAAATGAAATACAGCCTCATATATTAAAAAAATGTTCAAATTTGCTTATATAATGGGACTATTAAGAGAAACTATGTAGGTAGAAAGATATTAAAGTATTAAATATAAACTTGGATTTAACTTCATGTTTGGTCTTTTGTGAACGTTTTGCTTCCAGTACTGTAACTTTGTTTAATTTTGTATTAAACTTGGAGTACCAAAGTAAGATAACTGAAGTAACACACAGGTATTATGCTTCTACAGATACTGATGTGGTAGAAGAAGCATCTTCCAGCTTTATTCCATTGGATTTGTAACAACTTGTGCAGAAGAAAAGGATAGCGGGAGAGGGGACAGTTTTAGTATTAATGAGAACTCTTATCCTGTTCCCCATAAAGTCACACAAATGGTTACGCTGGCGTTGTTGAGCAGAAAGAACGAGGGTAACATTGTCAGCTGAAAGTGAAAAGAGAGTAGGATGCAGGTGTGAGGTATCTGGCTTTGCTGCAGGCAGAAAAATCTGAGGAATTTCAGTCTCAGCAAGCTTTGTTTGTATGGAAGAAAGAGGTGGAGGAGTCTTGCTGGAAAACAGGAGCAGTTTGGATGACTGAAAGCTCTATGCAGTATCAGTGGGCTACTGTCCTCTCGAGTGCAGAATGTATAGTAGGACTGGTCACTATGATGGGCTGGAGAATGGAATGTATGTAAACTTATTAATACGTGTTTTATAATTCCAGCACAATTATTAGTTAGTGGCAATTCAGGTGAGATGTATTTCACCCTATTCAAGCATACGAAGTTCTGTTGCCTAAATACATGGGTGCCTAAATACAGAAGTTCTGTTGCCTAAATACATGGGTGACAGGCAGCAGACACAAGCTGGAACATGGCCAATTTCAATTCAACATTAGATTCTTGTTTTGTTTTCCCCATGAATGTGATCAAATACTGGCACAGGTTGCCCAGGGAGGTTGTGGAATCTCCGTCCTGGGAATTGACAAGAATTGACAAGAGACGGCCCTCAGACGGCCCTCAGCAACATGACCTGATTAGACATGCTTTGAGCAGGGAGCTGGACTAGGTGACTTCCAGGATCCTTTCCAGCCTGAATTATTTGACGATTCTATAAATGAGTCATGCTAAACTTAGGAGCTATTTTGTTACATCATAAGCAAGTGCACAAGATAGGTGAGCTGGATCATTCTCTGGAGATGCTTAGCTCTGTCTATTGACTCCAAGGTGAGTCCAGGGATTTAGCAAATTCATAGGTGAAGGACTATTAGACATCTACAGTAATGTGAGATGAATCTCATCCATTAAACTCCAATCCCACAAAGATTTTAAGCATGTGAATAGTCCCACAGAATTTAGGTGGAATTTTATTCTGCCTTAAGTTAGCAACGTGCAGATGTCTTTTTAGAATCAGAGAATCGTAGAAATGTTACGGTTGGAAGAGACCTTTAATATCAAGTCTAACCGTTAACCTAGCACTGCCAAGTCCTCCACTAAATCATGGCCCGCAGCACCACATCAGAGTGCATTCAGAGCATAAAAGTCACATGCTAATTCTGCTCTGGAAGTACAAGAAAATATTAGTAAATATAAATTAGCAAATCAAACAAGATGGGTTTCATCATCTTATTGATTGCACTGGCAAAATAATTATCAACGTTAAAAACTCTTCAGCTGTATTTTCAAAAAGTCTTAATGCAAGTACTTACAATTTATTTTAATCACTAGGATAATAAAGATGCGTGTTATTTTCTAATTGCTCCTTAAGCACAATGGAAGTGTGTGGGAGAAGTTAAAATTTTAAATAAAAAAATCACCCAATTGTATTTCACAGTATCCCCTATAGGAAGACTAGATTTATCTTAACGATGTCTGCAGAGCTGATTTGATATGTCAATGGCTTCAATCTCCAACATAACGCACAGGTGTCTCTAGGAATTTTTTGACACACATAAGATGGCTAACAAAATCTGTATTTGGATAATAATTATTGGATTACCAGCCACTGTAATGCCGGTTCAGGTTCAGGCTCAAGCTCTGTAAGGCTTTTGACAAAAGGAGAGTCTATATCTTATGACAATAAATCTCTGTCATGACTACAGAGATCATCAGGGTCATTACGTTTAAATTATATGCAAAAGACTACTTCTTCAAGATGTTCAGCTCTCTACACTAATTAATTATCCAATTCATAGTGTATATGAAATTCAGACTTGTTTGCTGAGGAAAAAAAGATGTCCACGTGCTTGATCTACACTTAGCAATGTGGTGGATTTCTTTGAAATCTAAATACCTTCTGCATTCAGAAGGAAGAGCAATATAGCTTGACCAAATAATTATTATTGATACATAACACAATGCAAATCAGTTTTTTCCCCATAGCACTCCACTGAAAATATGTATTTCTTGAACAGATAGATATTTTGCAAAACAACAGTGAGAAACTAAGTAATGAGCATCACAGACTTCAACATGTTCAGCTTGCTCCTGAATTTTTTTTTTTCTATTTTGGTGTCAAAGCAGGTCTGCTGCAGAAACTCAAGGCTATTTATCCTAAGGCATTTATTGAAGACATCTGGGGGTAGAGTCTTGCTGAGCTAATCCTGGTGGATTAGAATTTAGTATGTTGTCAGCAAGCACAGGAAAAGACAAAATAAGTCTCAACTTCTCCAGAAACAAACAAACAAATAGTAATAATTCTTTGGACTCAGTGGTAATATTGATATGAATAATTCCTTGAGAGTAATAATCTGTTTATCTCTTTGTGGGGGACAGGATTTATTTTGCCTTTTCTTCTGCTTGCTGGCAATATGGCATGGTGTGATCCACCATTCTGTCTTCTAAGGGATGCTATTTACTAGAGCAAAAAAGAGTGAAGAGGTGTCACATCAATTTTCCAGAGCAACACATCATCTTTGGGGGAAAGTAGAAATGGTTCCTGAGTACACGCATGCTGAAAAGAATGCAAGTGCTTCTTTTTTGCCTGTGGACTTAGTTGCAGCACAGATTTTAAAACCAGAAGCTAAATATTGTGAGGCGGAAGACTCAAGAAACAAACTAGCTTACTCTCCTTATGTTGGCTTCACGCTACTGACCAGAATTAACGGGATGCATTTTAGCATGTGAATATATTGGTCTAGAGTGCAAAGAAATCTCCTTAGTTTTCATGTCATGGATTTTTGATACACTTTCAGACTGCAAGTTTATTGCATCCAAAAGTGTGTTTTATTTCTGGCCAAAATATTTTACATCACTTCTCACATAAGGAACAGGTACTAAAGCAGTCCCAGTCTGTAATAATCAATATTCAGTGCTGATCTTTTATTATAACTGTGTGGTATAGCTCCTGCCTAGCTTGTTTTTCCTGTCTATACCTTGATTTTTCTCTGATTTACCAGCTTATTCTAGCCAAGACTAAGTCAGTCTCTCATTGCAGGCAGATCTGCAGAATGCCTGGTCGCTTCTTGGGCATCTTTCTCTTTATATTCTGTAGACTGCATTTACCTGATCCCTTGATATTGATTTCCAGAATGTCTCGCTGCTTGAGCAGAATTGTGACGAACGTACTGGAAACATTTATTTCAATTATGCTTTTAAAGAAAAACACACATAGCAGTTTTCAGCCAGTCTTTAAAAAACTATATAGCACAATTTAAAAAAAAAATCCACTGACTTCACGCCTTATTCTTTTTACATATCACCTGAACAATGTAAGTTTTCCTGTGCCTCATATTCCTAAAGACATAACAAAGTGCTTTCTGAAGTGCTCTGAAGATGAACAAATTCAGAAGAGATTACAGACTGGACTCCCATACAGATGCCAAGCTAGCTTTAGTACTTTGCAACTATAGTCAAAAAATCAATATGTATGGTGGAAATCACTAATCACATCGCCCACAGTGAAATATATCAATTTTATTACGAGGCTATCAGGTCTATATGCCATTGAAAACAAACGTCACTTTCCAACTCTATGCAGAATGGAAAAAAAAAGTTGAAATTCCTTAAGTGCCAAGGGAAACCCCAGTTGCCAAATCCTAAAATACTACAGCTAAAAATACCTTTCGAGAAAAGAGAGAATTTCCAATAGAAAATTTTATGGTTTAATTTGAATAACCAGAATTGTACATAGATTCTAGATGGGGCCTTAGCAACGTTAGTATAATGGTTTTAATGCTTCTTACATCTGGGAAGTGTTTCTCCTGCTATACTCTAAAAGATGTATTTCTCCTTTGTAGGTCTGCAGGATAGCAGTGTTTCAGAGCTATTCTCTGGCTAATTGCCTAATTACTCAGTCCTTGCCTTCCTCTGCTGCCATCTACAAAAAGGTTCACTAGGCTCCCGTGAAAAACTATTTCACATAGTTCTTTTTGCTGTAGTAACAATCCTTAATGTAATTCCCCAGCACTTCGTAATATTGTGTTGCATCTCATTTCCAATAGTTCCATCCATTCATAACATATCGTGCTCCTTTTCTGTACTGATGATGCTGATTCTGTGTCACCAATGATTTTAATTAGCGTACTGTTTTCTGAATCATCAAATAGCCCTTAAGAAACACTGTTAATAGTATCCCTCCAAACCTATATATTTTTTTTTCATCTTACATTTTATCAGATGTTAATCCTTCTGCCACTGTCTCCCAGCCTGTGGCTCCATATGTTTGACTGTGATATCTTTTAGGTACATACTTGTTCTTCTTACTCTCATGTTCAAAATAATCATTGCTGGAAACTGTGAGAAATACTTATTCAGTTTTTGTAACTCGGAGAGATTGTGTTTAACTCCTATACCTTTCTCAATATGTTTTATTCAATTTCTTACTTTCCAAATTATTTATCTAATTAAAGGCATTTTGTTAACTCACTGAAATGTTAAAATGGAAAACAGAATCCTTCAGAAAGATTCTCTTAAGAAACCAGTGAGCCAACTAAAAAGAAAAAAAAACAAACAAAAAATCCCATTCAAAAATAATAACACAATATTCTGTAGTAATTGCAACGGCCACAATACCAAGAAATAGAAAATAACTAATCTAATTAAGTTGTTTTGTAATTGGGATCATAGCTACATGGGCTCACAGCTACTGAATTACTTCCAGTCCACTCATTTCTTCAATTTAATTTCCATCTTCCAAATAAGCAATTTTTTTTTTCAGTCTCTAAACTCATAACGTTCAAGAGGTTATAGGTATTGTACCTTCACTTAAAGCTGCAGTCAATACAGCAAAAAATGACTATATAGTACTTCAAGCATCTGCTGTAAGGACTGAAAAATGCTTATTTACACATTTTTCCAAATAAGGATTTAGACATTGTGGAATAAAAATGAAAGATTATAAATGAATGAACTACTTTCTCCATTTTCTAGACTACTTATCTTCACTTTTCTATCTGAAAAATAAAAACACCCCAAACTATGCCATGAACTACAAATTCCTTTGCGTAAGAACTACCGATCTCATTATTTCTCTGTTAAATTTACATCACATTTAGTGACCAACTCTACCCTCAACAGTCAAAAAATGTTTCCATTACCAGCTAGCAATTAAGGGTATTGACAGGAACAGAGTTCTCACTGTACATATCACCTTAGCTCTTGCAGTGAAAAATGACATTGATGGATGGTGAGGTGTGTAGAATGATAGAAGTAGTGGTGCTATACTATAAAGGCAAGTGAATAAATAAGTTACTGAATTAATAACTAATCAAGAAGACTGATCAGCATGCTGCATAGAAATGTTCAGATAGAGTCTAATCATATCAACAATATGAGATATGCTAATCAAAGGTGATTTCGGTTGTTAATACAATGTCTCTTTTCTATGTTCATACCTTCTGAAGATATCACTGGAAAGACGCTGCATTGAGAGGAGGAAGGACATCTACTACACTTTTTATCTTTCCTTTAAAATATTCTGGGGGATTTTTTTGCTTTTGTTTTGTGATATGGACAAACACACTTAATGGTCCCACTCTGAAGTACTTTCATTCATTCCTCTTCATGCATAAGGAAGGTAAAAATTCTATCCCATTCTCTCTCACTTCTGTTAATATCTTATGGTGCTGACAAAATCTAAAATATATGAAAAATATACTCTTGTGTCATTAAGTCAGTAGTCTTAAGATTTCCTGGGAAAAACAAAATGAAAAGTCAAATGAAATGGAAAGTCAAAGGTAACTCCTTTCTCTTATAATGGAAAAAGAATAGCAATCAAACAGATACAGGTATTCCTGGCCATCCACACAAGAGCTAAAAGTACGCCTTTTTTTGCCAAAGTTACTGGACTACTCAAGTGCAGTACTGAGGAATTTAAACTGCATAGTTTAACCAAAACCAAAGTAATATAGGCTAATCTGATTAGATTAGACTAGATTTGATCTAAACCACATTAAAATTATACTATAAACAAACAGACAAGTCTAGCTATATAATGTTTCTAATTGAAAAACAGTAAAAAATATTTAGAAGGTTGGTGACATGCCAGACACAGTCATATGCTGTATTTTTTAAAATAAAGGCAACAAAAATATGTCCTTCAGCAACATATCAGACTCTGTTCGACCTAACCACAGGCAATCTTTTTCTTGTTCCTAAGGTTATCTGAAAGTCAGAGATTATTTACATCACCAGAAAAAGAATGCTGAAAATATGAAACAAACTTGAATATGACGGAGAAGAAAAGTGAATGAGGTCAGAGCGGCCATCCAGACTGGCTGGCAGCAGCTTACCACATCAGAACAGCAAGAGCAGATGGACTTACAGACACTATAGACAGAATATACAATACTATATATTGAAACAATCAGTCTGTGATTGATTTTAGTAACAAAAGTATGCTAAGTCTGCTGTAGCCAACTGCAAGAATTTCACAGGTGAAAAACCTGGTTTTCTATCAGGGAAAATGGAAAAACGCAGAGTATGCATCACCTATTAGCGGACAGACAGAAGAATAATCATAGAGGCTTCAATATCCTTTCCCAAGCCATATCATATTGCATAGTTATGAGGGAATGTCAAAAGCCAAAGGGATAGAGCTGATTTTGATGGAAAGAATGATACAGACTTCCGAATTTAATTCAGGTAGGAAGTAGGGGAAAAGGTCTTTTATACAGTCCATCTAGCTGAAGAGAAGGCACACAGCTGCGTATGTGAAACTACAGAAAATACTCCCAATAATTCAGCAACAAAGACTTAAAAAGCAATCTGGCTGTTCTGGTGCCAGTGCACCTTCTCAAGACCAACTGAGATAACTGAGAGGATAATATATAAGGAAGAATTGCAACAAAACGAAGTTATGACAAAGAACATGAGGAAGACAAAAAGTTACAAGGATGACACACAGACTCACGGACTCATTTAATACTGAAAAAGCAGGCATGCTGTCTACCAACATACCCAGATAGGTTCCAAGTAAATATTCAAAAAATGAAAAAATTAGCAAATTAGTCATTAGGATCCATGATACATTGAGACAAATTGTCATGGACTCATTCAAATGACTTTGGACTGATGGCAGAAATGTGAAAGAGAGCAGAGATGTGTAGATATAGTTGAAAGGAGGATTGTTATCCAGACTGATGTCACCACTTGTAATTGCTTGTAGGTTTTATTTCACGCAAAGTAGACATGTGATTTTAGAGAGCAATTACTAAAAACAAATGTTGTAATTTGCGCTTATATGAACATGGGTAAATGTAAAAGAAATGATGCAAGTGGGGTAACAGCAAGAATATGTACCTGTACTTCACAGGAGAAGAGAATAGAAGAAGAGCAATCTGGTATCCCTCAGGCAAGAATAAACACCTTTAGTAAGAACACGGGAAACACCTCATCCACAGTTAATCTCAAGGTGGTATTCCTTTAATGCTCATATAGATATTTTTGTTGGTTTACCAAAACAAGCAAGGAGCATTTAGTAGAACTAAAGTATCATGGGAAGGTGACAGGCTCTGTAGAACAATTTTATCTTCCTTTAGAGAGTTTACAACAAAAAGGAAAAAAACCCACCAAACCAGTAATAAAGGAGTGTTGTGTATACTAAATATATATATATATGGGAGCAAGATGCAACACGGAAGAATATGTCTTTCCAAGATTGAAACCAAAAGCACTGAGCTCCTCAATCGTTACAACAAAAATATATCTGTGCTGGGTTGATCCTGGACCAGCAGGTAAGCCTCCACACTGCCAATCATTCCCCCACACCTCTCCAGCGGGACAGCAGAAAGAATAAAAACAGGCAGAAAGCTTGTGGGTTGATATAAAGATAGCTTAATAAGCAAAGGGAAGAGGAAACAAAAACAACAAACCAATCCACAACAAAACAAGTGATGCAAAGGCAACCACTCACCATCTCCCTCAAGCAGAATGATGCCCAGCCAGTCTCCGAGCAATCGTTAGCTCCCCCCAACCACCTCTTCTCCGTTTTTATTGCTGTTACATGGCATGAAATATCCCTTTGGTCAATTCCGGTCAACTGCTCAGGTTGTATTGCCTCCCAATTTCTTGCCCACCCCAGACCTACTGGTTGAGTAGGAGCAGAGCAGGAAAAAGAGAAAGCCTTGATGTTGTGAAAGCACTGCTCAGCAACAAAAAAAGCCACAGCATCATATGGGCTGCTATGAAGAAAATTAACTCAACCTTAGCCAGACCCAGTACACTATCAGAAGGTCTTTTGTGTCAAAGAATTCTCAAAATGCATGTGCTACTGTTTGGGGAAGTGGAATCCCTTGGGATTGCTCTATCTAATGCATAGAGTGCACAGAACAGGAGTGAAACTGCTGCAAACTATCAGGATGATAACTGAACTCAGTTCCACCTTCTTCCACTTATCCTTTAAATTTAAGAACATTGATGATAAGTTGATGATAAGTTGGTCTAAATGTGCACATACAGATTTGTACACTTAATTCACAGGAGAGCTTCTAAGCCTTGAATGGTTGGAGGTCTGTGATAGATTGGGAAGGGCTGGGCCACATGAACTGGTCAGCTGAAGGAGGAAGGAAAAAAGTGGTGGAGGAAGTGATGAGAGACTAAATAAAATGGAAGTAAGAGTTCAGACAAAGACTGTGGAAGAACCTACAACTTTTCTGGATAATTTATTATTATTCACCTGTGATGCTTTAATACAAGGTCTGGGAGAGGAGCTGCCAACTGATTTAGGCGACTAACTGTCTAAGTTAAAAGCAGCATAACTGTCCTACTAGAAAAATAATGTTTTTCAGATGATTTTCAGGAAACAGGTAACAAATATGGAATAGATCAAGAAAGGTATACACATGAATTTCTGGTACCTCCTGGTAGCAGGTGATCTGTATAGCTGATGCTTCAAAAGAGATTCCAATTCCCTCATTAACAAGAATTAGACTAGACTAGACTAGAACAGAACAGAACAGAATATTTTCAGCTGGAAGTAAATAAATATAGGGCAACCCATAAAGAAAATGGAAAATAGCAATAACGAATGAACTCCTGTTCCCATACATATGGAAAACTGTGGACTACTTGGCCACAACTGCTGATAGATTTGAGGCAGTCCTACCACACAGAAGTGTTTGGAGAAAAAAGCTGATGCATGCTGTGATGTGTTAAACCTTTCTGAAGCACATTATTTATTGAAGCTTTATTAAACTTCCTTTTTATTTTCATCTTTCCTGAAGTCCAGGACAATCACCTCTGACATCTTATTGAGCCGCTACTTTATGAACCATTACTTAGCTCTCTGAGATGTAAAAAGATTCTACTATCCACAATACAATATTTTGTACCAAGTAGTTTGCCAAAATATTTTGTTAATATGAAAATATGAAAATGATATGCAGCATAGTCATGATGATTGTGCATTATGTTATAATTTGCAAAGAAAAAGGAGAGTTAATTGATAATATTAGAATTTGAGAATACGGAAGTATTCTATTAGAGATATGGAATGAAATGTAGTACCTTAAAAATTAATTCAAGCAATGCCAAGCTTAACCTCTGTACGAGCTGCTGTGCTAACTGAATTCCCAAGATGCAACAGATTATACAAACATATTTGTAGGAGCCATGTTTATTGTCTGTTTTTACTTTATCTTTGGTAATTGCCATACATGCCATTAATTTCAAGAGAAGATGGACTGCATAGTTTTTAATAAGAAGACTTTCATATCTCCACTCAAAGAATTCTTATATAGCCAACACTCCACAGCAAAATATTAGGTACAGCTAGCTAACCCAGTGCTTCCCCTTTTAGATTACAAACCTTAATTTATCTGTTCCAGCTTTGTACCTCGAGATTCGAGCCATTGACAGAGGAACTGATAAGGTGTCTAGCCAGCGCTTCTCGTATTTTGGTTCATTAGCTATGGGTGAAGAAGGTGATGATGGAGCCTGTACAGAATAAATGAGAATCAGTAAGTGCAGTTTATCAGATAATATAGTGAAAAAAACATGAATATGCATCTCTGGCTATACTTGTCTCAGAAGTGAATAATTATAGCAATAAAACTATTCAAGAAACTCAGGATTTAGTAGAGAAATAAAAAGAACTCGTGTAGAAAGGAATGCTACCTATCTTGATATTATGTTTATAACTTAATTTCAGTATTGCCTTAACATTAAAAATATTTACATTTTTGTTAATATTTATATCTGACAATAATAAGGAAATTGGTTTTAGTCATTAATGTCCTGAACTCTCTCTAAATGCAACATGAAATACAATTTGGGTATAAATTAATTTGGTCTGTGCAACTCTTCTACATGTCTCAAACAATCATCAGAGAAAAAGACACAAAGAATATCCTAATGTAAAGACTACTTTAGAGAACACAGGTTTCTTATTTGGGCATTGTGACTTTTATCCATCATGTTATTTAATAGTAGACTGATGAATTTTGAAATTTCATCTTTGAAGTTTTCCTTCAAACACTTTCACTAGAAAGGGAAGATTGTTGATACTAGCTAAGCAGTAAGGGATGTCCAGATCTCAGAATAGAGAAAATATAAAATTTTACAATCTACTAATTTCATGTAACCACAGCATACAAAAGAAAATAACCCTAAATCAAAGGTGTGCAAATGCAAATTAAGTTAAGGGAATTAGCTTGGATATACAGCTATTGATAAAAGGGTCTACTCAAACGTAACCTAGAGCTTACATACGGACTGTTCAGCCTGCTCATATATGTAGCATCTTATGTATCGCAACTAAATATTGCATGAAGGCACCAAGAATGAAACAAGATAAAAAGA
Organism: Charadrius vociferus; assembly: GCF_000708025.1. Lineage (NCBI taxonomy): Eukaryota > Metazoa > Chordata > Aves > Charadriiformes > Charadriidae > Charadrius > Charadrius vociferus. The sequence goes on along the minus strand of NW_009649042.1, from coordinate 1,208,559 downwards.
AGACAGTTATGAAATTTTAAAAGTTGCCACAGAACCACTGAACCATTCAGGAAACTGCAGAAAGACATATGTCTTAGTTGACAGACAGCAGCAGAATATGCAGTTGTTCCTAGTGAAATAATATCCAGAGGTTTAGATCATTGTATCAATGACTGAAAGTACAGAACTATGCCCAAATTGTCAAAAAAGACAGTAACTGGTTTTGTTTGCAAATTATTTCAAAATACTGTTTACAGGCAAAAATCAATTAAATTTGAAACAGATTAGAAAATGCTGGAAACTACTGCTCAGTGTACCAACTCAGATTTATGAGCATGATTATGAGCTTAAAAAAATGCTTATTAAATAAACAATAGAACGAGATAGGAGTTTCTCACTGAATGCATAAAAATTATAAATTGAAAATTTAGTGGTACTTATATCTCTGCGCTACCATGACAGCTGAGCATTTCACTCTTTTATAAAGATAGCAATACTATTTACTGAGAGGCAGCTGAGAAGGATTCAGTGTCATAGATATTTAGGTCAAAGTTAGGCATTTGTGCTGTCTCTGAACCAAAATTATTTGTCCCAGGTTGTACAGAGGACTTTCCAGTAGAGAAGGAAGTCAAAAGCTGGTTATTTTTATGTGAGCTGTAAATATGCACTGACTAGTACTTACAAAAGCAAATATACCACAGAATGACCGAACTTCAGCTCTGTGGTGCCCAGGTGTTCAAAAGCCATAAAACTGACTCAAAATAAAGAGCATTCTGGGAATTGTTCTATTTCTATTTCTTCTCCTTGCTTATAAGGATTTAGGGTTAATTTCCCCCCCCGCCCCACCCCCCCCCAAGTTCTTCCTTACAGTCATCAAGGGCTGATCTTTCTATTTACTGCTTTAAGTAAATCAAAATAGTGAGTTTCACATTCTACCAGGGGGACTGAGAGTTAGTGATTGAGGCACACTTTTCTAGTAAATGAAAAATTTGTAATGAAATTGCCAGAGTTGACAACACTAAAGAATCTTTTAGACTGCAATCTCTTTGGGGAAAGGAATTTCATTTAGAGTATTTGCAATCCCTAGAACAATCCAGTTTTCATTTGATTGAGATCTCCTGGTGTTGTTGCAGTATGCATATTTCACAATCAAGTCTGTAGACTAACTCGCTTTCATAGAAATATCCCCAAAAGGCTAAGGTGTCTCCAAAGCTTAGTACAAATGTAATAATATCATAGTGAAGAAGCTGATGCATATTTTAGAATTCTGTAAAAATTAAAATAATTGGCAGAATCACATGCAATCTGTAGTTGAAAATGATCAACATAATCTAACGTGCCTGTCCAGAAACTGAAATGACTAAGAATAAAGCTCAAGGTAGCTTATTACATGCAAACATAAATGCTTGAATATGATCACTGAATTTAAATGCAAGAATCAGAAAATAAAGCAACATAAAAATTCCTGAAGCACCTTCACCTGTTGTTTCCATCAACTCTCAAGACACAGAAAATGTCTAGAGAATTTAAACATAAACCCCAGTCTTTTTCTTGTAAACTATTAGCTGTACTTCTTTTAGCAGGCTGTTCAAGAATATTCTCTAACACTCTATGGAATTAAAGAGCATTTGTCAGAAAAAAAATTTCATGGGTGGGTCACTCTTGCAATTTAATGTTTCCATTTGGCCCCTTACACTTCAATCAAATGCTTTAGTAGGATACCAGGGCAAAGAAAAAAAAAATCTCAATGTAAGTGAAGATCAGAATTTTAGAAAATCTACATCACAGCTATTCATTCGATTCATGAATTGAAGGGGAAAAAATGGCCAAAACCACCTGGTCAAAATCTATTAACCTCAAAGTTATGATAATACATTAGAGAAATATTCTTGCCAAAATGCTAAACTGTTACAAGTGATGTAAACTCCTACAGAAAATGTGGCTTCTCCAGACAATTTCAAAGTTGCAGTATTTGAAAAACACACTAGAAAGAGTAATTATGCCCCACCGAGTTCTGGACCTGTACAAACCCTACTGCATGATCTGAACATTAATGACCAAGAACAGGGAAAGGATATGAAGGAGTCAAACTGGTCCAAGTTTCAAATGCCTGTTTCTTACTAAGCCATATTTTACAAACCAGTTTACAGTAGAGCAGAAAGTTGGACTGACCCCTCTTTATCTTCTTAAGGACAAAAGAGGGCGTAAGACCATTGCACAGAAACAAAACACTGTCATAGGACCAGTAGTTTGTTTTGTTCAGTTTGCCCTATAATTTATTAACACTTCAATCTGAGACAGATCCTTTGATGTATCCCCTTCTAAACACATGGCTAAAAATAACAAACAGAGGAAGAAGCAAGTCAATACAACTTTTGCAAATAGAGGTCACACCTCACAAGTCTTTTAGAGTTGACCAAAACTGTTAATTAATATGAGAGAAACAATTGTGAAGGCGTACTTGGGTTTCCAAAAACCTTTTGTCCCTCACAAAAGGTTCTTAACTAATTTGCTCTGAAATAAGGCAAAATGCTCACACAAATTAATAATTAGCTAAAATCAATCAAAACACATCAGTTAAGAACCAGTTTTCACTGTGGAGGGGCACTATCAGTGGACTCCCACAGCTACATATACCATTCAGCATATTGATTAATGATCTGGACAAGATGGTGAACAACAGACTGACAAAGTTTACTACGGACAAGAAGTAACAATGGTAAAAAGAAAACCAAACTGGAAACAGCTGCAGAAGCAGCTCATGGTACTGAATGACTGAGAGATAAAAGAACTGCTAAAAATATAGTAGATAAATGTATAGTAATGCACATGAGGAAAGACAGTATTAACTTTCCCCATACTGTAACGGGATATGAACAGGCGATTAACACTCAAAACTAAGATCTTGCTGTTGTGGGAAAAGCAAATGTTGAAAGGTATGGAATGGTTTCCATGCAAATAATGATTAAGTAAACCAAAGATTCATTAGACTGGAAAAGAAGCAGCTGAGGGAATTGTATGATAAAGGTATGTAAAAACATAAATAACAGAGAAGGATTAGGAAACAGCGATTCACTTGTCCTTTTCATATAAGAAGCAAGGTTAGAGGTAAAATACAGTAGGATAAAAACAAAGACAAACTGTATTTGTATAACAAACTCTGGCTCAGGAAGCCCCTATGCCAGAAATTATAGGAGATGCAGGAAATACACTCTAAATAATTCTACATATTTCCTTTGTTCTTGTATTCTCTTGAGGGTCTCTGCTGGGGACAAGCTATTTGGCTAGATGGTCCTTTGGTGTGACCCAGTGAACCGAACTGGCTGACCTTCAAGCCTTCTGTCTACGAAACAGCTGCTGCTGCTCGTGTTGAAAACTCTCCACACTGCTCCTCCAAAGCATATAAAAATTTGTCTCTTTAGAGATCATCTCTGCAATCACAGCTTTTATCCTCTGGTTCATTTCATACCTTTGGCTTTCCGCTGAGACCGCCAACAATGCTGCCAATTAATGCCAATTTGTTTGTAACACCTGTCCATTAAGAAACGGATTGAACACAAAAATATCATTTTTGACAGAACACTGAACAAGAATCAGGTTGCAATGACACATAATCACTACCCACCTGGGACAGCTGTGTACTGGTGACCTGGAGGAAGGTCTGATTCTGTATCCCATTAGCAATCATTGACCTATGAAGGACAGTGTAGGCAAGTGCTTTGTTGCTTTTTTAAACAACTATATAACAGCTCATTATGGGGCAACCAAGAAGTCTTCCCACAAGTAGAATGAGTCCAAAAAAATCTCCCATTAAGTGAGAGACCTAATCAGACATGTCTCTATAATTAAGTTTCCACTAAGAACACAGGAAGGAAGGCAAAAGATCACAGCTGGCTGAGATGACTGTAAACTTTTAATCTTTGTGTGACATACGACTTCAGAGCTTGGGAAACTCAGTTTTTTTACCTTACTTTTTTTTTAAACTGTCTCTGATTCCAAATCTCTGCAAGAAAAATGTCATATCCTCAGAAAGACGTATTTCTGAATTCTACCTAGTAATTAATTGCAGTTTCTGCTAGGGCCACGCCTTCAAAGCAGTCACAGTGATATTTTAGGTTGACATATCGCTCTTTTGATAAACATGGGCTTCAGGCAGGTTGAAGCTGGGTTAACTCATTCACTTTTGGAGTCACAAATACTGAGGGTTATATTACTCAGTATGCTTAAGCCTGCTTTTAAATATACTTTTCATCTCATACTACTAATACTCTCTGGTTTGCAGAAAGGCAAGTCCTGCGAAGTCTTCACAGTGTATGTAGAGGAAGGACTATATCTGGAGCAGTAATGTATCTCTTGCAAACATTGTCATATCACAATTAAGAAAAGAGGCAACAATAACTGGTACAGTTTATTCTTAGGAGACTAAACTAACAAGTGTCAATGATTTCTTCCCTTGAAAGAAGCTATTTTTTTTCTTTGCTACCACAGTGCCTGGCTGTTGCCACCAGCACTAAGAAATGAAGGACAGGAGAACTTCTGAGCTTTCTACTGTAAATGTAACCAGTGCAAATGATTTCACAAAGAACTTATTTGTGTTTTATAAGAGTGTGACTTTCTATCAAAACTGTTTAATTTTTGCAGTTAGTTGCTAAATTACATGTTTGAGGGTTTCAAAAGACTGGCAAGATATAGACTTGTAAACTTAAGTATCAATAAATTTATTTTAATTTATCTGAGTTAATAAATTTAATTAATTGTTATTTTGATGCAGATTGAAATGCAAAACAATCTAAAAGGAAACAAAAGGTTAGCAAATGTGATGGCCACATACAAGAAGGGCCAGAAGGAGGAACTATAGGCCTGTTAGTCTGACCTCGGTGCTGGGGAAGATTATGGAGCAGATCATCCTGCGTGCCATTACGTGGCACATGCAGGACAACCAGGTGATCAGACCCAGTCAGCGTGGGTTCATGAAAGGCAGGTCCTGCTTGACTAACCTGATACCCTTCTATGACAAGGATACTGTCATAGACAGAGCCTATGACATGCTTAGCAAATGAGAGAAAGGCTGTGGATGTTGTTTACCTGGACTTCAGTATGAAGTCTTTGACACCGTTTCCCACAGCTTTCCCCTAGAGAAACTGGCTGCTCATGGCTTGGACGGGCATACTCTTTGCTGGGTAAAAAACTGGCTGGATGGCCATGTCCAAAGCATTATGGTGAATGGCGTTAAATACCATTGGTGGCTGGTCACAAGTGGTGTCTCCCCAGGCTCAGTATTGGGGCCAGTTCTGCTTAATATCTTTATCAACAACCTGGACAAGGGGATCGAGTGCACCCTCAGTAAGTTTCCAGATGACAACAAGTTAGGTGGATGTGTTGATCTGCTTGAGGGTAGGAAGGCTCTACAGACAGATCTGGACAGGCTGGACCGATGGGCTGAGGCCAATGGTATGAGGTTCAACAAGGCCAAGTGCCGGGTCCTCCACTTGGGTCACAACAACCCCATGCAGCACTACAGGCTTGGGGTGGAGTGGCTCCAAAACTGCCCAGCAGAAAAGGACCTGGGTGTGTTGGTCAACAAACGGCTGAATATGAGCCGGCAGTGTGCCCAAGTTGCCAAGAAGACCAACAGCATCCTGGCCTGTATCAGGCATAGTGTGGCCAGCAGGGCCAGGGAAGTGATTGTCCCCCTGTACTCAGCACTGGTGAGGCTGCACCTTGAATATTGTGTTCAGTTTTGGGCCCCTCACTACAAGAAAGACATTGAGGTGTTGGAGCATGTCCAGAGAAGGGCAACGAAGCTGGTGAGTAGTCTGGAGCACGTCTTATGAGGAGTGGCTGACAGAACTGGCGTTGTTTAGCCTGGAGAAAAGCAGGCTGAGGCGAGACTTTATCGCTCAAGCGATAGGATGAGAGGAAAGGGCCTCAAGTTGCACCAGGGGAGGTTTAGATTGGATATTAGGAAAAATTTCTTCACCAAAAAGGCTGTCAAGCACTGGAACAGGCTGCCCAGGGAAGTGGTTGAGTCACCATCCCTGGAGGTATTTAAAAGATAGGTAGATGTCAGTGGTGGCTTTGGTAGTGTTAGAGTAACAGTTGGATTCGATGATCTTAAGGGTGTTTAAATGATTCTATGAATTTATGATTCTTTGAAATAAGAATCAAAGTGTACCATTAAAGTCTTAAGCCTGTTCTGTGAACTGGTTTTTCTACCAAGCACATGTATGTGTAAGAGGCATGACTAATTCTAGATTACTGTGTTTGTTGATACTGGCTCAAAAAGAGATTTTTGCTATTTCTGATTTGGTGAGCATTGCTGATAATTTCGAAGAACAATATAAAATATTTCTGTGTAAAATAAGTATACAAAAATGCTAGCAACATTAATACATTTGATATTTATATATTGAAATATTTTCCTTGTAAAAACAACTCTGAGGTTGGTATCATAGAATCATAGAATTATAGAATATCTCAAGTTGGCAGGGACCCATAAGGATCATAGAGTCTAACTCCTTGCTCCTCACAGGAGTACCTAAAACGAAATCATATGACTATAAGCATTGTCCAGACGGTCCTTGAACTCTTGAAACGTTAAAAAATGGCTTGGCATAGCTTCATTTCCTTAAGCTATAACTGAAAACATTGGCCAATAAGTTTTAATGGATTTTGGTAAAAACTTTTAGATCAGTAAATGCTAACTTTCTTGTACCTTTTTAGTGCAAATTGGAGTGCATCTTGTCAAAAGTCTGTTAGGAAAATTACTACAGCATACTCAAAAGAAAGCCCTCAGTATAACAAGCTTTTCAAAGTAGGCAGATTTGTCTTACAGTTACTCTGAAGGAAGAGAATTAGACGTATAATTTCTTGCATCAGCACCGGCAACCATTCAACCCACAGTGAATTGGATGAGCTCTTGTATAGTTTTCAATCAGGTCTGTGACTGAAATATATCTATATATTGTATATACATATATTATATATATTTATAGATATAGGTAGGATTAGTTTTCAGTGGATCAGTGAACTGATCTAACCAATGTATGGCTGAGCATTTGCTAATATTTATTCCAGGGATAGACAGGAAACAGGCTGTAGATTGGTTGGAGAGGAAAACAAGACCGCTCCACTTAGCAGTAAAAGTCTTACATTAGCTTACTTTAATCACTGAACAACACAATTAACATCTGTTCAGCTGGGAGTATAGACATGAGTGAAACTCTTGTGATGCCCAGTTGAAGAAACACATTATTGAGATATCTACTGTAAATAGGAGTCAATTAGAGCATTCGACTTGTCTCAGAATTCAGAGGGATTTAATGACGATATCAAAATACCTGTATATTCCTTTGATGCAGCATCAATTCAGAAGAGGGTCTGGGTTTATTTATTTTTAATGGAATTCTTAGATGCAGGTGCACAATGCTGTGACAGCTTTAAGAAGACAGTAATTATCTGGTAAAGTATGCATCACCAAATCATTTAATAGATAAAGGCTTCTATACAGGAAACAAGCTCTTCCAGATGAAGTAACAATTTGGACAAGTTATTTGATGTCTTTAAAATTCAGTGAAAGCAGCAACTTTTAATTATACCACTCTATTCTACATTATTTTAATTAACAGACGTTGTTTAATTAAATGGGAGGAAGGTGAAACAGCATGTGAAACAAGCATACTATCCCTCCCTTTTTATCACAGAAATGAAACACTGTTTTTAATTCTAATGCTGCATCACATTCACGCTTTTGAAATGTAATGACTGCTCTTGAGGACATTTAATGCTTTTTAATTAATGGATGATTTTGCAGACACTGAGCACCTATATGTAGTGTTTACAGGGAGTGTCTGTATAGCAGTACGTGTTAGGGACTTAACACTGCCCTGTTCACGGCAGTAGCTATGCATTTAAATCAATGGGATTACTATTTTACCAGTGAGGAACCAATGACAAACCTTTCATTTATATAAGTTTCTCTAGAAGTGATTTACAATGGAAATATTAATGAATATTTCATTACAGCTGTGCTGCTAGGTGCTATTACATTATTGTTTTTTTAATGAACCAATAAGGTACAAGCCTGACTAAGATATTTTTAGACATTACATATGGACTACTTCACAGAATCTTGCACCTTTTTCTTTAATTTGTTTCCCTCGGGCTAGTATGTAATTGGTTCCTGAGTAACCTCAACAACCTTGTCTGGAACACCTCTCCAGATATATTCTTCCTTTGGGGGTAGGGGACAGGGGCCAGAGTAGTTTATATTAAATCTCAGCACAAAAAGCAGGAAGTAATTATGACTCTTCTCAAACAATAACAGCAGTCAGAAATCAAAACCCAACATTAAAGGTGTATAAGGAAAAGTCTGGAACAAAATATAATGTTGAGATGATTATGGTGTGACGCTATAAATGGAAGTGTACTCAAACTTCAGCTGTTACAGACAACTTTTAGCAGCCTTTCATATCCGCAAATGGGGTGTGCTGTCCTTGCTTAGAAAAATTAGCTCAAGGTTAGGGAAATTCTTTGAACTCTACACAGTCTGCACATCCCCCAGGATAAATCTGAGGTTTGACTCTTGCTTGCATCACTAACTAGGAGCTCAGGAAGTGTCAATTTGTTGCAGGACCTTGTAGAATGACACTGGATGCAACTTTGTGGGAGAACTCGTTGCCTCAATTTTATTATTATTTTTCACTATAAACCGTTTATAGCATGTACCTGAGCTGCTGGAGTTCACCTATGATAACATCAAATCTAGAAACAGGTCATCACTATATGCCTCTCTTCCATGCTGGTGATCATTAGCAGTGCCTGGTATTCAGAACAGTAATCGCACACTAACTTGGGGCAAGAGTAGATGGATCTTTCTAGTTAAAAAAAAAAAAAAGGAAGAAAAAGAAAAAGCTTGCTTTCATTTCTTCTAACACTTCAGCTTCCTCATTTAGTCTTCAATCTCATGAATGCCACCACATATATTTCTCTCTAACCAAGGACTTCTGATACTCCCTGCTAATACACATGAAAAATGGCCGCTCTTTCTGTTCACCGTGTTGGCAACAGGTCAGAAATGGTCATAATTTACCCATACAACAGAATTTCAAATTTCAAACTTCTGTTTATAATCTAGTCCTGACCCGAGGTGGTCCATTTTGCACCTGTGTCATAGGCAGGAGAACAGATAATAAGAGAAAAAAAGAGAGATTATTTTGTCCATGAATTGAATGTAAATTTAATTCCTCCACAGCTCTCATTCTGCACTCCTGAATATCATGGGCCATATGGAAGGGCATAATTCACTAATAAATAACACCACTCCCCAAACCTCCTTTGTCTATCTGTGCAAATGAAAGGTGCTCAATGCACTTGGTGCAACCTACAGAGCAATAGAACTCTCCCTAAAACAGATTCCTGGTGACTAGTCAGATGAATTGCTCCCTACGATCCATCAAGCAAGCAAAGGGATTAAAAATATTTTAATCACAAATGTAATTAAAAAAAAAAAGTAAATGCATAAGGATACAGAAAATGACCCAATTTCTATCAGAAATTATAAAAAAAATATAAATTTGGCTTTATATCCAAAGCCATTTTCTTTTTGCTGCTGCTGCAAAATAAAATGAACAAATTCATAAGAACCATAAGAAACAACGCATTCACATGAAAGGGCCCTGTATGGGAAAAATATGTATAATTAAAAAGTGAAACCAGATACCTAAAAAATGCAAGAAACTGTTTTCTACTTGGCATATTAGTTCCATTGTGATCCTGCTGTACTTTTTTCTGAAAGATAAATAACAAATCCAGACTCTTTTACCTGAACTTTCTTGGTCTTCAACTTCTTTTCAAGTGGCAACAGGTTTGGATTTAGGCCAGCCCCCACTTAAAAAATTGAAGCTGCCTCCTTTGACAGTCTGTGAGTATCAGATTAATTTTCAGTGTTTTAAGTGAGTACTTTTAAAACGAGTATTAGATGTCATAAAGCAGCAAATATTGTTCAGTGTTTGTTTATTTAGCAGCTAGTAAGACTTTCTTTGTACTTTCAATGCTATGTTTCCTTACACCAGCTTTTGTTAATGCTCTAATTTAAAAACAATAATTCCTAAAACCGTATTTGACTTAAACTTCACTGGGAAATTATACAAGTGTTTAATTGTTGTGCAGAAGAAAGGACCAACCTGATCAATCAGATGTTAAATACTGGAAGAAATAAGTCTGCTGAAAGGATTAGCAGTGACAGTGGGGATCAATACAACTAAAAGATAAGACTTTTAAAGATACCTTTTATTCACTTCACTTCACTAATGTCATAGTGAAAGTCCCAAACAACTCTCATCACAATTAGAAAAACACAGCACTTTTGAAGAGCTAAATCTAAATTAAACAATTTCAATACTCAAAACCATTTCCTTAACAATTCTATAGTAGTGGAGTAGGAAGGTGTTATTTAATAGGTTTTTTCCAGTTTCTATGGCTATGATTTCTGTGAGGTGTAATCATAAACAGAAAATTTGGATTATTTTCCCTGTAGGTGGAAAGGAGACAGTCACTTTATATTTTATTAATTGAGAAAAAGAAGCACTTATTTGCAGTGTGTTTATCTTGTTTCATAAAGGTCCTCAGCAGAATAGCAGTTCAAAATATTTAAGTGTAGCCAGCTGTGTTCATCTATTTTAACTTTCTCTTCGACAAATAAATGGAAGACATGGTGATGATTACTTTCATGACAGTAACCAGCGCTGTACCTCTAACCGAGCTATTTTTTGTATTTATTACATTAATTGTATTTTATGCACGTACATTACCAGACGATACACTGTGAATTGGAAGTCAATTTAAAGTTACATTCCTTTCACATTCAGTGAGAAAATCATGGATTTTCAGATCAAGAGTTGGCAGAGTCTATTGGCATCGCATGCTAAACCGTTCTAATAGAAAAGGTATCGATCTGAAATCCTGAAAATTTTCTTCTTTAACGTAAGCTACAGGATGACAAAAATGAAGAATAAAATAAAGCTTCAGAATGATCAATAGCGTGTTTCTACTGACTTGGAGGATGCTACAGGTACATTCAAAAAATAAGGCTATTGAATCTTTCAGATGTAAGGCACCAATTCAATCTCACTTCAATGGTCTGGTCACACACTCCACTAATGTATCCATCAGAATAGCTTTTACTCTCAGCAAGAGGGTGTTCACGCTCCTTTCGTGGATCCTCTTCCCCTTTTGCCTTTGCAAGTTTGGGATTGAACCATATCATTCTCTTACTCTGGAACCAGGACTACCATTGACATTAAAGGTTCAGCATTCTACTGATCCCACCAAGAGTTGAGCATCTGCATTTTTTCTTTTTTAATAACTGTACTTGATGATGAAGTAGGCAATGTCTTTTATAAAGCAAAACTTTCTAATTTAACAGATGAAAAAAAACAACCAAGAAAAAAATATTTTAAAGCAATTTAGAAAATTTTAAGGGCCTGTTTAGTTTCATTTAACCAACTAAACTAAACATACACTATCAAAATTAAATTAGAGTTCTTAAATTACATGAACACACAGAAAATCATGATTTACTCTAGTCTCACTTCACATATTAGAACATCACTTTTAGAAAATTCAGGGAAGCTGGATTTTCAAAGAAATGAAAACCTACTACGTTCTCCCTTTGCAAAGTAACTCACATATTATTCAATGGTGTCTTAAATGGGAATTTGTTTTATTTTCGGTCTATTTTTTTTAACCCCCGATTTCTCCAGAGAGCTGGCCTGGACATCTAGGATATCTGGACATCTAGAAGAATATAATTCAGAATTCTTCATTGTTTTGTAGTTAGAATCCTTCAGGTAAACAACGTGTAATCACTAGCCTAAAGACCACCTCCTCTGAACATTTTATGTTCCCCTCTGAAACTTGACATTGTGTTTAATAAACCACTTATAAGATACAGATGAATGTATCTGCCACTACCAATCTCTATAGGATTCGTCGCAGTGCCCAAGCACAAAATAATTAGGTGTGAAGAGAGCACTTCAGCTCATTTCTCTGTGTTCCAGAGAACCCTGTTGAAGTGCTATACTGCAAACTGCTCTGATGTTATAGGGAGGATGTTTATAAATCCTGAAGATGATATCACGTCACATATAACAGATGCTTCACAGCAGAGGTGATAAAGATCTATCTAACAGAGGCAAGCTAGCACCAGAATTGAAAATGGTATAATCATATTAGGCAGAAGCAGCTTGATGTTAACATGGCTAAACTACTGTCTACATGATACAAGCCAGTATCACCACAACATATTCTATTGTGCCATGTGAATTTTACAGCCTGAACACAGCATTAGCTCAAATGTCTCTATATTATTGTTTTTCAGAACAGACATGCTGAATGACATCTTGGTAAAACAGGCACAACAGTAATTCCTTACCTCTCATTCCTATCCTTTCCTTTACCTTGTGCGTTTTCTGGACCAGAATTCCACTCATAAATATACGGGCATTGTCTAACATGGCATGGATCTGACTGTGGTGAGGAAGGTACATAGAACTGCAATACAAACTTACAAGATGCGATACTCAAAGTGAGTCAGATCTCCACTACCAATGACAGTAAAAAGGGACATAAATATCCTTAGGCTTAATGGGCAATACCGTTATAGGAAATGTTGGTTCTATTCTTCCTTTACTGTAAAAATGAAAATATCTAATTAAAAAAAAAGTAGAACCACTCACTAGCTGACAAAACACATTTATAACCACTTTTGAAGATCTGATCACAGCTCAGTTACACTCACAGCTTAGTTTGATAGCAGCTTGACCCCACACCTCCAGCGGACCATCTCAAAAGCCAGTCACTCCTGTTCAGAATAGTTAGAAACTTGCTTTTGCATTTCACATAAAGAATCTGGCATTTTTTCATTTTGTTTCCTATGAAGAGAGATCATGACTTTTTTACTAGGCTAGATATAATGTAGATTGTTTTGCTTTATTTCACTTCTAGGTCATAGTGTCTGGTGCATACATAGCTCCTCATGTGACTTTATGTCAAGCTTCAGAAAAATTAAGTGCTGTATAAAAACAAGCTACTACCTTAGTATTCTCCTTTTCTTACCTTCTATTTTTCCACTTACATTTCAAGCTTATGCACAGTCTTTTCTGTGCTGCCTTGGAAACTAACTCTAAATTACTCTGTTCCAAGTCTACAAAACTCCAGCCGCTAATTTACGGTTTTATAATGCGTAGAATTCAAAGTGTGCAATTCCCACAGTACAGTGAGAATGATTATTCAAAGTTATTATGGCACACTCATTCTAGCACTTAATAGGCATTAATTTACTATAACATGCTAATGCAATCACAGGCAATCATCTGACCATAGCCCTCATAATGTAAGCTCTTTGCAGAAAGGGCTTTGATTGTCTGCAGAGCCCCTGGTAGACAGGCATTGCAAAATGCTGGACCCTGAGGGCAGATTTGGGTTCTTTAGTAAGACAACGATACAAGGTAAATAAAGGTAATAATTATCTGGATAATTAAAAACTAATAAGCATGAAACCTCCTGAATCTATGCTCAATTTGGACCCCAAGCACTAAGGTACAGGCATCCACACAGAAAAGCGTATTTCTATTTATTTATTTATCATATGTATATATTTATATTGTCATATATATATTTATTAGATGAAAAAAAGCCTTAAGTATTAGTCTGGAAAGCCAGTGCTCAAAATAGTACAAAGCTTGGGAGAAGTACGGTAAGCAGCAGACACTGATATCTCTGGCTGAGTAGGAAAGAAAAGGAAATACAGAGGAGAGGAGAAGCCTTCACTCCATTCACTGGGCATTCCTTCTGTAAAATTTAATAGCCAGCTGAAAGACTACAGCTGCAATTTGTTAGGAGCTAAACAAGTTTTGAGCACAAAGGTCCATGTCCTTGTACAGTTAGTACTTATATCTTCAATCTTCATTTTTAAAAGAACAACATTGTCGCTTACTAAGACATCCTATCTTCTTTGGCTTTGGTGACTAGTATTTTTCCTGGAGAAATGATTTTTTTTTTTTTTTTTAATACTGCAATTAATTCAATCATAGCTGTTCACTGCAAAAAAGAGAACTGAATGTCCTCTGGATTAAAGAAACCACCCTTTTTCTTTCTTTATGTCTGCTTTCCCATTTTATTTCTTTTTCCCCCTTTCTTTCCTATCACAAAAGTTTGCTCCAATAATTCAATTTCACTTTCTTTTCTGAATCCCCTGTATATTTCAGCATCTATAGCTGGACTAAATTCAATAGTACAATACTACAACTCAACAAAGTATGACAACAGTTCACACAAATTCGTGCCTCAACAATGATTAAATCTTACTGTGTTCACTCCTCCAAGCTTCTCAGTTGCCTCAGAGTAAGAACCTAGCAGCCCAGGGCCCCACGTTGGCTACTTTGTAAGTACAGAATTTTACAGTGTAGGCACTTAAAAATCAATCAATCAAACAAACAACAACAAAATAATTAAGGTAGACTTATAGTCCTACACCAGCATTTTGAAGCTCAGAATGGGAAGAGCACTTACATAGCTTACATTATGTTTTGATTATTCATTTGCTTACAGTGTTAGTTGAGTTTCCATTTAAATGTAAACCACTGTCAAAGAGAGGTGATGAAGCTCCACTGCTGTGATCACTGGATGGTCCAGGGGAACCTGGAAATCAGATCATGAAAAATAATTGCTAAAAATATAGGTATATATCAGGCAATATCTATTCCAGCTGTAAAACACAGGAATAATTTTTAATATAAATCACCAAACCAGGCCAGAAGTACTACTTGTACTTTAGAATGACAGCCAATAAAATGTGTCTGACCATATGCTATACTTTATGTCTAGAAAGTAAAAAAGTAGCTAGATGTCATTTTATAGAGGCTGTGCTCATGGGAATTATTTGTATGCTTAACTGTTTGCAAAATTAAGCCTTTTTTCACCGAGAATGAGATATTAAAATACAAATAAGAAATTCAGTTGCACAAATCCTATTAATTTAATGAATAAATTCCCCATTGAGTGTTGAAAGTCTCACCATAGAGCCACGGACTGTATTTTTAAACAAAGCTATTAAGAAACTCTGAGGCAAATACTAACTGTACACATACATACACTTTATTAATGGATATATATTTTTTCTCAAAATACCAATTACTTTCAAGAATGATGCACCTTCTCAAACTGAGAAATTAAAACCAGTCATCTTGAAATGTTAATACTATGTTAGTATGTTAATATTACACAGTTATATTCCTCAAGATAGCTCTTTCTTTAGCAGTTATGCATCATGATCTTGCTTTAGTAGTTAAAGTGACTCCGGGAAAGCTTAATACTTTTGTAACATACAATAATGGAAACAGCACAAAGTCACATCACTGTGTAGTTTTTGCTGAAATATAAAATGTTAACATATAGCACCAATAATATACAATTACTGTCAGACAGCACTTGGTCTTATCAATAAAGCACATAAAATCAATTTCACAGAATTATATTCATCATCACTGAAAACTCATTTTTCCATGTGAAGAAGTCACCTGAAATTGCCTGTAAATCATTTCACATTAATAGGTCTGTCAAGTCTAACATCACAAAAGTCAAAAAGTCATTCTTAGTCATATATTTTTGTATGTATCTATTCCACATATCTGAAAGATTTAGCAAAATGGGACTTAATTCAACAAAAGCTCGATTTCTCTGTAACAAATCTCTGTCAGTTCAGTGCCGAGGTCTCAGAATTATACACTGAATTCTGAAGTTTCATCATGTTTTCATTTGAGGCCCTTTCTGTACAGCGTTAGATGTATCTAGCTACAACATTTTGTAGCTACTATATATGTACAGTAGACTACAAAAATCTATGTTCAGACTCACAGATGACCACAACGACTTTCTGGAACAGAAGAAAATTTCTAATTTTTTAAAACAAAAATAATGAAATAAAAAGTCTGGCATATTCTCCACTGAATAGTCTCCCTCTTGGGGAGTCCCACTGTCTCCAACAGTAGACAACTGTTACGGGTCCATGAGTCAATCAGATTCTTGAAGTGGAATTACCCTCCCTCTTCAGCAATTTAAGCATATCAAAGGACTTCAATTTAGGTATTTTCAAATCTCTAAATCCAGTTTTTACCATAATACAAAATACTACATTAGAATACTTTTTTTTTTTTTTTTTTAAGTTGAGAAAACTGACATCCATTGAAAAGGAAAGCTAAGAATAAAAGGTTAAGGACCAAATTTCCCTCCTCCCACAGGGTCCCTGCAGACTTGCTTTTCAGCTCAGCAGTGTCCTTTGGTTTTCTGAGTCAAACTACACAGGCTCTTTCAGGCTCCACTACCTCCAGCACTTGATTGCAAGCAAGTTCACAAGTCTTTTAGTTTGCTTCCTACCTATTCTGCCTCACTCACTCATGGACTACTCTTTCATGGTCTTGTTCATTTTACAAGCTCCCTCTGTATATGCTCAACTGCTTTCGTGGCAGGTGCAGTGCTCTCATCTCTCCAAGGAGCTCCATTTGCCTCCCCACATGGCAGCCCCAAAGCAATCAGGTAGTCTTTCCTCCCTGTTCTTAGAACAAACCACAGTATGTACATACACATGATATACACGATACAAAAAATAGTAACACAAAGTAGATCTTGTACTGTCCGCTACTGTAGCCCTTGCTAAAGTAGATGAGATTCCAAATCAAGTGTTAGGTATCAGTCCAGACTCTGGAACTAGTTCAAGTAGTTCAAGAAAGACTATCAAAACAAAGTGTTTACATAAAATAAAACATCTGTTACAACTCACCTCTACATGACTACAATACAGTACCCTGATGGGTACCGATGCTGGAAAAAAAGTATTTGGTATGTTGTGAGATTTCTAGCAAACATTATTGCCTAGCTCTCCTCTTATCCCACCCGCACCATAGTTAGACAGCCAGCCTATGAGACATGCAAACTTACACTGTGACTGGCATCATCTCTCTGAGTTGCTTATTCTCAGCTGTGGCATTTTTGTTCTTTTGAGAAGGCTGCGTTAGGAAGGATCATGTGGGTGAGGAGAAAATCTTTGCCTGATCTTTACCTGAGCAATAGCTGAGTGTGGTCAGAGGAAAAAAAATACCTTACCCTGTATGGCGAGAAGGGGTCAGAGAGAGAGAGAGCGAGAGCACGAGAGAGAAAGCGTGCAAGGGTATAGGAGTCTGCAGTTCACAAAAGAGACCGAGATGCCCCTGGGGGTAGCAGGAAAAAGGCAGGCAGAACTTCAAGGTGAGGGAAAGAAACTTTGTGAGGATCACAGGGGATTTTGCAAAGCGAGCGGTAACTCAGGAAATCACCAAGCTAGCTGACACTAAACCTAAAGCAAGAACTTATTTGCAGGGGTACAGGTAGGAGTTGTTAATAAATCCTTTTATATTCTTTTTGACAGAATCCCTGAGATTTTTCAATTTAAAACATTAGGTATTCTACTACTCATTTTAATAAAGCCTGGATTTTATTTTTAACTTTAAAAGCCTTAAGCTTTCTAGACCTAGAAAGGTCTCTATTAAAGTTCTGGTCAACTCAGAGTCCCATCAACAGGTGGTTTTTTATCTCAGTCAGTGAATTACACCAGATCTCTAAATAACAAACAAAACCCCCGAAATGCAAGAAAGCATATCAATGTACAGGGAATAGTCAGCAAGACTTTATCCTTTACAACAATTTGTCTTATGATCAACATTGCTGAATGATAATGGAGACCTCTTGTATATAAATAAAATCTCATTTATCTAACTTGCTAATTATGTCATAGGCAAAAAGCTCATTCCAGAACAACCTCAAATTTAAAATCAGCAAAACACTCGTGGTAATTTTTGATTACACTACAAGCTTTGCCATTTCCGAATATTCTGATAATTTGGTATGACTATCAAAAAGAAAAATTCTGAAGAGAGCCTGCTTTATCATAAAATGTCCTGAGGGGTCTTCCCAGCAGCAATGAATGCTGTCTAAAAAGGTCCTATGAGCCCTGCTCAGCTCTGGAATGGGTAATGGACTTAGCTTCAGAGAATACTTAATGACAGTACCCAAGAGCTGATGCCATAATTATTCTGTAACAGGCTAACAAATAACCCTCATAGCCACTAATAACTTCCTGACCCAGCTCCAAAAACCAAAATTCCTTCCTTTGGTTTTCAGAAACACAAATCTATGCTCTCTCTAGCTGACAGTGACCTTAGGGCAAACCACAGGCCATGGGAAGAGGAATCATCCTAGCCATGGAGCCAGACAACCCAGTGAAGCAGACAGTTAATGACCCTACTGGCCCATGCTAACTTCTGATCCGGGCATGATAGCTTTTTGAGAAAGAATTATTTGCCCTATGCAAAATTATGCCAAGCATTCTGTAATATTTTATAAAATTGCTGATCAATTTCCTGTGGCAGAGAATATTTCCTGGCATAATTTAATTTACTGTTATAGGCAGTCTCGTAACATTCTAGTAAGGGCCAAGATTGACTGTGAAAGAGACAATGATCAATACTGGCACAGTGCCTCCTACAAACACAGAAACAAGCAGTCCTTGTCCCATCCTTACGTGTCAGTTAATCAGCAGCCATGTCTAAACCCATGCCAAATCCTGTATTTGTTGTTTACAACCCATGAAGGAGTGAAGCAACCAGAAAAATGTGGTGAGAACTGTAGGAAGATACTTCCCTGCTGTGACATCTTGTGCTTCTCCTATCCATGGCATGAGATAGCGTAAGGAAGGAAGAAGTATGAGAAAGAAGCAGGGTCGGCAGATGCTACTCCTGATAATGTACTTACAAGAAATATTAATAATACTAGATAATAGGAAGAGACAATATGATTGCATTTGAACTGAACACACCACAGTACTAAAACTGCCAGCATAGGAGCTGGTCTGAATGCTTAAAGGTAGGGCACCATGAGCCTGAGTCTTCTGGGATGCTAGGGAAGGCCAAGATGCTTCAGATGTATGCATGTATATACTGAAATCTTGCCTGTATTGTGAGTTGTTAAGTACTTCATTGCATAGCAGAATTGCTGCTTAGCTTGTTATATGCACCACTGATGCTTCATGACTGGAATTCCCTTTTGTGCATGGGCTAGTGAAAAACTCTTCTTGAAATGGGGCGCTTTGTCCCACCACTGCTATTCTCTATAACTTCAGTGTATGGCCCTAAACCAGACCTATTTTCAATAATTTTCTACACCTTATTTGCTTATTTCCTCACCGAAATAATGAGTATTATGCCAAGTCACTTATCATCTCACTCACTGAGCTTGGTTTCAGCCTGTATGGGATGGCTGAACAGAACATCCTGGAGAGGAGCAAGCTGAGGTCCAGCTTCAGTTCCGAAGGGTCATTTCTTAAGTTCCTCAGCTGTCTGATCATATTGAGTAAATCCTTTTGTTGAGCATTTAGCATAGGAGTGAAGATGGGGGTTCATGCACGGGACTAGGCAGGATAGTACAATGCTTGCCAAACATTTTCTCATGCTCTGTGTAAAGGAGGCAGCTCTAATAAGCTACCCAAAATAAGCCGTTTGTATCCAAGATGTCTGCTTCATTTAAGAAGAATTTCTTCTCTGCTGTGCTTGTTGATAGTCTGTGATAGCTTGTCTAAAATGGCACAGTCCTCCCTGTTCCAAACAGGTCTTCTTTGAACAGCAGTAACCAGGGGCAGACTCCAAATGGTGCCACCTGGCCGCAGGCTGTGAAACAGGCCCTTTGAAAGAGAATGAAGGTTTTTATAAGGTGAAAGCTCCTGGTTCAAGTGTTCATGGAGGCTATTTACCTACAGAAGTCTTGCATGCACCTCTGGTTGCACAGAGATAGAAGATGATCTGGTATCCCTGTTAATCACTGCTTTCTCTTTCCAGAAATAGCACTTTATGGAAGCAGTGCCATGGTCTCAGCCTCCCAGACAGGAATGGCTGCAGTGCCTCCTGGTGAGAAAGGCGATGCAGGAATCAGCTAAGTTCCTCTTCTCTCCTATGATGTACCAGGAGGGCACCATTATTCTCGGACCTGAGTGAACTCCTTGTGAAGGTGGCAGCTGTCTCACGTGGAGTGTGTACTGGATGTAAGCGGCAAGGTTTTAGGGGGTGGGGTGGCTCCAGGGGTTGGAGATGGTCAGGGGCTGCCCTGGGCCAGACACAGCCAGTTCCAGATGGCTCCAGCAGAGCCACTGCAGGGCACAGCTGAGCCCAGCAGCCAAGCTGGTAGCACTTCTGGGAAACTATTTAAATAGTTTCTTAAGAAAGGGCAAGGAATAGGAGTGAGGAAAAGTGTGAGAAAAAAATCATACGAACCTCAAGGTCAGAGAAGAAGAAGAGGGAAGAGGTACCCCAGGGCTTGGAGCAGAGATTCCCCTGCAGCCCATGAAGAGCAGCTATTTCCTTGCAGCCCAGGGAGGACCATGTCGGAGCAGATACCCACACTGCAGCCCATGGGGGAGCCCACGCTGGAGCAGGTGGATATGCCCTGAAGGAAGGTGCAGCCTGTGGGGGATACATGCTGGAGCAGATTTTTCCTGAGGGACTTTAGCCCATGGAGAGGACCCATGCTAGAGCGGCCTGTAAAGGACTGCAGCCAGTGGGAAGGACCCACACTGGAGCCGGGTAAAAGTGTGAGGAGGAAGGAGTGGCAGAGAGGAACATTGTGTGCTGACTCCAACCCCTCATTCCCCATGCCCCTGCACCACTTGCAGGGGAGTTAGAAGAGTCAGGAATGAAGTTGAGCCTGTGAAAAGGGGTGGAGGGAAGGTTTTGTTCCAGTTCATTTGCCTTTGTTTCTCACTGCCTGACACCATTTTAATAGGCACTATGTTTAATTAACTTTCCCCAAGTTGAGTCTATTTTGCCCATGATGGTAATTAATAAGTGATCTCCCTGTCTCGTTCTTGACCCAAGAGCTTTTTCTTCCTATTTTCTCCCCGAGCTCTGTTTGAGCAGGGGGAGTGAGCGAGCGGCTGGGCCGGAGTTTGGCGCTTAGACAAGATTGACCAACCACAGGTTATAGAGCCTGTGTTATAAAGTGTGTATGTAATGTCAATCAACAAGATGAGACAACATTGCTTGTAGGACTGTCATAAACACAAATGAATATGGCCAACAACGCAGAAACTACTGGTAAGACCCTGCTAGCTTGCCAAAATCATGTCTAAGCTTAGATATAGTTATGCAAGGCATTATAGATATTAGTCTATAGTTGTCTATAGGTAGATAGTCTATAGGATAGAAAAGACAAAACCTGAAGTTTCATTATAAGGAACACTGACCAGAAAAAGATCTCCAAATGTAAACAGAAGATTTCTTCAAATTTAGATTCACTTTTCAAATGGAAATGATATGCAGTAAGAACTGAAATAATGGTTTTAGCATGAAATGGATAGTCTAGCTTAGTATAGGCCCTTCAAGTTTGCTTTTAATAGGTGTAAGAATCTCGATGAAATGACAGATACTCCTCTAATGTCAAGAGCTAGACCTGTAAGACCTATAATTCTGCTGAAATCAAGAAAAAACAAGTACATAGTTGAGTCCAACTTACATAAAGCCCCAAAACAAGACACACTGTAAATCTGTTTTGCTTAGTTTGGAAAAAGAGTCATATGTAAGATAAACTGGTGCAAAATTATGTGGTCTGATTAAGTTAGCTGATATATTATGTACACTTTTCTGCTTGCAACATTGATTTCAAGTGTCTTGAACATTTATATTTGCTAACCAGGAGAACCAAAACTTTACCTCATCTGTGTTGTTCACAAACAATTTACTATTCTTAAACTACTCACTTGTCACATCATAATTCTGCTCTTTGACAAAAATGACATAAATATCAAAGTAATTTATGAAATATGCATACTTAATGTTATCAATTTGTTTGGTAAGTGTCCTGACAATACCTTTCAGTGTGAATGTATGACTCAAATGTTTGTAAACACTATTTTATTGTATTCAGGCAAAACTTCTGTAGAAAAATTGTCAGATATCACCCATGACTGTAATGCATTTTCATGAGGTTTTCAGTTTTATTTTGCATAAACTATACAAAAGCAGTCATGCCGTATGCATTAGATTCTTACACGTTAAGCAATAAAGCACACACACAATTTTCTATTTCTCCCTGTAAAACGCTCAAGGATTGAATTCCTATTTCTGTCACTGTCACCTTATTATGAGAATACTGCAAAGAGGAAAACAAATTACTCCTATCCGTTAATTTCCTCTTACCTAATGGGAGCTTTAAAAATGATGGAGCTTCCCTGAGGTACTGAACAGTGATGGTAACTTCATCGCCAGCATTTCGCAGTAGGTGTACCTGTCAGTGTGACAAATAACAGCTACTTAAACCAAAGAACCACCAGTCATGGAAAGCACATTACTTACAATGAAATCAACATCTCTGTTGATCTATAGTAAATTCAGTATGAACATTTCTGACTGGGAGCGAAGAATATCTTGAGGGTCAAGCCACACCAATGACGGATAAGAGTAGGCAAGACCAATGGAACAACCTGAATAAATAATTTGGTGGGCAACTTGAAGCTGAACAGAACTTCTTACAAACAAATTGATTTTATAAAACCAGCACAGGGTAGTAGGGAAATATGTGTTTATGTAGATATAATACATTAATTGTGGTAGATATAATACATTAATTGTGTGTGTATACACATAAACAGACACATATATTAATACATCATGCATAGCTTAAGTAATCTTAAGATCTTAAGTATTTGGTTTGATTCAGTTAGGTGATGCATTAAACACATTTCTCTCAAACACAGTCTTGATTTTTGTGACTGTCTTCATTATCGCTAAGTATTTGCTAAACAGAAGGGAACACATATACACATATATATGTGTATAGACACATGTATTAAAACATCAGAGTTTAAGTAAAGGCATAGCACACTACCGCACAAGGAGCTTTTTTAAATGTAGAACTTGAAATAACATCTTCGATGGAACTCAATTCCTATTACAGGGGAGAGGTATTCCACAGTTTCATATCCATGACGGTCAGGAAACAAGTGTTGCGTTTGGCTTGTACGTGGCCTGCAGGCAGGATCTGCAGCCCTGATCCCATTCATCAGAAATGGATGCTAACGCCTGCGGCCTCTAATCTGAGCACAACCAGAGCATGCATCTATCAAGCAGAAAAGTAACTATCTGCAGCAAACTGACTCCTATAGATGTATTTACTGGTCTAACGTACTTGGAGGAAGCTGGTGCTTGTGTTGCTTCAGACCACTATTTTAGCACAATGCCACATTGGCCAACATCACGAGATGTGGCATTACCTCAAACATTATAACCCTTTCCCTTGTGCATCTGAAATAATGCTTACACCAGCTCACACTTACATGAAAACATCGAGCTTATGCCTAAGAGATATGAAAACCCAGAACAGGAGAAGAAATCAAGTAAGCAGTCCCACAGGTTAAGAATTTTAGGCTATAAAATATTCTGGAAAAGAGCGAGCAAGAGAACTGACCATAAAACCCCCAACACTAACACTGAAGAAAACATTGTCTGGACAGGGACATATTCTGATTTGGTTGATTAAGTGAGCAGACACACGGAGACATTCAGTCTCCGGTTAATGAATTTGTCTTCCCAAACTTCATTAATATCCGCATTAGGCCTTGAAATGAACTGATGTTCTCCTTCTAGCCCGGCCACATCAACTAATGACTTTGCACTATTTATGCTAAATTACATTGCAACGGAGCCTTCACAACTACATCAAGCGCTTTTAAATGTGACCAAAATGTTTATAAAAGACAGTAAATAATTTTTTTTGCCACACTGTACTGATAGAACCACTGAATTTTGGAGTCATTGACCAACAAAGCTTATTTGGAAACATTTTCTATGAGTGCATTTATAAAGTTAACAAATAATGAATTACTTTATTCTCTTTAAAAAAAAAGTAATTATGAAATTACCCATAAGCACTTGAAACACCAGATACGCTTCACTTCGTAATCCCCTGCATAATCAGGTAAAGCATATTACTATTATTAAAAAGAATAGTAAGTTGTTTAAATTCCTGACCCTTACCTGAAAGTTGATTTGGTACCAGAAGCGGACAGGCATTTGGCCTGATCCTTGAAAAAACATCCCAGCTCAGGCCAAGTGTGCATGGCTGCAAAAAATTCAACAAGTAAATGTCCCGCAGGCAGCTGCACTGACCACTGCAGCATATGGGGGGCAAAAAATGCCTGGATTTGAAATTAGGAAAGTAACATGCATTATTTGTTTGTGTATGGGGTGCTGGCTCCAGCCGGCTCTGACCAGCCCACCATAGGGGATGGCTTGTGGTGGGGGTAGAGGAGCCGGGAAGAAAGAAGCTGAGCCTGGGAAAAGGGGTGGGGAAAAGCTGTTGCTTCATTTTTTTTTGGTCTCTGTTTCTCACTACCCAAATCTATTTTAATTGGCAATAAAATTAATTAATTTTCCTCAAGTCGAGTCTGTTTTGCCCATGATGGTAACTGTTAAGCGATATCCCTGTCTTTGTCTTGACCCACGAGCTTTTTCATCCTATTTTCTCCCCCTCTCCTGCTGAGGAGGGGGAGTAACAGAGCAGCTGGGTGGGCATTTGGCTGCTGGCCAGGGCTGACCCACGGCTGTGGGTTCCAGACAGTTTTCAAAAACAAAACAAAACAAAACAAAACAAAACAAAACAAAAAGCTAAAGAAAGAAGTGCAGCTATGCTATCCACACAGTCTAGGTTCAGTGAATCCAGCCTGGGTGCAACAGTGCCAAAAAGGCAATATGGTAGGCAGAGAAACGGACACCCATTGTATTCCCTTCCAAAGAAAAAATGCCAGAAATTCAGTATCAAGGTAGTAGGAAGTCAGAGTTGGCAAGAAATACAAGATCCTCTCACCAAATGCTGCTATATCTTGTGAAATCATTTTACCTGTCACTGTGTGGTAAATATATCAGTAATGATGACTTCAGCTGAACAGGGAGCTAGGGTTGCAACTTAGGGAGAAAAAGAGGATTTATGGCCTTTCGAAGGAAGGGCAGGCCACTTATGAGGACTACAAAGAGGTAGTGAAGCTATGTAGTGAAAAAAATTAGGAGGGCCAAAGACCAACTAGAACTAAACCTGGCTTCTGTTGTCAAGGACAACAAAAAAAGTTTCTATAAATATATTAGCAATAAAAAGAGGACTAAGGATAATCTCTGTACTCTAGTAGACGAGAACAGTAACATAGTGACCACGGATGAGGAAAAGGCTGAGGTACTTAATGCAGTCTTTGTCTCGGTCTTCAGCAGTAGGACCAGTTGTTCCCTGAGTACGCAGTCCCCTGAGCTAGAAGACAGGGATGGGGAGCAGAATGAAACCCCTGTAATCCAAAGGGAAATGGTGAGGGACCTCCTTCAGCATCTGGAGATACACAAATCTATGGGACCAGATGGGATCCACTCGAGGGTACTGAGGGAGCTGGCGGAAGTGCTCACCAGGCCACTTTGCATCATTTACGAGCAGTCCTGGCTAACCAGGGAGGTCCCAGCTGACTGGAAGTTGGCAAACGTGACACCCATCCACAAGAAAGGCCGGAAGGAGGATCCAGGGAACTACAGGCCGGTCAGTCTGACCTCAGTGCCTGGGAAGGTCATGGAACAGATCATCCTCAGTGCCATTACACGGCACATGCAGGAGAACAGGGTGATCAGGCCCAGTCAGCGTGGGTTTACAAAAGGCAGGTCATGCCTGACAAACCCGATCTCCTTCTATGATAAAGTGACCCACTTAGTGGATGAGGGAAAAGCTGTGGATGTTACCTAACTGGATTTTAGCAAAGCTTTTCACACTGTTTCCCACAGCATTCTCCTGGAGAAACTGGCTGCTCATGGCCTGGACAGGTGTACTCTTCATTGGGTAAAAAACTGGCTGGATGTGGCCAGAGAGTGGTGGTGAATAGAGTTAAGTCCAGTTGGTGTTCAGTCTCAAGTGGTGTTCTCCAGGGCTTGGCGCTGGGGCCACTTCTCTATAATATCTTTATCAATGATCTGGATAAGGGGATTGAATGCACCCTCAGTAAGTTCGCAGATGACACCAAGTTAGGTGGATGTGTTGATCTGCTTGAGGGTAGGATGGCTCTGCAGAGGGATCTGGACAGGCTGGACTGATGGGCTGAGGCCAATGGTATGAGGTTCAACAAGGCCAAGTGCCGGGTCCTCCACTTGGGTCACAGCAACCCCATGCAGCGCTACAGGCGTGGGGCGGAGTGGCTCAAAAGCTGCCTGGCAGAAAAGGACCCGGGTGTGTTGGTCAACAGACGTCTGAATATGAGCCGGCAGTGTGCCCAAGTGGCCAAGAAGGCCAACAGCATCCTGGCCTGTATCAGGAACAGTGTGGTGAGCAGGACTAGGGAAGTGATCATCCCCCTGTACTCGGCACTGGTGAGACCCCACCTCGAATACTGTGTTCAGTTTTGGTCCCCTCACTACAAGAAGGACATTGAGGTGCTGGACTGTGTCCAGAGAAGGGCAATGAAGCTGGTGAGGGGTCTGGAGGACAAGTCTTATGAGGAACAACTGAGGGAATTGGGGTTGTTTAGCCTGGAGAAGAGGAGGCTGAGGGGAGACCTTATCACTCTCTACAACTACCTGAAAGGAGGTTGTGGAGATGTGGGGGCTGACCGCTTCTCCCTGGTGACAAGTGATAGGACGAGAAGAAATGGATTCAAGTTATGTCAGACAAGGTTTAGACTGGATATTAGGAAAATTTTTTTCACTGAAAGGGTTATTAAACATTGGAATAGGCTGCCCAGGGAGGTGGTGGATTCGCCATCCATGGAGGTGTTTAAAAAAAGGGTAGATGTGGCACCTGGGGACATGGTTTAGATGTGGTTTGGTCAGGGTAGGTTAACGGTTGGACTTGGATCTTAAAGGTCTCTTCCAACCTCAGCAATTTTATGATTCTATGATTAGTGTAGCAACATCAGTATTTTGCAAAATCCAATGGATAATTTCAAAACCAACAAATTTATAATATAGTCACAATATTGTTCTGAAATATGTAATGGTTTTAAACATACGCCAAATAAAATTAATACCGAGAACTCACTTTTTAGAAAAGCCAAACAAGTGAACCATTTTAATTCTTTGACTTTGGAAAACAAGGAAGAATTTTAACTTCCTAGCAGATATAAACTTTTTGAAGAGAACTTTCAAACACAGGATAAGAACTGCATTTGCTCTTAATGAAGCAAAGAATGTTTGCACACAAGCATTTATATTTATCAAGAGATGAGAGGAGACAGCATGACAGACATACTGCCTAACATACTTTTGGAAGATCTTAGTCAAATATTATGAAGATAAATTAAATCCAAAAACTCTATGGAACAAAAGAAAACAGTAGATTAGAAACTGCTGCAGAGCGTGAAAGTTGATTTTTATTTCAAATGATATTTTGGAAAGGAACTCCAATATTAATGCTTTGATTTATAATTATGAAGCAGTAATACCTTAAAAGATACTCATACTGTATCATACTTCCCTGGAGCTACTTTGTATTCTTAGGTAGTGTCTGAAGAGGTGGTAGAATTGAACCATGCACATACTAAGAAAAAAAAAAAAAAATCCATTTCAGCGCTCACAGGAAGGTATTAACAGTAGGGAAGGTCACTAAATAATGCACTGCTCTGTGGTGGTGAAGCTTTTGCACAAGTCCAGTAAGTCCAAAACCACAAATCGAGTAGCTTTGGAGACCCTGTTGCACTGTTGCCTTACTGTAGTAGTAATATAAAAAGAGAATTGTAAAAGCGAGTGTTTGGGGATTTTTTAATAGCTGATTAAATACATTTTCTGCAGTTAACTCTGTGTGTATGTACCTTCTTGTGTGTTCATATGTATGAAAGAGAAAAGGCCATCAAAAGAAATGCTTGCTTTTCATGCTGGCTGTAATTTGCAAATTTTGTACATCTCTAAGTGCATTCATCAAGCTACAATTTATTATGCTTCTTATTTCCACTTGCATTTCTCAAGAATAAAACAGAGAGAATATTAAAAATATAAATAGGGCCTTCTAGATCTCACTTAGCTAAGTACATTCCAGAGCCTGCAGAGAAAAATATGACTCGTATTTTAGGAAAACCAAATGACCTTTGTTGCCTCATTTTTACTGTCAACATCCACTTTAGAGAAATTGTATATACTAACTCAGGCAGGCAAGTCAATGGCACAATTCATAGCTGAGGTACATTCTTTTTAAGTTCTGGTGCCTTGTGTTTACTGTGGCTTCGTCTAACCCTTCAAACATACCCGATCATTAATATTCACACTGCTCAGGGATTTAGACAAGGTTTTGGCTGTTTAAAACAGGTTCTGTCTTATTATAGATCAGAACTGTAACAGCAATTAAAATCAAAAAGAAGCATGCCTTTGATGAATGAATTTACCCATACGGTCCTTTAGCGAAGATCTATTCCAAGAGCAGAAGTCGCATCATTTAACTTTGGCCATTTAAAAGGTTCAATTTGAAAGTAGTTGTTACTATTTTTTCTAGAAATCAGTAAAGATCTTAGGATAAAAAGGAATCATCATGTGCAGGTGATCTAAATAAGGAGAATCTGGATAAAAACCTTACACTATAAACATCTGAAGTTAGATGAAATGAAACCTATCTCACATCTATAGGTGAATACTTAAGATTAAACACCTAATTTGGACTAAAAGTCTGAAGCAAAAATTCTGAAGTAAAAGGAAGTGAATCTCCTCTCCTGAATGTCTGATCTTGAGGTACATGCTTTTCACAAATAAAACACTTGAAATTCACATGAAGTGCAAGTCTCGGGGTTGACAAGTACACGGGTGGAAGATTATGTACAAGCCTGTAATGCAGCGTGCAAACAACCAAGAAGTTGTGGTAAAACATATGAAGAGAATTAGATGATAACATATAATAGTGAAAAACCCAATGAAATCTAGAGAACTAAAAGTTTTTAAAAATTCTTAAACCCTCAGAATGAAAAAGCAACAATAGCAATTAATACTTAAAATGACTCCTAGGCTAAAGCATGTTTGGAAGTTTTTTTGGAAACTTGGCGATTTCAGCTCAAACCACATCAGTAGAACTGAAAAATCTCATCTCATGCTTTTATGTCTATGAGTACCACAAAGATGCATGAAAAACAGAGACCTCACAGTACAAGTAGTCTAAAGCGACAGCAGAAGCAAAGTGGCATTAAAAAGAAGTTTATAAAATTAAAATTCAATTGCAAACAGTCTTGGAAAAGCATGAAGCAGAATTAAGTTAGTTCTTTTCCACTGGTCAATTACCAAGTGGTTTCCCGTAAATACTTCTGATTCTTATCTCCCTTAGCTTTGCTCTCTTCCTTAATGCTTAACTGGCTACTCCAAAACAAGCATTTGTGTCTGAACAATGTAGACAGATATGCTAGGAAAACGACAGTCAGTTTATTAATTCTGCAGGGACTTGCCACATTCTTTCCTTCCTCACTTATGTATCTTATCCTATCATTAGAACTAAAATTATTTTTACAGAAATCTATCATAGATATCCTGCACAATTATATAACATGACTCAAGTAACCTTTCCTTATACTTCTCTACTATACCAGTAGTATTCTCTGATATTTGTGTACGTGCCTGAAGAGATTTGTAGCTTTCATAGTCATTGAGCAAATCACAGAATGAATTATACAACTTGGTATAATATTGCTAATGAGACAACCCACTCCTTTTTTGAAAATCTGTCTGTGTCGCCCATACACGTTAGTAGCATCTTGCTGTTTTGTTTCCTCAGATTGTGATGAATAATTAGCTTAAATTATTAGCTTTCTATATGGCTACTGGAAGATTATCCACACATATGTATATATTTAAAGAAGAGTATATGTTTAAAAGGAGAATGTATTTCTATTTCACTCTGGCCTCTTCCTATTATGATATGAAAGATTCAGGGCATTAGTTTTGTGACATATCCTTACTGTCATGTTCCGTAATCTGTCTTTATAAGTGGATCGAGTTCGCTCCTCTCTCTTTTCTGCAAACTGAGCCTTAGAATATTGTAACTGACAATTTCAGAGACCCATCAGTAGCCTGCAGAATATATGCACATGCCAAAATATCTAGATATGCACAAGAAAAGCCATAAAGTATGTAATTACTACTATGACTGATTTATTAGTGGTGTCTTACCTCTGTTGTTTATTCTACAATTTTTATCCGATCCTCAGATGAATGCTTATATTACCACAATTTTGAGAAATTTTACTTTACCTGTCATTTTACAAATATATAACATAGTCTCCATTTCAATGAACTAAAATTTAAAAAGATAAGACATAGCATGGGAGAAAAGTGGCAAAGTAAAACATTATTTTTATGAAGTAGTTCCCATCCAGAATGTTGTCACTTGTAGTACATACATAGCAACAATAACGCCACAGTACTGCACTGTTACTGATACCACCCATAGATAAAAGTATTCTACTGTCATCCCTCTACTGAAATGTAAAGCCCTCAAGCAACAAAACAAAGACAGAGCTGACCAGCATCAGACATGTATGGACACTTTCTAATTATCCAGAAAAACAGAAAGAATAATGCTGAATTTACCAAGGATGCTATTAATGATCACTTCCAAAGTGAAATGAATTACTCAGAGGGATGGCATGACTGCAGATACAGAAAAGTTAACTGCAAGGGTACATGTGCAAGGAGAAGGATGGCCCTTATCGGGAACGATTTTTGAACATGCTGATAAATACTTATTTTATATTATTATGAATTAGTAATACAGATTATTAAATTACGAGTCCTGTGCAAGGTTCGTAGTTAGAAACAGCACTTGCATACCACTGAACTGGGTTTGCTATGCGGTTACCGATCAGAGGTGGAAAAGACTGGAAAATCTTGCTGACGTGATCCATTTCCTTGAATACAATATAGAGATTTCATACTTCAGAAGAAACTACAGGACATCAGAAAAGAAAGATCTTAGGTAGGCAGGCTGCAATTCTCCAGCTTGGGCTACGCATGTAGTTTGTCAGATACATCTTACTGGGACAGATGTCAGTGACTAGGTGAAACATTTACACCTTGGTGAAGGAGATTTCTAGCACACCATGAGCTTTGCACCCAAATCACTGTGCTGCTCCACTCTTTGCTGGAATCCAGAAGTTTTCATGACATTCTTGTGCTTCAGCACAAACTGGGGTTCACAGCAAGCTTTCACCACAGCTCATAAGGCACAACCTCCTCTATGGCTATAGGTATATAAAAAACTACCAAGTATAATACAAATGCACTATACACTAAGAGAAGCCATAAAGTTTTTTGTTTGACAAAGAACTGAATATAAATTCAGAGGCAGAAAAGGTATTAACTGGAGACAAAACACAAAGAAAATTAAAGCAGAAGAGGGACTGGTGCTTCTCCCATTTCTCATTGTTGTTTTTTTTTCTCCTATTATTCTCAAATGGATTTGCTACCACTCACATCTTGCCAATCAGTCCCTTTGGCAGGATGAATACCTGAGGAGTCCCTATCATGGTGGATATGCAACAGCAATCGGTACATATGTCCCAGACCGAGCACCAAAACTGTAGGGAATCTGCATCTTCCAATTAAAAAATAAAACATAGTGTTCTCTAAGAAACTAAGTCCTATTTATTATCACTTTAAAAATGTCCCCTCCCCATTAACTACCTATAAGAAAATGCAGCTTATGGAAATTTTCACAGATTTAAATTAAACTGCATTTTCTCTTAGTGCACCCAATTAGCACTTTTCTCTTATGTCTGCCTACAAATACAGTAAAAGATGTTTTGAACCACAAAGCTTCATTATTAATTCAAACAAATAACATTACTCCTGTATGATATAATTACCAGGAATTATAGACAAAAAAGGAAATTACTTAAATGTTTTTTCATTTTGTATATTATTTTTTCTACTTAATTACACACTAGTCTGTGTTTCACTTCAAAACAATGCTTACATAAATATCTGGGATGTGAAAAATGTTGAGACATATTATGCATTGGAAAATACATTCTGAGCCAAATCAGCTGTTCCCTGAAGCAATGGAAGTTTAAATATATTTGCTTAAAGCTAACTATTACCTGGAGCATGAAACCCCATCCCCGAGAAAGTAACTTTGCCACCCTTTAAAAAAATTTCAAGAATATCAGAACATCACAGGAACTTCTCTGGAAATTCGGGTCAGTCTCAACTGTTATCAATGTGATACAACTGAAAAGGGTTCAAAGCCACAGAACTCAAAATTTTAGAATAAGCACCGTGTTTTATTGCTCATCTACTGTTACGCATTATTTGTAAAAAGAAAGAATTGTATCAGGTATCAAAAAATCACAACAGACAGAAACAGCCAAATTACCAGAAAACAAACATACAATTCTTAGATTGAAACTTTATTAAATAGTTACTGACATATTTGGTATGTCAGCAACTCATACTATAGTATCAAAGTGCCACTTCCAGTTCAAATATACATACACACACCTGACTGAGCGTGACTGGAAATGCATATGTTTAAGTGGAATCAGAATCTGTAGAAATGCAAACATTTCTGTCCCAAACGCAGACCTTTTCAAGCAAACAAATTGGAGCAGTCTAACCCTGCAGGTTCACATTTTTCAAATATATTTGAAAATCTTTCTAGATGATAGTGAAGTGGTTGTGTTTATACAAACTCCAGTTGGCACAAATTGAGCTAAAAAGACTAACTGCAGGTTTTCATGTAGTCGTTAATGTTTCTTTGTCAGTATTTGCAGAGTTCTCAGAAAAGGATTTTATCTGACTAGAAGTGCCTCTGAGGAGAGAGATATCAGTCAGAAAACTTCTGCCATCATCCACTGGCAACAGCATGAAATGATGATGAAGGTAATTTCAGTTGAATGATACACAATATTTAATGAAGGGTCTCCTGTGCTACCGAGTGCAAAAGCTAAACCAAAAGCTTTTGAAGTCATCAAACCCAGTAGATCATAGGCTGCATTCTCTGATTGAGAAATTATTGACAATTTGGGCACTGCTTTCTTTTCTTACAAGAAACTTTTCCACAATGATCCCTTTGTACTCAGTCTTCCTAGTCTAATAGACATTTCACAGACATCCAGAGTTAATATAGGACATAAGAAGCAGCGTGAACTGCTTTTGGTGCCTACACATTAACTGCTGAAGTATGAGATAGAAGTCCTAGAGCTACGGACTGATCAGCTCAACAGACTGCCCTTCACTTTGGATCAAGCACTGAATTTATTTGCAATCATCCACCTGTTCACCATTTCAGGCTTAAACAATTGGGGCACCTAGAAAATAAACAAAGTTCCTCTTTTATGCTGAAATTCTTACAGCATGTAGAAGAACGTAATAGGGTAAAAGGAATACTTATGGACAAAATTCAGCACTGCTTCATAGTAATAGTACCCCTGTATGTCAGTCTTTAATGCTTTTGTTTCCACAACTCCCCAAGCATGTAAGTGCTACTACCACCATAAAACAGCAGATCATCTGAAATATTCAGTAAGCATCAGGAAGAAATTTGTGTTAGGCAAAGTTCCATAGCTGACCCTTCTGCACACTATCTCAGAACCTCAGGACACGATTCCTTGCAATTGTGCTACTGTACAGGCCAATATTTATTCTGCACAGGTCACCATAAAGTATATTCCTTTATTCAATATTAAACACTTCCTGTACTGGAAAAAAATCATTCTAACTGATGAGGGGAACAGCATGCAAATCTCATCGACATGTTACAGTCTTCTGAAGAATTAGTTTCTCTTCCCTCAGAGTACTGATTTCAGCTAGAGCCATATTCGTTTAAATACAGGGCTGTACCTTTTTCTGTTAGACTTTTTGCCATCTAATACCATATCAGACAAAGAACAAAAAAGCAAAACACCCTTTGAATTCCTGATCCAGTTCTTTAATAGTTTGGATGCAATGTGCTAGCTTATTTGCCATCTGAAGTGCATGAATACACTCCTGCTGTATGATTAAATATTTTGTCTGCTATCTGCAATAAGGAACAAGAGCAGATGCCATTATCCAGCCTCAACTGTGGCTAAACAAATGTGCCTGAAATGTTAGTGACACGTGTAAGACCCCTTTGCTTGTTTAGATCACACTCCCATTAACTCAACCTTTTGAAGAGAAACAATCCTGATGTACAGTTCATCCAGGGAGCTTAAAAGAGTTTGCTAATCTTCCTTGCGATCAGAAAAACAATTTTATTAATGAGTTAATTTTATGTGGGTGTAAGTCCTCTAAATAACTTATATTTTCCTTTCCATTTCAGGAAATTTACAAAATGCAAAATAACTGAGTTTCACTTATGTAAACAGTGTAAGTCTAATCTTCCACAAACATATTTATTTAATTAATCTATTTAACATCACAAGGGTGTACACTGACTCCTCATTAGCTTGCAGATTGGTCCTCTTAATAACATAGAGCTAGAGTATCTAGCACTCCTAGCTCTTTATATCCTGATGAAACACTGAGGGTCACCCAATATACGGTTGTGAATTAGTCAAAACCACAACACACTGTTTAGATAGGCAAAGGAAGGTGGAGGAGCAGGGGAAGAAATGAGAAAGAGAGGATACTGCTTCAGAGAAGCCAGCTCAACCAGAGCGGAAACCCAGCAGAGACACCAAAAATGAAGATATAGACTAGTTTGTGAGCAGGATGTAAGGATCAAAGGAAGCAAGAACGGACAGGTCAGGAATAACAAGGGACATCATACAGCACTGTTCCTGAATCCATCAAGTCCTGTTTTAAAACCAGGTAATTTCTTTTCCTACAAGCCCTTTCAAAGACATTCCAGACTTATCCATGGATAGTTTATACCCTTTTGTTCTTATTCCAACATTCTCCACTATCTTAAGTATTTGGTCTCCCTCCATGGTGCTCAGTTTTATACAGGTGGGAGGAGGAGATGGAAGAAAAAGCCCCTTTATTTATGACTAAAGAGGCTAGTATAATTTGTTATAAATCCTTTGTACGTCTTTCAACATTTAGAAATGCAATTAATATAAAATAAAAGGGTTAAAAGAAGCAGGTTTTTTTTTATTTTTTTTTTTAAGTTTTTTAAATCTCAACTCCTTTTACCCTTAGGAAGTACTGCTTAAAATCATAGCCGCACACTCTGTGTGCTTTATCTAAGAAGCGCTACATTTTGTGTCCACAGCTTAACAAAGACTTCAGTTCTTCCTACAGCTCCTTTGTGCCAGGTAGTTGAATTGTTCCATCAGTTTTAATTATAGTCATTCTGCTGTTGTACTTGAAGATTATGCACACTTTAAATGCTCATAATGCCAGAGTACTTGCTGCTTCTCTAACCCAGGGAATTATGTGTTTGTGAAATAGATGGGGGTAAAATAGTAGTACTGAAATCTGAACTGCTTAATCGTGGCTGCTTTCTTAACACGCTTAGAGCTTGAAAGAAAGTGGTTTTCCAGAAGTACATTACAGAATATACGTAATATTTTTAAGCACACGTTTAACACAGGTACTATAATGTGTTACTGCATTTTTTTAAATCATTCTCTGAAATTTTGCTATCCTTTACAAAAGCACTGTAAAGGTGCAAAAGGGAGCAAATTTAAATAACAAAAATGTGTTAAAGCATGTGAGTTTTATCATTTGCATGTAAAAGACACCGGAGACCAAAAGTGTAGTATAACTTGCTACTTAATGAGGAATGCTGCCAGATGCATTCAGTGATGAAATAATCTCATTTCTTAGAGCATCTGCAAACAGTTGAATTGTACATCCCACAAAATTTTAAAGTTGTACTATAATTTGCTGATACTATGTGGTTTTATTTTTATGCAGTGCTGGGATACAAAATACTTGTGGCAAATTAGCACCTGGAGAAATGAAAATAAACTCAGATCTTTTTCATCTAAGCAAGGTGAAAAACACCTTTTAATTATTTGTCTCACTATCATGATAACAGGGCTGCTATTCTACCAGCACCAAATCCCCAAGGAAATAGCTCAGAAAAATTCTATAGGGTAACTGAAAGAATAGGAAAACTATGAACAGCAGAACTTCCCTCTGCACTCTAATGTCACAAATCAGCGTTCCTGCTACTAATGTTTATTTTTTTTCTTTCCTTCTGTTACTGCCCATCTACACAGCAGCAGTTTAATTTCCTAAAATACATGGTAAGTCTTGAATCATGAAAGCAACTACATTAAACCCATTAATAAATGCTCCCTAATAAAAGGGTTTATTCATTTCTTTCAGTTCCTGTTGCAGCTCTTTGATGCATGCAGATGTTCTGCAGTTATGTACTCACCTAAGAGGTATTTGCTGTCCACATAAGAGATGACTAAAGCATTCTCCTGGGACTGACTGAGGCAATGACAAAGGAACTCTTTGAGAACTACCAAGATGAAGTTAAGAAAGCAAAATCTTCAAAAGCTTGATATCTTTTTTTTTGTCTCTCTAGTCCTAAAAATACATTAAAATGCTTTAACTAAAGAGAAACTTATTAAATGTTTCATGGTGAAAGAGTTTCTTCATGAAAACTTACTTATAGAAATGTTGCAGTTTCTAGTACAACTGTATCTGAAAACTGTGTTGTGTTTGAAAGTGATTTACAAATGCTTTCAAATCTACATGCCTGCTTTCGCTGATCCCAAATGTAAATCTCCTAGTAATGGAAAAAGCAAGCAACGGGTCTGTGATCATTTCAGCAAAATATCTAGGGCTGATGGATTCTACCTACATTGTTTCTGTCCATATGTCCACGTATAACTGGAGACAGCCTCTTAGGCTGGAGCACATCGAAGCCAGTCAAGATATGACCTCCTTAGTCCATGCCCCAAACTGCCCATTTAAAGAAATAATGGCAACAGCAACATATTGGGAAGACAATACGCTGAATCACAAACTAAGTAAATCATACTTCATATACTGTAACTAGTAATAGAAAAGTTGATAGATAAAACAGTTTACATTTCTTTTCCAATATCCAGTGACAACGTAAGTCCAGTGTTAGAAATCGGCTAGAGTAAGAAAAGTACAATACGACAAAGGTTTTGGCTTTATTCTTTCTATTTACCCTTTTTTTTTTTTTTTTTTTTTTTAAGAAACAACTGTGAAACTATCTAAGAAGAAAATTCAGAAAATGCTCAAATTATCTTCAAAAGATGAAAAGCATTTCACATAATAATACCTTGAAAAAATAAAGGGAGACTCAGTGGGTACCCATAAGGATGGATCCCCTACGTAATTTCACAGCATAGTCCTGCCAAGTTGTTCTGGAGAAATCTCCCATCATTTTCCCCTTCCTCTCCCTTCAGCTCTCATCAACAGAGAGAATCTAGAGAAAGGAAGTGATAATACCGAGGTTGTGAAAGTATGTACGTTGATTTTACTTCCTCTCAAGTTTTGATTAATTAAACTCTCTAAAAACGTATACATGAGAAGGAAAGCCACTTGAACACCAGGTTAGTCAACTGCATATTTTAAGTTTTTACTTCCTTTTTAAATTTCTATTTAATAGTCACGAGTGAGATCAGGGAAAGTACCAGCAAAAGCCCTTTCAAAAAGTCACAGGAACAGATTTTCCATGCTTTCCTACTGTTCTTCCTTTTCTTTCCTCTCTGGCATTTTCCTGAGACTTATTTGTCATCTCTCTGGAAGCACAATGGCTGCTTTGTTTGATTATTTTTTCAGGTTTCCCATGACAAAACATACACCCACACAAAAATGCACACACACTTCTCTATGCGTTCAATATAATTTTTACAGAGATTGATTTCTTATTTCCAATCTACTGCATCGGCATTACGTGAACGCATGCAATTCCCGGAAATAGAGTTTGATGTTGAGGTGATTTAAGACACTACTGCTACGTTTCTGTGCAATACCACATACTTTTCTTTAACTTACACTTACACAGGAAGATGTAATTCCAGCTAAACGTTGCGGTAATGTATATAGACTATTTCAGAAAATGTGTGCAATTTTATTGTGTCTTTTTTTCTTTTCGGTAACTGTTCATTTTTTAAAATGCTGTTTAGTAGCATCCACCTGTTCTTCCAGTGCATCTAAAAAAAAAGAATGGGAGGAAATGGGAGGAACAGATTGTTTTTGTTAGGGTGTGCGAGTGAGGCAGCAAGGGATCGGTAATACTGAAGCACAACTTCATTTAGATGAAAATGATTTATAACATCACTTTTAAACTCTCAACAGAAATAATGTACTAAAATGAAGAAATCTAAAGGCAAATTTTGGAAAGTAGCAAGAAAATGGGAGAGCCCTGCAGCTGAAGAAAAAAAATTAAACAGTTCCATGACATTCAAAGGAATCGGACAATCTTCACACGATGTGAAGAAAATCTCAGTTACTGGTTCTTCTGAATCTGGCAGAATTACCATTCCAATACTAGAAGAATATTTCTTCTATGTTGATAGAACAACAACATTGCAGTACAGAGGACTAACTATTCAAGTGAACCATACACAGTATTGCTGAAAGTACTGAGAATATTCATCCTGGCAGCGTTAAGATAGATCTCCAAGAAATGAAACGTGCACGCTTTTTCTATGTAGAAAAATACTTGTCTTTCCTTTCATTTAACTGACCGAACTCTTGTTTTATATTTGTCAGATTTCAATTGCATTGTCCTTTTGGACTTCCTAACATTTTCTCAGTTGAGTGAAAGAGCGTGCTCAAACTAAAAAGCTTCCTGCAGGGAAAAATGTAAAAGTTCAAGGAATAACCTGAAGTTAAGCGTCAGTCTTGGGTCAGAAATGTGTATATGTCTGTAAGGCTATCCATACATTTTAATGTAGCAAGTAGCTGGGCAATCTAGCAAAACAATGAGCATTTCTCTTGAAATTTGGTCTGTACTGCTGATTATTTCTGGCAGGAATCCTAAGGTATTAAATCCTCTATGGGTATTAAATGAAAACTTTATTTTTACTTTCTCCAAATGTCCCAAAGTTGTTGCCTCAAGTATTACTGAATTACATATTCAAATATTAACGCGTAGTTAAGTCTACAGAAGATAACACTGCAGTTTTCACATTGTAAATATATATCTTAATTTGTTTAAAGACAAAAGTACATAAATCATTTTAATAACAATATAAATCAATAAAATTACTCATTGATATGACTATGAGATATTACTACACAATAAAATTAGTAAATTGCAAGACTTTTTGCTACTTCACAAGCATCTATCAATTTGACAAGTTATTTTATAATTCTTTTGATGATTTTATTAATCCATCAATATAATTCTATGGTTTTTATTATCTTATAAAATTTGATATATTTGTTGAGCAGTTAAGCATTATGTACCTTTTTAGGTATCTATCTTCCAATTTTTTTCTAGTTGATCTTTTTCTTTCTGATACTATATGGATAAAATTTATAGTCTACATTCCACCACTTGTAAATGAATTCCAGAAAACCATGCAGTGAACTTTGATTCTAAAATACCTAACACAGAATGGATGATGGAATAAGGGATGAATGAAAATAAAATTTCACTATCTCAAGGAAGATAAGCAATTTTCAGATTTATTCCCTGTGTCTCAATGAATCAGCCTATTGAAGCACAACTTCACCACTCCCTGCCAGACATACCAATAACACATTAAATAGTATTACAAGAAACATCTGATGTTATCAAAGATCTGACAAAACCACTTGATAACTACTGGCTAACAGCAGTTCAAATTCTGAAAATCTGAACCAATCCCCAGTGAATGGATTCTCTTTTTTAAGAGAATCCATTTTTTTTTGTTGCTTCTTCAGTGATTCTCTTCTGTGAGACTACTCCTAAATAAAAAGAAAGAAGTGTTTCCAAGTACTTTCCTGGGTCAGTGAACAAAATACCAATTAGATTAACATTTATGTGAAGTACCAAAAGTGTGCGAAACACGCTGATTTACTATAAAAATATGTGAATAGGATATAGTAAGAAAAAAATATCATGTAGGACCTAGTTCTTAATTTTATATACCTAGCCACTCTTTTCTGCCATGTCTAGCTAACAGAATTAAACCGTTTATTATCCTGAAATGGGATTAATTTCATCCAAACTTACATCTGAACTAATCATAGAATCATGAAACAGTCCAGGTTGGGAGGGACCTCAAAAGATCATCTGGCCCAACCTTTCGTGGCAGCCTGTCCAATTGAATCCTGAAAAGCCCCAGTGATGAACAACCATCGCGTCATATACATTTTGCTTACAGTGGATACAAAGAGGTGCTTCTAGTGCATTTCATCATAGGGCAGTGCGCACCTCGGGGACTCACTAAGAGTTTTCTAAATCTTATTTCCCTCTCCCACTAAGTACAAAGAGAGAAGCACCCAGCCCGGACCACAAAAGGCCAGACAAGGAAGTATTCTCAGGAGTAGCCTTTAGCAGGGATTTCACAGAATTCACAGAATTCACAGAATTAGAATTCACAGAATTCACAGATTTCCCTGGGTTTCCCTCAAATGCTGTTGCAGAGAACACTTGAACACAAGAGGGCTGTTCACAGAAAGTGGTGTGTAGAAGAAAGACCATCTGGACAACCTATCTATCCTGCCATCTGTACAGCAGATCATCTTCTACTGTATTGCCACTGCACCACTGAGTCCTACTGTCAGTCCTCACAGTTCTCCCTTATCCTTCACCTGCTCAGGTGAGGAGGGCCATGAAGATGATCAGAGGGCTGGAGCACCTCTCCTATGAGGACAGGCTGAGATAGTTGGGGTTGTTCAGTCTGGAAAAGGGAAGGCTCCGGGGAGACCCTGCAGTAGCCTTTCAGCACCTAATGGGGGGCTACAGGAAAGGTGGGGAGCAACTCTTTATCGGGGAGTGTAGTGATAAAACAAGAAGCAATGGTTTTAAACTGAAAGAAGGTAGATTTAGATTAGATATTAGGAAGAAATTTTTCACTCTGAGGGTGGTGAGACACTGGAACAGGTTGCCCAGAGAAGTTGTGGAAGGTCCATTCCTGGAGGTGTTCAAGGCCAGGTTGGATGGGGCTTTGAGCAACCTGGTCTAGTGGGAGGTGTCCCTGCCCATGGAAGGGGCGTTGGAACTAGATGATCTTTAAGGTTCCTTCCAACCCCAACCATTCTATGATTCTATGAACCTCAATAACCTGAAAAATTCTGTTCAATCATAGAACTGTCACCTCAAGTTTCATTTCCTTTGATAGTTTATTGTGAATATCTTGAAAACCAAAGTCCCAGCCAAGAGGATATCAAGTGGTGTCCCTTCATTGTGAATTTCAACCAAATTACTCTTCCCCTCTGCTTCCCTCTCTCTCTTCCCTCAGGAGAAGTGACTGTTCCTTTTGTATTGTACAGGGTGATAACCTGATTAGCCACCAGGGAAACAAAATTAATTTTCCACTCAGATAAGCAATACAGAAACTATATTAATCTCCAAATTCACGTTTTCTGCATGCACAGTCTCTGCACACCAACACACTATTTCTAAAAATAAACTTATTTTTCAAAGAATAGAAATTATTTTCAATTTTTCACAGTCTATTGTATTACCTACTGTAAAAGCAGGATTTTCCTCAGTTCTGATTTCAAGTTATTTATTTTTCTATCCATACCCTTAGACAGAACTAAGGTGTGATAGCAGCAGCTTGAAGAATTGTGAAGAAAAGCAAATTCTAGCAATTAGAAATTAAAAACAGGAAAGCCAGTTTGTTGTGAAATTGTTGCTGACAGACCAGCCAGTTGTTTGTCATGCAGAGAAGTGATCACCTTTTAACCTTGCTGGAAGTCGAAGGGTCAAGAAACAAAACTCCGTATTTGGTACAATCAGGATCAGCTATTTAAATAACCATCTCGAGAGTGCCAGTTATGAAGATGGTAGGTAGCAGACAGAACAAACTGGCCTCTTTTCCTACAGTTCCCAGATCTTGTAGCCTTCTCTCCCATGTATTTACCGCAGTGGGTCTTAAGTCTTTAACACCTGTCAGGCAAACTGACAATGACACATAATCTTCCATTTAGTAAAATGCAGGTTATCTCTGTTTGTGCCTGTTCAGTGCATCTCCTCACACGGTGTAAGGGTGAAACAGTAGATACTCTAAAATGGTAGAAATGAAGAACAAAAGGGGAAAAAGTCTACACAAAGGAATCCAGACATGCCATTGTGAAAGAAAACAAAATAAAAAATCCAAAGAAAATTATTGAAAACATTTGTTAGAGCTACAATTAAAAAAAAAATAAATCAAAACACCAAAAGACAAAAAGCAGGAAAAAACCAAACCCCCAACATCAAAAAACCCAAGAAGCATGTACTTGCTTCTGCCCCTTAACATCTTATCACTACAGCTGGCACCAGTGATGTAATTCAGTATCTCTATCTTTGCCACCAGTAGCCCTTTCAATAGTCTGTGGTGGGTTTACCCCAGCCAGCAGCTAAGTCCTCACACAGCCACCCACTCACACCCCCCACCAGCAGGACAGGGGAGAGAACAGGAAGAACAAAAGCAACAAAACCTTCAAGATAAAGACAGTTTAATAAGTGAAGCAAAGATTAAGGTAAAAACAAAACAAGTGATGCAAAGTCACCACCTCCTACAAGTAGACTGATGCCCAGCCAGCCTCCAATCAATGGCTGCTTCCCCCAGAAAACCCTCCCCACAATTTTTACTGCTGACCATGATGTTATTTGGCATTGAAAATCCCTTTGGTCAGTTCAGGTCACCTGTCCTGGCTGTGCCCCCTTCCAACTTCTTGCCCCCTCCCAGCCTACTCATTGAAGAAGAGCAGCACAAAGAGAAAGCCCTGAAGGTGTGCAAGCACTGCCCAGCAGTAACAAAAACACTGGCATGTTATTAACGTCGTTTTAGCTACAAACCAAAACACAGTACCATCCTGGCTGCTATGAAGAAAATTAACTCCATCCCAGCCAGATCCAGCACATAGTTCCCTGCATCGCACAGTACAATCTGTAATCTTGAATTAGGTATTTACAAGAGGTCTTCACCACCCAGAATGCAAGCAGCAAGAAGTGTGTTCAAACTATATTGGAGGGTGACGTTTCAGAAGTCCCATCCTGAAGTAGATGACTGAACGTGTAAAAGATCATGGTGCCAGATAAAAAAAAAGCAAGCCAAAAGAATTAGTCAATGACCTTTGACAAGCTCCCATTGATTAAATACTTCATATGATGTTAACAATGCTAAGTGTCAAATCCAACCCAGTGTGAACCGAGACCACCCAAGCCTCATTGTTGAGCGGCTTTTGAACAGAATTGCTGGAGTGCCTCTCACCTAACCTGAATGACACACTTAGAAATAGGGGACTCTATAAAGATAGAAGATGCAGGTATGATTTCCTAAAAGTTAGATGAGTCTTTCATCCTTAACCTCCTGCTTTCTGGACAAGTACCCTTAATCACTAAGTTACTAT
This sequence comes from Charadrius vociferus, assembly GCF_000708025.1. Classification (NCBI taxonomy): domain Eukaryota; kingdom Metazoa; phylum Chordata; class Aves; order Charadriiformes; family Charadriidae; genus Charadrius; species Charadrius vociferus. Next base: position 1,165,108 of record NW_009649042.1, on the reverse strand, counting down.
ATTAATAGCTTAATACATTGTACCTTCAGCAGTGTTTTTAGGTGCCCAAAACTACTGCACAGTATACAAAACTCAAAGTTGATGGTCTGTCTAGTCTCTGAACCCTAAATGGAACTTAGGGGTGGGATTTCCTATTTTGCATACTTTAAAAACCTTACATACAAAGAAGCCCTTTTTTCAAGCAAACATTATTGTGCAGTTCTGGATCCATACCAAACCCAAAGTTTAAACACATCCACTTTCATCAAACAAAAAGACATAGGAACCCATGGATCATCAAGAATGTAAGCTGAAGAGCACGTCATTCTCTGTCATTCCTCACTACTGCAGCTTAGCTGTGTTACATCGACAGTTCTGGAGCACTTCTTGCTACTGAAAAACAGTCCTTAAGGGATGTAACTTACTGTTTTGGGGGGAATAACTTTCAGGAAGTTTAAAGTTTTGTATGTGCAACAACAATACAAGCAGCAGGAGGGCAGTTCACCAATACACAACAGACCTGACTGTGCTTTACTGAGATTGTCTGTAATTACTCTAGAGCTTCAGCCTGATGGTATTAATCAACATCAAGAAAAGGACCGAAAGATCACACAGCTGCACGTTATCTTGACCTAGAGAGATCACCTCCAAAGAATAAAAGCAAATTTAGTTCCTTTACCCATGTAATTTCTGCCTTGCTGATAAGACTGTCAAAGCCCATGTCATTTATGGTTGCTACAGATGCTATTCTGAGATACAGTTGTCAGTAAATTGACTGATAGCTGCCAATAAACAGGCAACAGGGGGTAACAATTTTTATCTATACTGCCTTGCACTGCAGACTGGAAAAGCACTGCACACGGAGTTAATGTGAACTGGCTTTATCCACATACAGTCAATCCAATAAATGAAATAAACCAGTTAAAAACTAACCACTATTCAATAAATTATTTTGTTTCAGGCTAGAACAAACATTGTAGTAAACTGTATTTCAAAACCACATGAAATAAGTGGGAGAATAAAGAGAAAAAAAATAGCATATTATGGACTGCTGCTTTTCTTTAAGTCAGTGAGAATGGCAAGTGCCCACTACATTTTCAAATGAAATCCAATAAAAATTCCATAATTATAAGGCTACCTAAGAAACCTTAGAAAAAGCCTTGAAGCTGCTAAACCTTAGGCCATCCATTACCAAACTACCATTCATCACTACAGCAGACACAGTGGCCTATCAAGGCTGTATGGTGTAGAATTGTTGGAAGTGATGTACAGGAGAAAGATAGGGCTGAGGTATCATGGTGGTTCAGGACAGAATAGAGAGTAGGCGGCAACGGCAACAGATGCTATCAAACATGTTATTGCTAGGAGCCACTTGGATACACCTGCTCAAGAGCTGGTGATTTGTTTCAGTGGCTTCCAGAATTGACAGGTTCCCAGCCATCTCCCATCCTCTGTACTTTTCAATGCATTAGTCTGAGTGTTGCTGTGGAAGTAATTCTCCAACTGGGGTAGAATATGAGGTGGAAGGGAAAGCGCAAGAAATGTTGCCAGAACACTGATCTAAGATATTCATCTTATGCTCACTGGAGAACATGTGATGGTAAAAATATTCTGGAAATTCATCTAGCAACTTCTGGCTTACCTCTCGTCTAAACTCTGATAGGTAATATATAGTAACTACTGATACGTACTTTTTTGCAGGTTCAGCTGCAAGCATCTAAGCACTAAAAATGCTACAGAAGCGGCATTCTTTAGAAGAAGAAAGTTACCTATTTTATTTTTTCCCAAGAGAAGTCCTTGCCATCTTAATTCTATAAAGCAATGTAAAAACCATGTTAATAATTTTCCTTTTAAGCAAATAAAAAGCTCACTGGAAGATCTTGGTCCGTTTCTTGAACATTACCATGAGAATGAATATGCTGACAAGAGTCAGCACATCGTGCTAGAACTAGTCACCATAATTCCATTCCTCAATCTCAAGATTCCTCTAAACTGAACATCACCAGACTTAAAAGCTATGCAGAAACTGTGACTGCATTCCACAGTGTGCTGTACAATCCTGGGCAAAGGGCCTTTTCAGCGTGCCGCAGCAATCCACACACGCTGGTTTTCCCATGAAAACAAAGATACAGAGATGTGTGCCTTAATCTCCTCCCACCCTGAAGTTGAGATCTTTGTACGTTTTCTGTATTCATCTCCTTCTTGCATGTGGGTATGGTCTTACTATGTACAGGATTTCTTTATTATGGTTATATATTATCTATAGCCCTATAACCTCTGGGAGTACCAGCTAAGAATTAGGATGTGACCAATATGTGCACTCAGGCTTGAAGACAAGAAGTGCATTTTAGTCCTATATTTATCATCAAAAAGAGCCAATGTTTAAACACATTTCTTTCTTCCTAATAAAGAAAATTTCCCAAAATCTGACAGATAACACCTTAAAATGACTTGCAGAATAAGACGAAATTTAAAAACATGTAACACCACCGCTCTCTCGATTCCTCCTATTCTTGTCCCAGTGATTAGAAACAGTTTAAGTATAACATTTTATGATATTGTTATTACTATCTATACTTCCATAATACTTGAGAATTCCCAACATGAAACAGGAGCACTGTGCAGTGCACCACAGCCAACAACAATAATGTATATGGTGCATAAATATAAATAGGGCACAACTGAAATTAGGTCATGTTACATTATTTCACCAAATAAAATAACTGTGTTCCTTTACACACTTCCCATCAGGAACCCTCATGTTCTCACACAAGTGCACATTCAGAAATAGGTAGCAAAACATTAATTAGGTTTTATATTTTTTAGTGCATGCAGGGGCAAGACCTACAAAAGTTGAGTCCCTTCAATTGCACTGAAGGCAACGAGAATCAAAGTTTTTAAATACCTGAGCAGGATCATGACACTCACCCCACATATTCTAATTTATAACTGCTGTTTTACAGTAGGTTAAAACAGAATATTTACTAAACTAATTCAATCCATGTTCCCACAATGCTAAGAAGGTGAGAATTTTATTACCATTTAAATATACTACCGCAGCAGATGAACCCTTTAGGAGCACCTGCAATTCCAGTGCATCAGGCACTATACCAAAGGTATAATCCATAAAGATGATATGTGTGCACAGACATAGATATGGTATGTTATATATACATATATACTTAGATATATAAAAGACTACTCAATTTCTTTGCAACCCCTGAACGGCTAATTGTGATCACCCAAAGGACATTTTGATACCTACAGTAGTCGCATCATAAAAAAGGTAATGTATGTTTTTCATACTTTCACCACTAATTCTTAAATAGTAAAGTCCTTTCAATTTTTTGTTTGCATTCCATTGAATTTCCATGGCAAGCAGCCAAGTGTACAGTTTACAGGGGAAAAAAAAGAAGAAAAGATCATGTGTTCATTGATAAAACTGATACAGTTACTATTCTGGGAAGAGTAGTTGCACTCTGATGAACAGAACGGAGGCAACCTACCAGGACTTTGCATTTTTGCCTTATTTTGTGCTTTGAAATACTTATTTTAGCTAAGGGATGTAAAAAGTATAAGAAACAATGATGGAGACTCAACTTTGGAATAGTACACTTGTGTCACAAGTGTTTATATCTTACTATGAAGAAGAGTCACAGTAAGAGTGCAGAAACTGTAACAAATGCTAACAGACAAAACTAAGATTTTATTAATCACATATATGACAAACCTGACTATAGCACTGTGTCTTTATAGTAAAAAAGAGTAAACTCATATGGAGCAAGGCTAGAGACAGAACAGCATGGACACAGGATATTCGGTACACTATCAAAAAATCAAAGCGGAATGACTTACCACTTCTTCATGGGTAGCACTTTCTACATTTATACCATTAACCTAAAAACAGATACGATAGGTAGAAAATGATTTGCAATGTGTAAGTTAGTTAATGAAATAAACATAAAGGCAAGTATGAAACAAATGTCAGTGGAAAAAATGAATGTTTACTGACCTGTATTATTGCATCTCCTATAAATAACATTCCTGTTTGGTCAGCTGTGGGATTACAGAAGGAGTACATTTTAATTGAAAGTAGTACTGAAAAATAACTTTATATTCTCTTTCAGCAATTCGTTTAGCATACTGTTAGTAACCTTCATTTGAAACTGATTTGGTTGTGAAAATACCAATGGCATAGCAATCAGTATTCATCCTATAAAGGTAATAGATTCCTAGCAATTTTAAACAAATTAAGAGAGTTACTTCCCATGCACAAAGAATTTATTTAACATGGAATACCAATGTCATTTCTCAGTAATGAAGGATTTCATTAAATTATGTGCAAAGCGTGATTCACACTTTTCATTATTCTTCCACAAAAGGGAAATAGGAATTTCTGAAACTACTTAGCAATTCCTTTCCCCCTGAGCAAATTTACAGGGACAGCTATAATTAAAGAGGTTGTGCCTAGAATTTAATACAACTCTTTAACATGAAGTTTGAGTTAGCTTTGTTCCTGAGAATAACAAAATACATTATTCCGGTCTGTAATTTGCATGTTTCCAGCCTTACAGAGTTAATGGGAATAATGTAATGAAACTGCAAACAATTCTGCACAGATACAAACAATGACATTTTTGAGGTGCATTCTCTAACTTTTAATAGTTTTGCTTTTTAGTGGAATTTGAGGACGTTTATCTCTTGGAATGTATTACTTAATTGAAAGTAAGGCTCTGATCCTGCTATTATGATTAAACGAGGCGTGTTAGTCTTATATATGATCTTACAGGGCCACAGCTTGAGACTTGGAAGAACCCAATAAATTTTAACATAGCCACTATTTTTAGACATGGATATAGAGGTAAAAAAGAAAGAAAAAACTGTATAGAGTGTTCTCACCATTTCTGCAATATAGCTTTTGCCACTATAAATGTACCTTCGGTACAAAATAGGGTTTTTTTTAATATTAAATTGAACTTTCTAATAGATTTTTAATACCTCTCTTGGCAGATAAAAGATAACAGTTCATTAGTCACACTTTTCTCAGTTCTCAGGAAAGATTTCACTATTTCTTTTAAATAGCATACTACAGGTTGCATTGAAGGCTTCTACCCCACTTGTTATTCTGCTTTGTATTTTAAAATATCATAGCTCGTAGAGAAAAAAGACATCTATGTACAGGAATGGAACTGAATTAAAGCAGTTCAAAAACATCATGAAGCAACACGAAGTAGCCTATATTGGGTACATACATTGCCAGAGGTGCTGAACATTAGCTTGGGCATCTCAACACTAAACTTCTGCTCAAGATGTTAGTAATATGGAATCACAGAATTTTCAGAATTGGAAGGGACCTCTAGAGATCATCTAGTCCAACTCCCCTGCTATAGCAGGATTGCACAGAGCACATGACTTAGGACTGCGTCCAGGCAGGTCTTGAAAATCTCCAGAGAAGGGGACTCCACAACCTCCATATACCACATATACCAATAGTGAAAAACATGTGAACCGTTTTTAATTCAATACTTGAATTGGGGCATTGGGCTGCTTCAGGAGCATTCAGGAGCATACCTGAATCAGAGACAGAAGGAAGAGGGTGTGTTTGAAATTCCAGTTGTGGGAAAGTATGAAAGGATGAAGTCAAAGGGTAGATGCCTTGTCCACTGTGTGTGACCAACTCAGAATGGAGTGGAGAAATTCCGAGTATATCTGTATTAGCAAGTCATGAGGCAGAATGGAGATAGATCAGGAATGAAAGCAGTTGGTGCTGAGGCTACTTACGCCTACACTGTATGGGTTTCAGGGGTTTTATTTCAGATCAGTTAGACTGGGATCCCAGTCTGAATGCTCCCAGGTGATGTGAAGCTGCCCAAGGAAAGCTATTGCACAAAACTTTATGTTTTGTGGGCCCCTAAGCAGCCCATCGTAAGGCATACCAGTGCCACACAGTGATGCCCTCCTGCTGCCCATAACAGCTGCAGCGGGCCACATGGCAGAAGCAGACCTTGCTTACAAGTAATGCAATGGTCCCCGCAGTGCAGAGCCTGGACATCAATTGAATGAGGTGTAACACAGGGAGAGTGGGGTCTCCACCTGCTTCAGGAGGACACCGTAATAAGCCAACCCTGGGATGTTACTCTGTCTGTGTGTGGGCTGCAGTAAGACTCACACTCCGACTCACTGCAGCAAGGCAGAGGTGGGTGTTTATACTTCAACATGTGTTGGTCAGTTGACCTGCAGGCCATGCATGTGATAAGGATGGCACACATGGGCAGCAGGCAGCGTTGTTTTCCTGAGGTCCCATCTTTTTGGCTCTTCTGGGAGGCCAGAGCAGCTGATGCCATTGGGAAGATCAGTTAGAAACAGCAATATTGAAAAAGAAGCACAATAAAAGGAAGAGGAAGACCTACTGTGTGTGTTAGCCAATAAATTTTATAGTTTAAGAGCAGAAAGCAACTATATCCTGCTTGCAGAGTCTCTACACACAATCAAATCTGTCCAGATAAGTCAATAAGAGAAGGAGCACTATGTGGTTGGCACCATATGCTCTATGAACTGAAACAAAGCACAGAAAATGAGGACAATCAGGGAATTTGCTCCAAAAGCGCATTATGCTGCAAACTAACCCAATAATGTAGACACCACCATGGCAGCTGCCATCATGGCCAGTGACAGTATTCTGGCAAACTATGCTTGCAAGTCTGTGATGAGACACTTTGATGATGATTTCTAACAAAAATATTTTCCACAAATCAAATTGCAGAGGACACGTCACTATGATGCACAAGTTACAATATAGTTTGTGATTGGAAGAACTCCTTGGAAAGAAACAAGCAAGCAGTCTTGTTTCTCTAAGGCATATTTTAAATCTGAAGACAAGATATCTACTGATGTTTTCATTAAGTAATATGTTCTCTATGTGACAAAAACATTAAGTAAAATGTTCCAGGCTATGTGGGACTTCTCCCACTGATAACATCCTCATATACAAAGGTGTCTACGAAAGGCTGCTCTGTAATTATCAGTCACTATGTGTAAAATGAATCAGTACTAAAACCAAAACACTTGAGAAAGAGCTTTGGGATACCAAGGAGCACATAAACTTATTCAGAGAAACAGTGAATATAACTTTGTTAGATCCAGTATGCATCTTTAAGTTTTACTTGAAATAATATTTCAGTAGCAGTGAATTGAACACGGTAAAAAAAAAATCATCAGAAAAAAAATAAGCACAAAGTAGTGATAAGTAGAAATGTACCAGGCTGTAAAAGAAAATGAAGTGTGCTACAACAATTAGTGCTACATCAACTTTACTCTATGTCTTAATTATCTTTAAAAATGTTTAATAGTGATTAAATGCTGTACATTGATTAAATTCACAAGTGATACTGCAGTAGAAGGAAAGCATCAGGGAAACCCAAACGGGCTTATGTAGAAGAAATTATATGAAAATAACTTATTTTTGAGAATATTAGACTTGAAAAACTTTCCCAAAAGCAAATGACCCATCATTCTAGTCATTAAAAAAAAAATTATTCATACAGATCCATGAACTATAAAAATTATTTTGCACTTAGTGAGATTGGAAAAGAACCAATAACTCTTTCCGGCTTTCACTTGTTTCCTTTTGCTATCCATTGGGGCTGAAGAAGGGCTGTATTAAATTTTCCAACGTCTGCAAGATTGTAAACCAGTAAATTTACTGAACAGACTCTTGGGAAATTCTAACTTATCACATGTTAACTGACGTACAGCTCTATTCAGATTTGAGTCTGTAAATAATCTCATGTCCTCGTGTTTTTCAAGACTGATTGCAATACATACTTTCACTCAATTTTTGTTGAATTCCTGAATCACACAAGAAACATACCAGGTACTATGTCCTCTGACATTATTAGTGATGGGCAAAAACATGCTGGTTAAAGCACACAAGGAGCTGCATTGGCTTCATGGACCTCTCAATTCATAAGCTTAACTTTAAATAAGTATTTCACTGCATAAAGAAAATCTGAATGAATAGTTAAGAAACTAGATGAAATAAAAAGAAGACTGGATAAATTGGCATATAGGATGCAAGAGACTTCTTAAAGTTATCCAGATATATTTTTCCCTCCTCTCCCATGAACAGGACACAACTACAGTCATGACTGTAAAGATACACCTGCTGCAATTTACTTTTTCGTTTTTTGAAGACAAGAAGTTTAACATTTTGAATCTATGCTTTAAAACACAACTATATTGACTCAGACATTGAAAACTACCTTGTTAGGTAAGTTTTAAAAACTGAACATACTCTTTACAGGACTTGCTTAAATTCCATTTACTTGTTTAAATAAAACATTAAAAAAAAACTTTCCAAATTTCTATTTTTGACCATGAGATTTCCTTAGTCTAATTTTCTTCCTCTTGATTTGTGTCCAGTTTGTCATATAAAGAAAAGCAGTAAGTCACTCAATCCAATGCGTTCTATCAAATACCCATGCCATTATTCTAATGTGCCAGGTTCCCCACGCTGCACTGAGTGGCACATGGGGAACTGGGACTTCTCTCTCCACTTTTCTCAGTGCCTGTGGAGCAAGCAGAAAGAGAGCATTTCAATTTCCTAAAAGTACTGTAGCTACCCATCAAGAAGTCACTTCTAGGTGTAAGCATTCACAAGCCTGAAGCACTGGAGCTCACCACATAAGAATCAATTAAATGTGAGGGATGCACAGGGTGCGACAGGTACCGGATAGAGGAGCAGGCAAAGACTGGATGTAGCAGGCTTGGAGCACAGGAGCACAGGCTTGGACAGATAATAATGGTCCTTATGTGAATGCAGACATAGGATAACCAGCAGCGCTACAGCAATTGCCATTGATCCTCCTCAATACCCTGATCATGAATGCCTTAATGGTAGAATGAATCTCCTGCTGACTCATCAGCAAATAAAAATGCTACCTGGTAATATGTTATGGGACTGTAGAAAAGCCGAGGCCATGCGGCAGCACAGTATTTTAGCCGGCACTTCGCACAGCTGCACAGAATGGAGTGTTGTATCTGCAAAGTTAACGCAAGATAAAACTAGTTTGGCCTCGCAAGTCAGAACTGGTTTCTCTTCAGTTTGGACTACAGGAAGAACAACGTGAGCTGTAACAGTGCGCAGGCACCACAGGCACCACCAGGGAACACTTAATTTTCATCCAAGCGTCTGAGCAAGAACTGGTCACTCTGGACATAATTTTCCTTATGGTTTGGCATATGGCAACATGAGCATGCAACTGATACCAAGACTTATCTAGGACAATGTACATGCTAGCAACTCTAAATTTATTCCAATTTTGTTCCATAAAAGAAGTACCAACAAACCCAGACTTTTTCTGTTCTATCCACTGCAGCAAGTAGGGTCCCGTAGTCAACATAAGGCTGTGTTTTTCTTGTAACACTGGAATGGTTGGGAAAATTACGGTCAGGGACCCCAGCTGGAAAGCTGATGTGTGCAAGAGGTGGGGACAGAGACCAAACAGGTACTTTGGTCAAAAGACAACTACTTTTTGCCACTGCTTTTAGAAGTGCAAATATGGGAAGTTTGGGAAGCCACGAATCACAGCAAGAAATTGGCATGCCTGTGTTCGAAAGTGAAAATTATTATTTTGTTCCATATAAAAAAGGCGAAGTTATTAGGATGGAAGAATCAGGGGGAGCATACAAAACCAAAATCCTTTAAAGAAATCAACACAATTAATTAAATGAGATTTCTTGCTGTTCTGTGGTGACAGTACAGCTGAGAGTAAAAATCTGGACTTTGTATTTTAATCAGAAATTGCCTAATTTTACTTCCTGCTTCCCTTCTCTTCCCCATTGGCAAGTAATTCAAAATAGTTTTACAGCCTTTATTTATTTCCTGCCTCAAGATTACTGTAGTACTAAGAAACTCCACAGACAGAAGCTAAATGTAGAGAGGCAACTAGAGGACAAACATATGAATCCATAAAATCAAAAGACATTACCTGACATGATATTGTCAAGAAGAAGAGGAAAAAAACTGTATCTGAACACTGTAAATTCTGATCTTACACTACGATAAAATCAATCTGGTTATTAAACCTTTTACCATATCATGATATGTAGTTGCATCAGATTCAAAAAATCTAGACAGGATTAGGTTACCTGAATACTTGGATGAGACACCCATAAAATAACTGCTGCAAAAAGTGACGTTTTCTAAGACAGCAAGTTTTGCTCAAGACATAAATTCATTGTTAAACTAAAGCAAAGTATACTTCCAGAAGACATTATGCTATTTGAGATGAAACTGGAATAAGTTATGAGGAATTTGAGATGATTTATCACTTTTTACAGGGACAGAATTGCTTGTATCAATAATTCAGCCAAATTCCATGCTAGCTTGTGACACTAATTTCTGGCTTTATTTCACTAAAAATACTGGTATTGTGTTTTTCCCAATTTCTTAGAAACTACCGTTAAATAAATTCATATTATTTACTGGAAAGGAAACGGCTTTTTCTTTGAGAAAGAGAAAGGCACTTAACTCATATCAACGGCACACGTTCCTGGAAAAGACCAATTTACAAAGTGTACTGTAAACTCCTTCATATTTTGGGTATACACGAGTATTGCTGTTATCAAAAGGTAATTGAGAAGGATCTGGGGGTCCTGGCGGACAACTTGCTGGTCATGAGTCAACAATGTGCGCTCACAAACAGCATCCTGGTCTGTGTAAGGAGGAGTGCTGTCAGCAGGTGGTCAGAGGTGATCCTTCCCTTCTCACCACTGGTGAGACACAGCTGGAGTGCTGGGTCCAATTCTGGGCTCCCCAGTACAAGAAAGTTGGGGTCTTACTGCAGCAAGCCCAGTGAAGAACCACAGAGATGAAGGGACTGGAGCACCTTTCATGTGCCAGAACCAGACTCTTCTCAGTGGTGCCCACTGACAGGACAAGAAGTTGAAAGGGCATTAGCTGAAACACATGAAATTCCATCTGAACACAAGAAAACACTTTTTTACTGTAAGGGTGACCAAGCACTGGCACAGGTTGTGCAAAGAGGTTGTGGAGTCTCCATCACCAGAGATATACAAAAGGTATCTGAACAAGGTCCTGAACAATTGGTTCTATGTGGCCCTGCTTGAGCAGAGGGTTTGGGCCAGATGACCTCCAGAGGTCTCTCCCAACCCCAATAATTCTGTGATTTGCAAAGGTGCATACAGGAATATATTTAATATGCTTACATATTTTAGCATATTTGTTCAAAATACCACTAATTTGAAACAACATTAACCTATTAAGGAAGTATTTGGTGAAAATAAAAATATACTGAATGAAAAAAGAATTTATTTTTACAGTTTAATTCCCAGATGTTGACTCTTCTCACGAGAATTATCCTTCATACTCTACGCAACCCAGATCAGTTTCTGGATCTTTTTGCTGAGAGAAACCTGGGCTTTGATTTTCTAATTCCCATTGATACCAGAGCAACAGTGACACAGGAACTGAATTCAGAGAAAAGAAAAAGTATCATGAGGAGCAAACAATAACAGATTGGAAGCAGACAGATTTTCTTAGAAGTTTTGGATTAAAAATTGCCAGGGAAATTTAAAAGAATCATTCCCCAAAATTACACATGGATAGCAGAATCCCACCTGGAAAAAGGTAACCAAGTCAGATGCCACTGCAAAAAAAACTTGAAGTGATGGACATTTATAACTATATATATATATACTTCCTATATTTAGTGTCCTATCTAATGTGCTGTAATGACATGTGATTTTCTCTGTTTATCTTTGTGATTTCCCATCTATCTATCTCTCTGTTAATTTTCAGTGTGAGTGTCTCTCAGGAGCAGTTCTCTCACCCCTTTCTCCACTCTATTCTCAAATGATCAGCAAGTATATAATTATTTCTAGACTTATCACCATCTTATGAGATTTTTTTTTTTTAAACAGAATTAGCTTAAACTGGAGATTTTACAGTTAGCAATAAAGCACACTGAAAACAGGAGGCATGAATTGCTAAAACTCCTACTTTTTTTCAAATTAAATATTTTAATTCTAAAGAAATCAGATAATATTAAACAGGAAAAAAATTTCAGAGCTGAATTTGTTTTGAGTTTGATACTGGCTTTGCTCCTTCACCTTCTCCTCTTAGATGACCTTAGCAAAAAACAGGTTTCCAGAACATAATGTTCACTAGAATCTTCTACTGATAAAACCATTTTTCTGTCAATGGCTAGAATTGAATCCACCTTAAAAGGAGAACTACTGTAAAAACAAATTTCTAATATTTTTCACTGCAAACTATTAACAGGATAAACTTAGCTTTATTACAAACAAATATTGCTTTATATTTTCTATATGCCAAAAAGTAAAATGAGGAAGATGTATTAGGGTAATTAGCAATCACAAAAGCATACCAATGGGCATTAAGGCACCTTAAAAACCAAATCCTTTTATTCCCTGCCATGACTTTTAGAAGGCAGATGATACTATAACTGTTCAAATTTCAAAATACTGTTTTGTTACTATTGCCTAATAATTCAGAGAGCCTATGTTAAAGCCAAAATTTGCCACTTTTTTACTGACCTGGTGAGGACAATGGCTACATATATACCAAAACTGAGAAGACTAGAATCTGGAAGAGTCCTGGGCGTGACGCTATTTTTAATTAAATGTGCTTTGAAAGACAGTACAGAAAGGAGTTTTAAAGTTCAGTTTTATTTCTACCCATCTAACTCTTAGCAGTAACTATAGCAAAAGTTATTAAAAGGCTTTTTGATGGTCTTCCGATTGCAAACAGGTTTGTGACATGAGCTGCATTGCAAGTTTATCACATGATCTGTAAAAACTACCAGCATACACTGTGATTAAATAGAATTTAGACCTGCTTTAGGAAACAAGAGTAGAAAAATTCCAATGGTTCTAGTTTCCTGCAGGAGTCCAGGTATTTGCATGTCTTGATGCAAGATCTTTAAGCCAAACCGAATGGCAATGTGATTCTTGTAGGTGTTTCCAAACAAGTAACATTACAATATGAGCTCAGTAAAGAAAACCTAGACACAACAGGTTAGTTCTTTAATTTAGGAAAAAAGTCCTAGCGTAGTTCAGATTAGCTTGTAGATGTTGCAGCAGAGAGAACCCACAGGAATGGTTATCATGATAAATACTTACTAAAGAAAAATACTTCCAGTTTTACACACATTCAGTAAATTAGCTCTTTATTATTTGATTTTGCCTTTACAGAAAAATATTAATTTTCAACATAAGGAAAAAAAATAGAACTTTTAAATTCCAATTTAAACTTTTAAATTTTGCCTATTTAAGAAAAGTCATGTTAACAAAGATGTGACTATAAGAAAAGCAAAGCAGTTATTTTTTAAAATGTATCTTCAGAAAATTTGAAAGTGCTACATTACTACTGTCATTTATTACTTGGGGTACTTGCCTAGCAACAGCTAATAAGTCCCTTGAGTTTGAAAATAAAAGTAAAAATATGCATGCATCTTACGTGGACAGAATTCAGAAATAAACTGGAATAATTAAGAACCAAGAGCAATAGTTGTAACTATGAATAAGTTATATTTTGTTTTTTTAAAAAAAAAGTTCTACTAGCCAAGAATAGCTAACACTCCATTGAGTGTCAGCAAAAAGCTGTTTAAAATTGCAAAACTGTGGTACTGCTAGGAGTGCGCTTAGTAGTGTTAGAAGCTCTAGGTACTCTATGTGTATAATCAATAGAACTTGATAACATTTTCAGAATTATTACAATACTTTTCAGGTAAATATAGTTGTGCGCATTTTAAAATTAATTAATCAGTAGGTGAACAAACTGACAAAGGAATGTAGTAGAATGTAAAGGAAGATGAGTCTGATCACACAATTACAATATTCTAAGGCATAAGGTTAGCTCTAATAGACATCAGATTAATACCACATTTAAAAGGATCTCTGAATAACATAATATAAAGTTAGACAAGTTAAGAATAGGTAACATTATATAAGGAAATAAATTATATTCTGGCATCTTCAATCTTTTCTTCCAGAAAAAGTAAATAAGTTTCCATTAAATTCTAGTATAGTATACCAAAAAGTTTTAAATTCTGTAGAGGTGATAAATGGAAAACAAACTGGGAGACTAAGGGGGATGCCAAAAGCAGAAATACATATTTTAAATGAGTTACAATAAAAGAAGTAGTTCCTAAAATAGCCTAAAAAGTCTTTATTTCAGAAACCAGTACGGGAAAGATAAGAACAGTGAAAAGACCAAAAATAGAACTTTTCTGAAATTGCAAAAGGATGTTATTAAATTTCTCATATTATTCTATGTGACATTATCTCTAAGCAGAAGGGTCGTTACATTTGCTCCTTCCATCAAATATTCTGTGTGATTCTTGACTGCTTCAGCACCAAACCCATCCATCCTCAGAGGGACTTCAGGCAGTTCTTTCCTGAACACATTCTCTGAATGAAAACAGACTATATAGCTCTTTAATTTCTCTGCAGAGAATAATTATCATTAACCTTTTTCTTCAACCTGGACTGTAGTGGCAACAAATTCAAATAGTAATTTTAAGCACTATTTCATTAGATTTCTGCAGTTCATAAGGGAACTACATTGTCAATCAGAGGTAGGTAAATGGGTGATCGCAGCCCAGAAGGCCAACCATATCCTGGGCCGCATCAGAAGTGTGGCAGCAGGTCAAAGGAAGTGATTCTGCCCCTCTACTCCACTCTCGTGAGACCCCACCTGGAGCTCTGCATCCAGCTCTGGAGTCCCCAACATAAAGACATGGACCTGCTGGAGCGTGTCCAGAGGAGAGCCACGAGGATGATCCGAGGGCTGGAGCACCTCTCCTATGAGGAGAGGCTGAGAGAGTTGGGGCTGTTCAGCCTGGAGAAGAGAAGGCTCCGGGGAGATCTTATTGTGGCCTTCCAGTACCTAAAGAAGGCCTACAGGAGCGCTGGGGAAGGACTTTTTTCTAGGGCATGTAGTGATAGGACGAGGGGGAATGGCTATAAACTGGAAGAGGGAAGGTTTAGATTAAACATCAGGAAGAAATGTTTCACTTTGAGGGTGTTAAGGTCAACCTGGACTGTAGTGGCAACAAATTCAAATAGTAATTTTAAGCACTATTTCATTAGATTTCTGCAGTTCATAAGGGAACTACATTGTCAATCAGAGGTAGGTAAATGGGTGATCGCAGCCCAGAAGGCCAACCATATCCTGGGCCGCATCAGAAGTGTGGCAGCAGGTCAAAGGAAGTGATTCTGCCCCTCTACTCCACTCTCGTGAGACCCCACCTGGAGCTCTGCATCCAGCTCTGGAGTCCCCAACATAAAGACATGGACCTGCTGGAGCGTGTCCAGAGGAGAGCCACGAGGATGATCCGAGGGCTGGAGCACCTCTCCTATGAGGAGAGGCTGAGAGAGTTGGGGCTGTTCAGCCTGGAGAAGAGAAGGCTCCGGGGAGATCTTATTGTGGCCTTCCAGTACCTAAAGAAGGCCTACAGGAGCGCTGGGGAAGGACTTTTTTCTAGGGCATGTAGTGATAGGACGAGGGGGAATGGCTATAAACTGGAAGAGGGAAGGTTTAGATTAAACATCAGGAAGAAATGTTTCACTTTGAGGGTGTTAAGGCACTGGAACAGGTTGCCCAGAGAACTTCCAGGGATGAGGCCCTATCCCTGGAGGTGTTGAAGGCCAGGCTGGACGTGGCCTTGGGCAACCTGGTCTAGTGGGATGTGTTCCTGTCTATGGCAGGGGGGCTGGAACTCGATGATCTTCAAGGTCCCTTCCAACCTAAACCATTCTATGAAGAAAGAACAGAAACTGTTCATGTCAGTGGCATCCTAAGGCCACAGTTTATTCATTCAACTGCTATCTGGAACAGATGACAACTGAAACAATATAATGTACTTTTCATACCTTTCTCTATTTAGTTTAGAGTACAAGAATAATAACCATAATATTGTAGGTCCACTGAAATGACAAATACAGTTTTTCAGATTTTATATCTACCTTTTTGTTTCATAAAGTGCAAAATTCACCTTCCAAAGAGAATATTCATCATAAAAGCATATAGAACTGAAATACAGTTTCCAGAAACATGTTATATCTTAACGTACCTGTTAAGCAAAACTAATTATCTTTTATTGAAAGTTGATCTTTTTCACATGTAAGAAGAATTTGATCATTAATATACTCTTTGAATAAAATTTCTTTATACACTTAACAGAAAAGCATTATTCAGTATCAGGAACCTAATGCACATATTTTCAGACACACACATATATATGTATACACATATAAAGGCTCACTTTCACAGAATCACAGAATGGTTAGGGTTGGAA
This sequence comes from Charadrius vociferus, assembly GCF_000708025.1. Lineage (NCBI taxonomy): Eukaryota > Metazoa > Chordata > Aves > Charadriiformes > Charadriidae > Charadrius > Charadrius vociferus. The sequence continues at coordinate 1,148,786 of NW_009649042.1, read as the reverse complement.
GGGACCTCTGGAGATCATCTAGTCCAACCACCCTACCAGAGCAGGGTCACCTACAACAGGTTGCACAGGACAGCGTCCAGGCAGGTTTTGAATGTCTCCAGAGTGGGAGACTCCACAACCTCTTTGGGCAGCCTGTTCCAGTGCTCCACTACCCTCAAAGTAAAGAAATTCCTCCTCATGTTAAGATGGAACTTCCTATGTTCAATCTTGTGCCCATTACCTCTTGTCTTATCACTGGGCACCACTGGAAGAAGACTGTTCCCATCCCCCTGGCACCTTCCCTTTAAGTATTTGTAAGCATTAATAAGATCCCCCCTCAGTCTTCTTTTCTCTAGACTAAAAAGACCCAAATCCCTTTCCTCATAAGAGAGATGTACCAACCCCCTAATCATCTTCGTAGCCATTTGCTGGACCCTCTCCAGCAGTTCCCTGTCCTTCTCGAACTGGGGAGCCCAGAACTGAACACAGTCCTCCAGATTTAGCCACACCAGGGCAGAGTAGAGGGGCAGGATGACCTCCCTCGACCTGCTGGCCACACTCTTCTTGATGCACCCCAGGATGCCATTTGCTTTCTTGGCCACCAGGGCACATTGCTGGCTTATGGTCAACCTGTTGTCCACCAGGACTCCCAGGTCCCTTTCAACAGAGCTGCTCTCCAGGAGGTCAGCCCCCAACCTGTACTGATTCATGGGGTTATTCCTCCCCAGATGCAGTACCCTACACTTGCCCTTGGTGAATTTCATAAGGTTTCTCTTTGCCCAACTCTCCAGTCTGTCCAGGTCACGCTGTATGGCGGCACAGTACACAAGCAACTGCCTAAATCTAGAGCTGGAAAGCTAATTCACTTTTTCTTTTTTTTTTTTTTTTTCCCTGCCAAAACAAAAGAATGAAAACAAATTTCAAATTGACCTAAAATGGGAATGCTCTGCTTTTCTCTGTAAAAATGAGTTTATTCATCAAGTTCTTAAATCCTACTAAAAAAAAAATAACACAAATTCTACAACAAAACAAAATTTCTAAGTAAAACTTACAAATATTTCATCCCAATTTTTTATGAAAATATTATCATCTTAAAAACATTTACAAGATCTGATTTTAAGTATATGCCTGTTGAGTTAAATAAACACTTAAAAATTAACTATTTCCATCCTACTAGCCAAATAACTCTTTGGATTTAGGTCAATAATTTATGTCCCTTGCTTCAGCATTTAACCCTCAAAAAAATTCCCAGCATTATAAATTGTTCTAGAACTTTAACTCAAGAATTAATCTACCTACATGCTCCTCTAAATATACAATGACTGCTGTTTGTATCACTGGACCTTAAGTGTGTTAACTATTACGTTGAATAAAAATACTTTCCTGAATCAGGGATCAAAGTACCTTCCTTTTACTTGTTGACTGGTATTTTACAGTTCATTAAGATGTCCTTTCTATTGAGGTACTGACTTGTGTGGCCTGCCTAGTCTTGAGGACTGAACAACAAAAAGAGAAATCCAAAATGCTAAGAATGTTCTTCTGTGCCCTCTGAAAATAAATTTAGAGCTGGAGGCATAGGTCCAAGAGACAGAACAGTGAGTAGATGCTATATTCAGATAGCATTAGCTTTCCAGTAATAAAGCACACTAGCAAAGATAATTAAAAACTAATGATAGAAAATATGAATAATACTCAAAAAAAACCTGAAGAAATTTGTAAGTGATATTAGGAAACAGTGTACACATATTAAACACCATCCATCTTCCAATGTCTTATGTTCAAACGAGGCCTTTCTTGTGTTTAAAGATGGCCTTATGTTCAGTCTTCACTTTCATTAGCATAAGGCATAATGCAAATTTTTGATCCATTCTGACTTCCTTATAAACGCAAATACCTTCGTTTGGGCTTAACTCATCCTTAATCTTGACCTTGCTGGCTCACTGGAATTAATCTCCAAGGCTGATGAAGCCATGGCGAGTACAGCTGTAGGGATGAAGAACATCAGCTACGAATATAATCGTGCTGTGCAGATTGACTGTAATCTCACATCATGCCCACCAACTCGTTCCGACTACGCTTGGTTACCCTAATTGTACCACCCTTGTGGACAACCAGAGGCAACGAAGAAAAAAATACCTATGAGGGAAGTATCACATATGCTTCCATACTCAACCATCTTTGCTTGGCATACAAGTGTAAGTGAAACTGTTAAAAGCCCTCATCAAACTGACACCACGTCCTCCAAACAGATGGTCCTGAATGCAGGCAGCCAGGATGTGAATTTGGACACAGTCTGTGTCTGCAGAGCCCACGGTTTTAAGCCAAGAATGTTTCAGTGGCTGAATGTCCTGAGTTCGTTCCAGTCCTGCCAGGGAATACAGCATCCCCAGTCAGAAATGGACTAAACACACAAAATAGAAGATTTTTCAATACAGCAGAATGTGAGTTATAAGTCACCTTTTATCACAGTAGGTGGGAAAATGCTTTCAAATTAAGGTTTTAACCAATTTTGGGTCTCAAAAGAGAACCTTTTTTGAAACTGGCAAAATGCAAACTATCCCTATTCCACCAGGTTTTATTTAATTTTATTTAACTATTTTCATCACGCCTCAGTGAGATGAACCCACTGTTCGGTTTCATCGTTGCTACTTGTCTGACTCCACATGCTATCTGAGATATGTGAAGAGCTCACAGCAGTAGCCAGATTAGTACAGCAGGTCTCACGAAAATGGAAAGCTGCATCAAGGTAACCAAATGTGATTGCCAACTTGGATAATTTTGCAACACAAAGCAGAAATTTGATTGCTTGATAGTTATATTTACCAAAATTTCCAATACTATATGCAGTAAGTCACTTGTATGTATGATGAGGTTAGATTTCAAAGTCCATTTGTTTTTACAGTCTACACAGTTTAGATTCCATAAGTTCATAAAGACTAATAATTAAAGATGGGAATAACAGAGAGAAAGATGTAAACACATGAAAGGTCATACACTTTACCCATGTACTATGTATAAGGTTTCTTTAAAGTATATTAAATGGATCTGACAAAATTTCTTACAGATTCATTGTACAACTAAGCCTGACTGATCTCATTCCTTTCAAAGTTCAGGACATTCAGTTACACATCTCTGAGAACAGGACTCTACATCTATTTGACTGTAAGCCTACTAAAGTCTTTACCATAAATAAATTGTTAATACTAATTACAATACATATATAAAAATAATACACACCTAGAAGCTATTAGCAAACCACCAACTATTGTACAATGATTTACTCTATCTTAAGCCAATTGCAAAAGGAAAACACAGGAAAGCAATACTGTATTAAATTACATTTAAAAAAAAAACAACCCAGAGAAACCATGAATCACTCTTAAAAAAGCTTACTGAGAAGCTTCAACATCAATAGCATTTTTTAATAATCTGGGAGATTATTAGTGATGTTGCTAATATGCTGAGTCAACTGGATGATCTGATATATGGGTAGGAGAAAAAAATCCCTGCTTTGGAAGGGAAACAATTACCTATGGGATTAAAATTACTCTGTAGCTAATTATATCACTTCACTTTTGAATTTATAAATGTGTTTGCATTTACTTGTTCTCATTCTGTCTGGCACAGGACTTCTGTCCCTCTGAAACTAACATTAGCAAAAACTTTGGTGGTATGAAAAGAACGTAACCTCCATTAGACCAGAAGACAGAATCCACAGAAAAATGTAAAGGGCTTAAAATTGGTGATGAGTCATTGGCATTAGCAAAACTTGCTCTTAATATTGTTGAGGAGGGCACGTGCCCAGGAAAAATTCAGGACATTTTTCACTGTGATTTGTAATACATTGGGCATTAGTCTCCAGCGCTGAAGGACCACTTAATCTTGTCTTCCAGAAATGTAAAGCTATGCTCTTTAATTGAGTTTCTGTGTATGTTTCAGTGCACTTGTTCAGGAAAGTCTTATTGACTAGAGTGATCTAGGATAAATTAATCTGGAAGTTATAAACACAGTGATCACAGCTAAAAGGTCTCTAAGCCAGTCAAAACTGTAAGAATAGTATTTATTACCACTGTTGCTACAGAAGTGCTTGTGTTGAATAATGAAATCAAATCCAATTGAAATGTTCGCCCTATCTCAACAACCGAAGTGCAAATGCCTTCAGCTGGTGCTTAGGTCAATACCAACAAAATCATTTCTCCTATATTTGAAAAATTTAAAGAGTACAAAGATAGCTGACTAATTACATTATTTAGGATAGCACAGAGGTTGCACAGGTATAAAAAGGAAGCAACTGCTTTATTCTATTATACTTCTAGCTTTGGAAATATAAAACAGTACTGTATCCAAAGAAAGTAAGGTTGGAAATATGATTTTGCAGTGTTGTCGTATAATGGGCATTCAATTTCACAAAAATTATCACAAGTTATTGGACATTTAGGAAATTACTACTTTAGTCAGTAAGGAGAATTTTACTCATATAAATTCGGACATTTTACTCAAGGACCCAAAATAGAAAAATCCCTCATAGTAAAATTCCTGATAAGAAATCCCTTTTTTATCAGGTAACTGATGTATTTTCAAATGTTACTGCATGATACAACTTTTTTTTCCATTTAGTATATTTGCTTGAACTAATGTCACTGCTTAACTCAAAGCCACCTCTGAAGCTAGCCTATCAGTTCCACCCTTATTAGCTCCTCGTATAATGAAAGTCCATTGGTGATTTAGTCACATTATGAACATAGAGATATTCAGTCCAAAATTTAGTCTGAGATAAATCTGTCCCTCGTGCTTAACATTTCCACTCGTTGTATCAAATACGAATACTTTTCCAGATACCCTTTTATACATAAATGTATATATTTAAGAATCTTCTGAGGAGAGATTTTAAATTTTGAGGTAAACAGCTGACCCCGAAAAATTGTTGTTGGACTTGTTACTCTACAAATAAATACAGTTCATGAAAAACTACCTACAGTATACAAAACTCTGCATAGAAATATTTTATATACAGACTCACTGCTAACCTTGATTGAAAGTACTACATCCTAAGAGGGGAGGAGATAGCTTTCTTTGTTGGCAATTAATTTCCTGAATTACTTTCCTTAGACCTGAATGTTTATATTCATTTTATCATTATGATGTATTTATTTTCTTGGTACAGTTTATTACACTGTGTATTCAAGGAGCCTATTATTGCTCCATATACAATAACACAATTAACATAAAACCACCTTCTTTTCCTCACAGCAGAAATATTATTATTAAAAGAACTATCATACTGAAATATATGTAAGTACTGTACATAGGAAACTTGAAGCAGTCTTTCCAAGAGGATACTGACATAGCCTATCTATTCACTAGGTATCGGTTGAAAACGGGTTACCAAGTTTGGGTATTACATTTCAAGCAAAATAAGGACCCCCTGAAGAAAATGCAGAGGAAAAAAACAAGCACAGTCTGTGATTTAGTAAAGCATGAGGCAGAACATTGTGCCAAGCAAATGTGCCTATTCTCCACTGCAGCAAAGCAGGAAGAGAGGCTGATGAGTTCAAAAGATCATGCCAGTGGCTCTGAGTCCTGTCAGGAGCAGGACATGCACTGAGGGTCACAGTGCACATTTCTTGCAGGAAGGGTTAAATGAAATGGGTAGATTTATTCCAGAGAAGAGAGGTAACACATGGAACATTTCATAAAAACATGAAAAATCTTCAAATATCTAAATGAATGCCTCAGCAAAGAAAAGAACCAAGTACTCCCCATTCCCCTGTCCACCAGAGAAGAAAATATGACTTTGTTTTTGATCAGCTAAGACCCTTATTTCACGTTGCAAGGCACTGCCCACCCACATGCAACGGTTCTACTTTTCCTTACTGAAAGGCTCCTTTGTTTTCCAGAGCAGTTCTCCAGCCTGCCAAGATCAGTACAAGGTCTGACACCGTCCCTCAAAGGTTCCTTTTGCTAGATAAATGTCAATGTGACACTTCACTGGGATAGACTACACTGATTTAGATCTTGTGTTATCATCACCATAATAAACATTACAAATCACTTTGCTTGCAACTAGGCACAGTTAGTCATACCATATAGCAGTGAATTACTGCATGGGGAAAAAAGTATGGCCGGTTTTTATTTTTTTACCCTCTGGGTTATTAAAGTTAAGTACATCAATAGATTTCCTATCTCATTGTCTTGTTTTTGCAAGTAACTTTAAATATTTTGTTTACAACACAACTGTCTTACTGCAGTAAAAAATAAGTTTGCTGAAACTATTACTTACCAGCAAAATTTCAAGAACAGGTCCTAAAGACTTAAAAAGATTATAGATTTTAAATTTAACACAAAGACACATGCACTGTTTGGACATTTATAGAAAAGCTAATGTGAGGCTGAAAGAATAAGCCAGAAACAGAAGTATGTTTCAATTGTCATTTTAAAGAGCATTTAATTTTTCAAATAAACCCCACCCATATATACTACAGCACTATATAAGTAAATAACATAAATATAAGTTACCTGCTTGGTCTTTAAATATTTTTGATATGACGACAGGCACTTTGTGCTCAGCACCACCCTGTAAAAGATGCGCATTAACCATGAGATCTCAATTAAGACTGAAGTGAGCCAGTCATAGTGAAAATGAAAAGGAGAAACAAGAAGTTATCCATACCTTTATGCTTAACCCCAAGCCACCAACTGGTTGTCTACGAAGTGTAACAGTTCTGTGCTTTAAAAAATTGGAGAAAAAATAAATTTAGGTGAAAACACAATATCTGAATAAGGACAGAAGAAGTTTCTAAACTGCTTTTTACTTTTAAAAAATTAATTCTCAAAGTTAGCCTGGAATCTGAGTGATCAAGTTCAGTTCTGAAGTATCATTCAATGCTGACTTATAGGCACTTATTTAATTCCTTACCATAGACAGCAGAACTTGTGTGTGAATTGTGCATGCACACTTTTAGTATGTTCTTCTATCACAGGAGTTATATACTTCCTAAACAGAAATTTTTCCATGCTTTTGCTTTGTTTTGGCATAAGAAAACTATATGAAGGGTTTTGAGATGTGCGTTTTCATAGCCATCATGTACAGATGATATTTATTCTCATTTTTCAATTACAAATAGCAATGTTTTCTAATCCATATCTTCAGACCTATACCAATTTTTTGCAGCATATGCCAAAAGACTTTTACTGACAGTCTGCTTCAAATGCTTATTATCTTGCTTTTCATGTTTAAGTGCATAAAGAAGATAAACATTCATCAATATTTTCCTACGGCAACTTATCATATGTTTAACAGTATGCTGAATTTGACAATTTATTAATGTGTAACTCTTGGTTCCTGACAACATAATAATAGCACTTCATCTGTTGACAATAATTATAGAGTTAAGGGGAACTTTTATGCAACATGCTGAACAGTACTGCATAGAATGCCATCTTTACAGTAATTCCTGAACATGGGAATTTATGAACAAGATAACTATTTTTAATTTTTCTGTACATCAGAAATTATATATGAGATTAGTCCAATACATAATACTTCCTGATTGGGTATTTTATGATTTCACTAATTCAGATAAACATATTTTTTTTATTCCAATAGTCAAGCCCATGTTCTTATATTAACAAGTTATTTTTAGCTTTTTTTTCTAACACTCACCTTACTAGACATATGTTCATACTGACTCAGGGCAAAGGGAAACATAGTAAGTCATACAATTCAGTCTCATTTTAGGAGGATAAAACTAATCCATATGGTAAAAAAAGTTAAGAATAATGTCATACATTTTCAAAATTGAAGATAAAACTAATCCATATGGTAAAAAAAAGTTAAGAATAATTTCATACATTTTCAAAATTTCTCTCTTCTTTTCCCATGAACATTATACTACACCAGTCTGTGCTAAAAATGGAAAAATATTATTATGACATATGGTACCTGACTTATATCATACACCAGTCTGTGCTAAAAATGGAAAATTATTATTATGACATATGGTACCTGATTTATATCAAAAGGTTTATAAAGATTCAATATATTCAAAGGTTTATAAGATTCAATTTCAGATTATATAATTACGCTTTATTGAAATCTGTGCTAATTCAAATTGTTTCACAGGTTTTCTTCATTTTAAGCTGCATCAAAACTTTTGATCAGAATTATCATACACACTGACAAAGTTCAGATCCAACCTGAATTAGAATATATCTCTACCTTTAAATTCAGTGACTCATTCCCAAGAGTAATTTTCCATGACAAAAATCCTATCTACTTATTTACATTCAGGTTTCTCTCCACCGATACTTACACCCTGTAAACAAATTATCCCAATATATCCCATCACGTAGGGATAATGAAATAAATATTTTGATAGTTTAGATTGCTTTAGCATTATTGGACAACAAATACAAAACCACTACATGGCTAGTTTTAGCCATTTTATAAAACACAAGCAAGGTATTATTTATTGGTGTCTTACACATTCAACTACAACCAACGTGTATTTTTACATTGTTGATAGGTATATTCTGAGTGATAATACTGATGATATAATTGAGTTAGTAGCTCTATGAAGCAATCTATTTGCATAATATATTGTAATAATATTGATATTTATATTTTCATAGTTCATAGCATGAACATACAGAGCTTCAAATATTCCTATTCAGACACTTTGAAAGAAGGTATTAAACATGTACCTAAACATTTCCTACATAACAGCTTTTTTAGTAACAGCTACATTTAAAAAAAGCAAAAACTTCCTTCTTTTAAAGATGTTAAAATTGCAAAGTAAAATGTCAAAAGCTGAGCATGATCAGGTGTCATAATCAAGATCACTTACATAAACTTATTTCAATCCTATGATAATACATCATTTGCTATGACTATGACTAGCGGTCATACAAGACCAAACATCACATTTCATTTTCTACAGATAGATTTTTGTTATTGTTTTTGAATTTTAAAAAAAATTGAACAGTGTACAATTCCAAAAGTTTAGAAGAAAGCTAATACTGGGTCAATACTGAAACCACGTAAAGAGAGACATGGATCTTCATTATATTACATTGCTTTAAGATCAGATGATCATAAATCTGGAAATGAACCATCCATTTCATTACGGAATAATAGTAAAACCAGTTCACAAGGATTTAAAAAGGGATAATTATAAAGGGGAAAAGTGTTACGGAAAATATCTTTTCAAATTATGTGAATAATTGCTATGAAATTTTGAATCTTGATGGCAGAGTACCAGCGTTGTAATAACCCCTGTAAGGCAGCGATCTGACACCCCACAAAAACTTGATTAAAACCTAAAACTATTCAGAATAATATGGTGTATTTTAAGCACATGTAAATTGGCTAGCTAAAAGATTCCAAATCAAAACATAATTGAGATAAACCTACTATTTAGTGGATATGCTTCTTGTGGGATAGAGACAGTATCTGGATTATATTAAAAAAAAATAATCAGTGATCTAAAAAAAAAAATCAAAATTAATTGCAATAATGTTTGTAAGGCACAACACGTGATAAAAATAGTGACAAACAGGACAGGTTCTAAGCACACACAACTTCAAGGTCAAAGGTCATTTCAGGTCATCAGTGTAATAAGGAAAACAGGCCAGACAAATAGAGAAAAGCACTGTATCAGGCAAAAAAAGGTGGTCTTGCAAAAAAACCTGAACATATGAGTCATGGTGAGTATGAGAAAAACCTACTTTCGTGCACAAAGACACGGCCCAAATCACTAGTGTAATACTAAATCATCAGGAGACTATTAAGAATGAGCAGAGAGACTATAAATTATTTCTGTATCTGGCAGTGATCCACACACTTTAAATAATACAGCTAGTTCTGATATGCTAATTTGGAAAATGATGCAAATAAATTGGAGAGGTAGCAGGCAAGAGCCACAGGAATGCAAAATAGCTTGAGATTTGTGTAGTAGTGAAACAGATGCCAGGAGTTAAATATATTTAGCTTTTTTAAGCACTTTTCAGGGATGATCAAGCACAGTTTTAAAGCATCCTCCCTGGCAGAAAATGACCTAATCTTACAGACAGATACAGTGAAAATTTTAATGACTTGACACGGAAAACAGACACATTCAGACTATAGACACAAGACAAAATTTTAAACTTTTGCAGTATGACACACCATAACTAGATTTTTTAAAAACCTGGTTATGATAGTAATTTGGCCTTGAGACCTTACAGTGTACAGATATTTCTTTTTTAATCTTTATTTAAAGCACAATATGTCATGTCATTTCATGAAAACAAATTTAATTTAGTTCTAAATGTAGTATTACTAAAATACTTGGGGCTTTTTTACGCTCGTAAGCAGTACAATATATAGGTACATCCACATAAATAAAATTAGTTTCACAGCCTGCCACAAGTATCCTTATTCTACAGAGCAAGAATGTAGGTGCACAAAGATTTAGGGACAATTAATTCTGTATTAGTGATGGGAAACACTTAAATGCTTTTTCTAAGTATTTGTATGAACTTTATCTGTTCAAAGTATCTTGTTGACCAGCTTCAGCCCTAGCTTTGAACATTCAGCATTTTAACACATCATAATTTCACATTAGAAGATGAGATGCACCTAATGCCTGATCAGCAGTGTTAATTTGCTTTCAGTTTATGTACATGACACATCTAGGATCATAATGCACCTCTATTTCAGGGGAAGGATGAATCACCACTAGATATTGAGACTACCCTTTTCTTCCCTCAACTCACCCTCTGTGTATCTTCCAACATAAAAGATAATACAAACCCAAGATTCAATAGCCTGTATATTTCTAACTTTCTAATATTTGACTTTGCAACTTTAACTGTTGTGGTGCTGTTCTCTTCTCAGGACCTTTCTTTGCTTTCATTCTTCCTCTCTCTTAACTCAAAATTCAGGAAGGCATTTTTTCCTCCTCCTTCAAACCAAGGAACAGACTTTTTGTCTTACAACTCCAGTCTCACAAGCCATGCCTATGCTAAAATAAAGCAGGCTGGAGGATTTTCTCCAGCAAAGCAACACGGTAAAACTCCCGTCCACACTACTAAATCTTTATTTCCTTGAAAACGTTATGACTACCACGCAAACTGCCTAACTGGGACACTACATGATACATGCCATCTTCTGATTTAGTCTGAGGTATTGTTTAAGAGAGTTGTAACTGACATTGGCCAAAACTGAGACAGAGGGTGCACCAACACCCAGTATAGAAAATTTGGCACAATCAAAACATAGCCAGGGAGCACACTCATGTACAGTATAGACAACTGTGGCCCAATGTTGAATGTGTGCTATGGCTGTGTTTTATTTTGTAATAGAGATGAAGTCATATAGAACTGTGTATAATGGATCTTGCAATAAATAAACAGAAAGAAAAAGGACACCAATATACATTAACTCCATGCACAGATTTAAATTAAAGTATTTCTAATTATCCCTACAAGTACTAGTAGCATTGGTAGTCATGTACAATAAAAACATACATGTAGAATAACATACATCTTAGTATTAGATTTTATTTAATTATGATGGAAAAGCCTGTAACATTCTGATGGCTGTCACAGAGTGAGACAAAGTCCTTGGTCCAAAGATCATTAAAAAAAATTCTCTTAATATACTTGAAATGATGATGCTTCCATAGCTGGCACTATAGATACGATTCTAATAATGTCACACTAATAAATCATTTTATAAACTATGTAATGCATATACTAATACTGGTACAAACATATTCTTATAATTTTAAGTCAAAAGTTTAGCCAAACTCAGGTTTCATGAAAGCAAATCCACCTAACAGCCCTATCTGCCAAAGCAGATAGGTTTCTGGGTGTGCACTTGAGTGCTACTGGTAACACAATTCCTGAATGTGGACTACTTTACTGGTAATTCTGTCTGCCTGCCTCTGCTTTGTCCTTCAAGCTGTCAGCTGTGCAGAGTTGGAAGGAAAAGACTAATTGATGATATGTTATCAAGAATCTTTTCTGTTAGAATCTAATCTTCTATACAAAGGTGAATTAAACACACAACTGACAGGTTTCAGCACTGTTAATGAGACCTCTGTGAAAACAGAACTGTGTAGACATACAGTATGTTTTGAATGCAGTTTAAAATATAGAGCACACTTTCATTTATAGAGGTGTTGATACGGAAGCTCGGACAGATACACAACAACCAATACGATCAGGGTAAATGCCACTTTATTGCACAGATAGCTCAGCTAATATAGACAATTTTCTCCCGTGCCACGCAACACTCAGCAATAATTGGTTACATGCATAGTTCGAACAAGCATCTCTACTATATGATTGGCTAGCCCCAGCTGTTCACTCACATAGTTATCTACTTCTATGTTTTACTCAAAAATCCTGCTTATTAGTACATTCAGCAACAGTTCTTTCCTCCCTCCACATAGCTCAGCCGTTCACAAAACACAATTTGCCCTTCGACATTCCTTGAAGCTTACACTGTCATCAACAAGTTCTCAGTGCTCGGGATGCTCACAGGGTGACCATTGATCTCTAAAAATTCTCCCACATAGAGGTGACAGAATAAAGTTTCCATCAAATATTTGATTCCAGACATGTACATGGAAATTAACCTGAAATTTTCATAAAGTGATCTATAGGGAACAGAAATCTGTAATAATAACGATGATGTCCAGCTGCTGGTGTGAAGCAAGGAGGCAAAGGCAATGACAGAAGCAGAGGTCCACAGAAATGTGTTAGTTGAGAAAAGCTCAACAGAAAGGTAAAGCTGCAAATCTCAAACACCTTCAAAGGACTGTCTTTCCATGTTTTCTCATAAAAGAAATGAAGGCAGAATTCATGGAAGATGAGAGTTATCCAGTTTATTGTGTTAGTATCAAAGATCTGAGCACCTTCCCAGAGGAAGAGGGGATACATATCCGGCTCATTGAGAAGGCTTTCACGAACATCATACAGGCAGAATCCACAAGTCACATCTTCTGGCAGGATGCAACAGGTTGGTGATGTGGGAAGTAACTTCATTAGTCATTCTTGTAATGGACAGTATCGATGTACTTGATGTGTGAATGCCCTTCTTAAAGCAGAGATCCCAGACAGCCGTAATGGTGGTAGATGACCATCAAACAAATAGACTGATACATTTACGATTCCAGGGAGAAGACTCCAAAATGTTTGACCGAACAAGTGCAGGGAGGCAAATCCCACAGGAATCCTGCTTAGCACAAGAAGCACCAGGCAGGTTTGGTTTGCATTTGTACCAAAAATGCAAGGAAACGCACAAAATAAGCCCTAGCTATGAAAATTAGCTAGGAAGAAAGGAAGCTACAGACATGGACTTCTAGAGTAATGTTCTCCAAAACTCTTTCAGAAGTCCCTGTAGGGCTGGGGAGACAGGCGACATTTTAACGCCTTGCTAAAGAGATGGCTCAAGGAAGATGGACTCAGGTTCATCAGAAACTGGGGGCATTTTTGAAACAAAGGGAGCTTGTACAGGAGGCACAGGCTTCATCTGAACTGTAAAGGAACCAAAGCTGCGGGCACTTAAAATTTAGGAAGGCCACAAATAAGGTTTTAAATTCTAGCACTGGAAAAGTTGACGGGTACAGACAACAGTATAGTTATGAACAATGCTTCTATTGTGGACATAAACAGAGATGTTCTGTATCCTGAAGTGAAGGACAGGTTAGGGAGGGAATAATACAAATAGGAGACGCAAAACAGAGTGCTAGGAACAAAATCAAAATTGCAATAAATCTGAACTAAACTCTGGAGAAGTAGAAAAAACTCTAATACTGGGATGCAAAGTATATATGAAAGGTAAAATAGGCTAGGTAAGCAGCAGAGTAAATGCCTTATGCTACAGAGAAATTAAGTCAAATAAAACCAATAAGGCAACTACCTCAGGAAGTGTAACAGCAGATTCCAGGCTAAATACAAACAAGTGTCTGTACTAGTGACCACTCAACTAGGATGATAACAATGACTGAGATATGCAAAGAGGCAACAGGAAACAGAAGTGTAACAGTGGTAACAGACGTCACTTAACCTCCAGTAGATCGGACAGATACACATAAGGCTATAAGGCAGTCAATAAAAAGTAGGTCTCTATCAGTCACTGCTTCATGGAGCTCACAAGATTAGACTCAATATTTGCCCTAGTCTTGAGTATAGTAGCTAAGAAAATTAAAACTTTATAGGCAGTGTGAAGAGTGCTTAAGGATACCACACTGGAAACACATACCCAAGGAATGCCATTTATCAGAAGGAGTTAATTAGGAGAAATAGGAAAACTGCATGGATAAAGAGGAGGTTAAAAGAGGTTATTACATGTAAAGAGTGATGGAAACCATATTCATGTGAAGATAAGAAAAAGGAACATAAGGAAATAAAATTGAAAAACAAAATTAGGCAGCAACAGAAAAGAGTTCCAAAAACTGCCAAAAAGAATAACAATTAATAATAAATCTTCAACTCTATCAGGAGCAGGAGGCCTGCCAAAGAAACCACAGCGTTGACCTATGATCAAGATAGAAAAGGGATACTCAGAGTAAATAAGGCTATTGAAGAGAAGATAAATTAATACTTTTCATTAGTGTGGAAGAACTTTCTTTGTAGCACAAAGGATGTATGGATCTGTCTGAATTTAAAACCACTTTAGAAGCAAATTGACTAAATAACAGTAGCAAATCACTGGGGTCAGATAACATTCAATCTTAAAGGAACACATGGATGAAACAAAGCAGGAGCGATACTTCCCAATAAAGCCTTGATACACGAAGACTACAACATTGAAAATAAAATCCCAGGTTTTTTATAAGGTTCCAGTAAAGGCTTAGGAAACTTAAGGCCTGAACTAAACAAATTAGAATGATAGGGAAAAAAATAAAACCTATAGACAGCGAGAGAAACTATAATAAAGAACAGAATTGGCAGACACTTTGGTGAACTTGATCTGTCTTCGAAGAGACAGTGTATTTTATAAAGGCAAGTTAGGGAAACACAGGAACAGTGAGGGAGGAGCCTTGCACAGACATATTGCTAATTAAAATTAGTTAGAAAGTAGATAGAAAACAAAGGGATGGATTAAATGCTTAATTCTCCCAATGGAGGAAGGTCACCAGTGAAGTCTCACTGTTGCCTATGTTGCAACCTGCATTATTCAAAATACAAAGAATTAAAAAAAAAAAGGGATGAGCAATGAGATTACCTTTGCTGCTTTTTGAGACGGGAAGCGTAAGTGAACTGAAAGTATTTGCAGAACATCTTACAAAATATTAACTGGGCAACAAAATAGCAGACAAAATACAATAGCAGATCAAAACTAGTGAGAGATTATTTTTCACACGTAAATTATTTATGTAAGGAATGAGGACTGGTTCTAAATCTGCCACCTCTATTAAAGAGTAAGACCTTGGTGTTCAAGTAGATGGTTCCATGATATCATCAGTGCAGTGTTCAGTAGTGGTCAAAACCACAAATCAAATTTTTGGAAGTCTTGGTGAAAGACATTCAGCAGCACAAAACTGTTCCTGTAGAAGGAATAAAAGAATAGGCTATAACTCTTCACCCAGGAAAAGAGACAGACTGGGGATCAGGAGGCTCTTACAATACAGTAAGTTACACACAGGACAGTGAATGGAAATCAGTTTTTATAGCCTTTTCCAGTACAAAAACTAGGAGGCATGAAATTATACTATTAGGAACTAGGAACAGAACAAACAAAAACAGGTGATCCTCTACACGAGGTATAGTAGATTCTAGAGTATGTTGGGAAAAATACTTCTAGATGCTTAAAGTCTACACGTGTTCAAGGGGATATTGGACAATGTCGTGGTTTGGCCTCAGCCAGCAACAAAGAACCACGCAGCTGCTTGCACAACTCTCACAGCCATGGAAAAAGGAATCGTCAGGGCAAAACTCGTGGGTTAAAATAATGCTATTTAACAGAACAGCACAAGGAAAACATGAAAACGCGATTACAGTACCGCCGCGATGTGCACCGACCAGACCCGCACCGCCACAGCCCACCCGAAGTGGCGACTGCTCTCCTCGCCCCGGCTAGCGCCTCTCATAGCCCGGGCATGGGTCACCTGGGATGGAATACCTGCCCCCTGCCGGCTCCTGGGGAAATTAACCCCACCCCTACCAGAACCAGGACAGACAACTATAGCAAAAATAAACCCGTTAAGGGCTAACAGAATACTGCATTTTGCTCAGGAAGGTGCTGAATAACTTGGGGCATGGAAAGTGTTATGAGAAGCATCACATTTTTTTGCCCTGTTTGGCTTTTCTAGGGAAACATTAATGTCTGCTGTTGGAAAAAGACAGAGGGCTCAGTAGATTTTAGGTCTGACTCAGTTCTGAACTTCTTATGCAATGACAAAATTTCCTGACTACAAAATTTGGACAGAAATCCACACTAATACTGCAAGCAACTATGAAAGAAAATTCTGCTCCAGAACTTGCCAAAACTGAATTGCAATATTTGTGGGAAAAAAAACCCAAACTATCTTTTTGTGACATTAATGATAATGACATGCACATATGCAGCTGAAAACCCAGTGTTTGTCTTGGTCAAACATACAACTTCTTTCATGTTTTCCTTGTCTGCAGGCTAGATATAATTTTTCTTTTCAGACTAATTTATTTATGGTTTGAGGCTAAAGTGAGGCAGACATCTGTATCAGTCTTAAAAAACAAAACAAAACAAAACAAAACAAATCTATGATTCTATGAATACAGAGCTACAGTTGACTGTATGATGCCTGTGCAATTTTATTTCATTATAGGCAAGGAAAATGCTTTAGAAAGTTTACTAACTATCAAACTGAACAGGAAAGCTGAAATTGATACATTTTTTGCTTTTTAGCTAGTATTTTGTTTTGCTAATGATATCCTTTAATAGTATCTACAGTTTATTAAAACTCTTCATTCTGAAGGCTTCCAAAGTACTCAATGTGATACTATAATGATCACTCATTCCAGTTGTGCTACAAAGTAGAAGTAATTAAGTACCCCCCATAGCACACCACATAGTAGGCCTGTTTTGTTTTGTTTTCTGTTTCTAGGAGATTAGAGGAAGAATAAGTGCCCTGCATGAAACTTCAGGATACATTTGAATAGACACAATGTAATTATTAAAACTGTAATCGGCCAGGATACCAACATGAAATATTCCTATCTTTCTGAGAACTTTTATTGTTGCAAGTTGCCAAGGATTTTATGATCTGTTTCTCAAAGCAATACTGGCTCTCTAATACCTACCGCTATGTTTAAGAATCGGGGTAACGATGTGGCCATCACATTCTCTAGCATCTAAGTTCTGAGAAACAAATGCATTGACCAGTGTCAAACGTACCAGCAATGGAAAGGCAGATTTACCCACACAGTGTTTGACAGCCAGTTTGATCTGCTTGCATGTCAATCAGTTCCTTGAGCGAGTAGGCTGGCTGTCAACTTAGTCTGCGGTGGAAGAATATGTATTTTGGAAATTCATTTTCTCTTTGAACAACAAACTGTAAACCTGAGAAGGCCACTAAAATTTTCACTTTTGTAATGCTCTAAGTATTAAAGGAAATTCATATTGCCTAATTGCACATGTCTAAGTAAAACTTTTGTCTTGTTCTGATGCAGGAGAACACTGGCGCATATAGGTGTGGACTGAACAAGTTTGCACATGTTCAAAGACAACCAAACTGCATTTAAGAAAGCAGCCTGCTCTTTGTGAGAGAGTAAGATTTAAAGCCACTGAGCCACTAGCTAGGCACAAATGAAAAAGTAATTTTTAGGGATGAAATTTGCATGGCTGCAACAGTGGAAACACAGAATTTAAATTTTGGGTTAGAAGCAATATTTAAGTGTGATCAATCTGTCTTCCTCTCAGTCACTATCACGACCCTCGTGGAATACCATTTACTCTGCAGGTTGGCCAGAGCGTGACTGGTGGGTTTGTATCTCATCAAAGCATATAGCTCGGAGACAGGGGCTTTATTTAAAAACAATACCACGTTCTGTGGGCTGGGGCAAAAAACTGCACTGCCAAACAAGACATTAGAGATGTGCATAAGCAGAAAAGATTTTGCCCCAACATAAGATGCTGATAGCCATAGTCCACAGAGGAAAGCAGTTCAAGTAATACATTGTTAAATTCAGCCTGTATCTTTTGCTTACATGTAGTTCCCAAAGGTGTTAGAAATCCAGGGAAAGCCAATTCCAGAAAAGCTCTGGACTGAAACAGCACATATAACTATATAGATGGGGGGAGGAGGGCCTTAAAAGGTCTCAGTCATCAATATTGGAATAAAGACCAGTGAGGTAGAAACTTTCAAGAACTCCAGTAATGATGCCAGGCAAGAATATATTGAAAAACAGATACAATATAAATTTTAAAACATGTAAGACACAGACACCATACAAAAGAACACCATGACAACAACTGTACAGAGGAGAGACTGCTTGGTAACAGGAGGTGTAATGCTGCTTATAACAGCTACAAAAAAATGATACAGCTAAACCAAAAAATCCTATAGTTTTAATAGTTTCAAAATGAATGATACTTTCACATGCAATTTGGAAAACCATATGGTTAAATACCTGTCTTTTAAGTATGAGGTAGCTCTTGACAACAAAACTTTCTAGATTCCTTTAAAGCACGATGACTCAACAGAAAAGTTTATCTCTGGAAATTGATATTCATTCATGTGAAGTGACATGATGGGAGCTTAATGGGCAACATGAGAAGGCAATTACACTCCTTATTTCTGGTACTGCTTTTTAGCAAGATTTTATATCCACCTGTCAATGCCTCCCCATTATGTCATTATTATGAGGTTGTTAACACCTAGGACTGGCACTTGTGGTAAAGGATCTTTCAATAGGAAAAATATTATATCTATCTATCTTAATGAACAATGTACTAAAGTGATTTCAGAAGGAGATTCTGCTTGAAGTAATCCACACCCTTTGACATAAATGGATATATATGGAAGAAGATTCTATATGTACCACATTTCCCTTTTCTGTGCCAGTCTGCATGAAAACATTAATGAATACATATATTATTTTGAAATATCAAACTGACACACACGATAGAAAATGCTGCAAAACTTGAAATAGCCCATGTTCTTCAGATTTTGTTGAAACTGTTGGAAGAAATAAGCCCATTCACAATGGCTAGAAAAGGTTCGAAGACACAGATTTCCAACACTTTGATTTATTTCTATCCTTTTCCCTTCTATTTATCAGTAAGACCACTGTGCTGACTCTACAAGTGTCCTCCTGGGCTGCCCCATTCCCCTGCTGGGGCAGGGAAGTTGTGTGGGGAAGCGTTGTGCCGGCTTCTATCCTGGGTAGGCATCTCCCCAACTGCAGGACGTGGATGCCGAGTGACTTGGCAACATTAAATACAGCCATGACCAAATATGCCTTGGTACCTGAGCCCATATTGTCCCCACGCTCAAATCACAACGGACTATTAGCTTCACAGGTAGCAGACTATTCCTTAAGCAAGGTAAGTGGCTAAACAGGAAGATAGGAAAATGTGAACAAAGAAATCATTCATTGCTGCACTGTTCAGAGTTGCACAGAGTACTTTTTTTTTTTTTCATAAACTTTATCCCCACTACTACAGTCGCATCTGTCATTTATTGGAAACAGTAGTCTCAAAAGGCATCCTAATTTGTAGAACCTAAGATGTCAAATTTACTGCAGGTACTACATGGCAGGTTGACAATAGAGAATAAAAGGCAGTCTCAGGCAATGATGGCAATAACAGCAGAGCTTGCCCTTGGGAAACACGCAAAGGAAAAGAAGCAGAGAAACAAGAAAGTGCAATATAAAGAGTTAAAAAAGAAGCCTGCAACTTGTCCTGCATGGACGCAAGGGAAGAAACAGTCTGATACCAGAAGGGGTAAGAAGATAAAGATAGGTACTTAACATACCAGCCGTACCTTATCTTCCTTTTCTTCAGCAACTCTTGAAGCTACCACAAGGAAGTTATGAGATAAAAAATGATTGAAAAAACAGATCCTGTAAGAATGTGAGACCAAGTAAAACGTACCATAAAATGCAGACATCTTTCCAGTTGTTAGATATCCAAAAACAACAAAAAAGGATGTGGTGAACAGAGATATGCGAAATCCTTCAGGAAGTTTTCTCCTCAAGATGGGGATTTCCCACAACGAGGATTTTCTCAGCTGACACCCTCCACCTCTCCAGCCCTAGAGCTTCCTCAGCAAAATGTTCTACGTGTATTTAACATCCTGCCACATACAGAGATTTCCGCTTCTACTTACACAACCCTCACTTCTCACTGACTGGCAGCGAACTTCCACCTGTCCATTGGGTGCAGGCTGCAGTCCACCTATTGGCTCTCTTTGCAGAAACACGGATTTTAAACTACAGTAGGGGCTGCTCTTGCCAGAATTATTTCAAGATGGAATTCAAACGAAACACCATACTGAGGAAAGAGAGTGCGCGTAGCACTCTAACGACAGATGGTGCTGGATAATGATTAATCACTGAGTCTAACAATATAGGCATCTACACAATAAGGCTAGAACCACATAGCATTATGCTGACACATAAAGATATCACATGACATCATACAGCACATCAGATGAACTGCAGTGCCATCATACAGGACTGGGACACAGATTCCTTCTTCCAGTATGTGGCAGTCTAGGGTGAAAAAATACTTAAATAGAAGCCAGAAAGCACCGAGTTATGATCGTTTCCTTACTCACTACTTTTACTACTAATATACGTCCCACAGCCTTTATTAAAAATTGAGTATACACAAATCTTAAGAAATCAGTGGAGCAAGAGGAAAATGTAAATATCACACAGTTATCCACTTTGGTCAGACTGAATGTGCCACATCTGTGCATTGCCACAAGTTAATACTGCCCTCTCAGGAACTGTAACCACCAGTATCTTATAATTAACCAGGTAAACAATCAAAGAATGCATTGAAAAATAATGTAACAGCTTTTCCATAAAACTACATTGGGGGTGGGGTGTCAATCAAAGAAATTTATTACAAGTAGGATTTGCTATATTGTGGGATATAACATGTCTGGTTTTCAGGAAAAGCTTTTTGCTCAAAAGGTGCCTGTATAAACTTTAGTCCCAAGTCTGTATCATTTTTAACAGACTATTTTATGTTCGTAGAAATAGTTGCATTGGTTAAAAAGACAGTGTAACTCAGAAAGTGGAACAAATTATGGAGACAATGGAAATTTAAGTCAAGAAAACTCAAGAAATATAGGGAAAGACACGAATTAGTCCTCCATGGCATCAGGTGGTGCCTCATTCTCCACTTCCATGAAGAGGAGCTGTAGCAAGGAACAGGTACACAGAAAGCAAAAGATTATTTTGAATGGGAAAGAGAGTTTTGAAACTTAACTTCTTGCATTGCACCTTTTCCCAAAAGGACAGGAAGAATGCAGCTATAAAAATCCACTAAGGCATGCCAGTTGCTGTCAAGTTTTGTATAAAGACAAAGCAGATCTTTTCACATGCTAGCAAAGATCTGGGACAGCCGCAGAGAATCCTTACTAAATATGGAATAACAACATATTTTTATCAGTTCATCTTATTATAACTGTTTCTATTACTGTAGATTAAATGGGGTTTTAGTTTTTGGTTGGGTTTTTTGGGGGAGCGGTGGGGGAGTGGGATTTTGGTTGAGGTGTTTATTTTTTTAGAGTAAAATTAAGTCACTCATTTCAAAACCTGCCAACCTAAATGAGTATTATACAAAAAACAGAACTGGATTGTTCTTACAGATGTACAAAGAAAAAGGATGAGAGGCAACAGGCACAACTTGCAGCAAAGGAAATTCCAATTGAGCATAACAACAGGAAATAATTTCACAGTGAAAGAGGTTAAGCATTAGAAGGGACTGCCCAAATAGCTGGTAGCATCTCCATCATTGGAGATATTCTAAAGGTGAATGGACAAAGCCCTCAGCAACTTGTCCAAACTTATAAGCTATCCAAACATTGAGCAGCGGGTTGAATTAGGTGATCTCAAGAGGTCCCTAATCTAAATTCAATCCCTTCAATCTAAATTGTTACAGGATCTATTCTAGTAAAGATGACTGTGACAAACCCCATGGTATTTTATTCTCCAGCGTGTGGTGATCATATTAAATATATATGAATGAAACATATTGTGTCTCGGTATGACTTCACAAGAATCCTCAGGAACTCCTCCACTGTAAGATGCTTAATTTGTTTTTGATTTTTTAATTTGTCTTTAAGATGTTGTAAAATGCTTAATTTGGGACAGGAGCCTTCTTTGGCAATTGGTATGAGAGGACCCAGGACTCAGACTGTTCTCAGACTGACCATTCAGATTAAGTCTATGCAGATCATCTATAAATATGGATTTCCAGAGTTACTAATAACATATATAGGACCCTGTGTCAAGATATGATTGTACTTCTTTCTTTTCCCATTAAAAATAAGATGATTTCTTTCAATTAAAAAGGCATCCTATAACACTGAATTATAGCTAAATCCTGCCAGGACACAGCTGTTCTTTATGTGAGTAATTTCATTTGCATTCACTTTGCGCAACATTTCACATGTTGGCTGGTGTGAAGACAAAGATGAAGAGTAGAAGCTGCACCCATCAATATTCCACATACTGTAACTGGAAAGGCTTATGCTTCCATCGCAGTCAGATATTTTGCCCATAACTGCTGAATATTTTAAACTGCTACATGAGCTCTCACAATATATTTACCACTCCTGACAGTCTGTCATGGCTCCAGGTGTAATAGATTAATCGAAATTTTAATAAAGGACACGTATATTTGTACATATGCCTGGTCTACCAATGCTGTGCTGCCTTTCTTCTATCTTAGTATGAGCGCTTATTCTCAGCTGGACTCATTCCATGCTTCAGGGAGAGATTATTTTTCAGGGATATCCATAGTGTCCTTTGCATTCTTCTGTTCTGTTACATTTATTAGCTTTTTTCCTTGAGCTATTTACCCTTTTTATCTTTAATAAAAAAGTTTTTTTGTCATGCTGATGAGTACTCCTATTTATTATTTATTTTGTCATACAAACTTTTAACTCCTCTCAAAGTGACAGCAACACAAGCTTATGATCTTTCATAATAAAGAACCTAAGGAATTACTTGCTAGCTATCTTCTAAATATCTAGGTCAGCTTTCTAGAGCATGGAAAACAAATAACAAATGGTTAAATAATGTATTTTTTCCATACAAATTATCTTAGTTTCAAAAGGAAGAATCCTTCTTAATCACTCACTTGATGTTTCCAAAAAGACAGAAAATGTTAATTATTAGCTTTTAAAAACAGCTTTGGACTAAAATACCATACCAGCAATGGCAGAATAAGCACTGGACAAACAGTATAAGTAGTTATCTAGACAGAATTTTCCTTGGGTTAAAAATAAAGCATTAGCTTTAGACTTTAATGCAGATCTGTTCCCTAGAGGTTTGCTAAAATAACATTCTTCTTTGTCCTTATTAGCATCTGAGTTATAAAGAAAAAGTCATAGCGGTCTCATCAGGGATTTAAACAGTACTTTCAGGCACTGTTTCTATGTTTTGAATCAACAAAACAACTAATCTTGCTATTTTTCTTCCCTATTTACCTACCTCGCTTCGTTCTGATAAAGTCCAGCTAAGACACGGCTTGTGAAGCTGGACAATTGGGTACCCAGGATGCAAAGGTTTTTGTTATTCTAATTCTATTAGAATCATGAAAGCCTCTAAGGAGTCCTCTTCCAATCAAGATGCCAGGAGCCTGCATTAGAAACTTATTTGCCCGACCACTGACCAAGTCAGAGACAATTCAGCTCTGTGAGAAGGACTGAGTTTGATAAAAAGCCAGATGTATTTCTTTTCTTTTTTGTCTCTGCAAGTGGATTTAGTGGGGAAAAAAAGATACAGAAATATAATGCAAAGTAAAAGAAAAAAACAACTGCTTACGTAAAGAGGAGAAGCATAAAACTGTGGGCTGACAACAGGAGAATGATGATAGCAGTATACATAGAAGAAAAACAAAGAATATGAAGGGTGAGATGGCTGTACGTAAGAAATTAATTTTAGCATGCAGAACGACAAAAAGTTAAAGCAAAATCTTATCTTAATGAAGCATAAAGTATAAAAATGAATGCCTCCCTGTTTCTCCTTTAACTGAAAATGGATCTGTCTGTCACAAAATTAATTCCTTTCTGTGAGTATTGTTAAACTTTAAATCCAGGGGGAAAAAAAAAAGATATCTTCTGTTGAAAATACTCAGAAGATAACAAAAAAATGTCTATTTATTTTCAGTACACCATTTCTGTCAATACCTTTGTGCTTGACTTCTATGAGCACGTACCCATTCTGATGTACCCATACATTCTCCTTTTTCCTATGAATCTGAACACCCCAAACATAATTCTAAGTCACAAAGACTTGCTTAGAATGCTTGGATTTGCCAAGTCTGAAGTTCTGGAACACATCGTGGTAGAAAGATCGCATGTTTAATACATAAGTATAAAATATATAAATATTATATATAGTTATATATAAATTATTTTTTATAAAAGTAATAGTATATAAGTATATTATTTCCCACAATGGTTCCACTTAGAGAAGGATTTTTACAGATATTTAAAGGTCATCTTGCCCACTGTGAAAAATTTGCATACTAAGGAAAAGAAACAGTTGCCTTTACATTATTTCTTCTATACACATCTTGAATTTCACAAACCATGTTCTTCTCTCTCATTACTCTACACCCAAGTCCAAGATAGCAAGAACAAGGGAAATGGGCTGAACTGCCATTAAATTACAGAAAGCCAGCTACACAATTTTTCATCAAAGGTGAAGCTTTCTCAGTGCTTAGAAGTAGCACTTAAATAAATGGCAGATGGCAAAATATGAAACAAGAATAGATCTAGATGATGGTTGTAAAAGGTGTTTTATAGTGAGAGCCTTTTATCCTTGGGAATAAACTCTATTGCTGAAAGTTCAACCGACGACAGCAGCACTAGCGACCACTGATGTCTTTGCCAGTCCTCCCTGTAGCATTCAGAACTGGACAGGACTAGCAGAGCTAATTACCCACGGCTGCAAATCCTGTCCTCAGTGTTCCTGAGGAACAACAAACCTGTCAGCGAAAGGAAGGCTGGAAGCAAATGCATCCCACGAATGCTGTCCCCCAAAACTGGCTGAAGAACAAAAGTATTACCACAGGCAGACACAGAACTTTCTTCTTCAACATTCTTCCATTCACGTACTCTACCTAAGAAGAAAAGCTACTCTAAAAACAAAAGATTTTTTTCCCTCCTACAGGTTTGAGGTGACTACAGAATGAAGGTACACGAGTTATTTCTATTTTTGTTGCAAAGGAACTAGTTTGATGAATGACCATGTGTAAAATACAGATTAACTACGAATACCTGAGAAAGTATAGAAAGAAGGAGAATAAATCAGTAAGACAACGTGATTGCTTATGACTACTATAGAATTGACTTTCAGGTTACAATTTTCTAATAATAGTTTGAATCACACAGCACAGGGGTGAAAATTATTTTCTTGAACCACTTGAAAAGTAAAGCATTTATCTCTGGAATTTGTCTTCTGTAGCTGTAAATGTAAAACTTCAGAATTGCCAAAAACAGTGCTAGAGAACTACCAGCTATTTCAGCCTGATTTCTAATTCTGTTTTTCAGCTCCTATACACTAGCAATTTATATACTGTAAAAAATAGTGTTCATCTTCATGTTACACTCAATTGGCCTTTATATTAAATGCTAGTGTTCCAAAAGTTTTTATTTGGTTCAAAGTATAATATAGAAAAAGCAAATATTGCCGTATTTTAGCCACAGTTTAGTCCATTTTTCTCATTAGTTTGACAACAGAAGCCCATGAGGACTGAAGATACCACTTTTGGAAAGGGACACCTTGGGGAGATCTCAAGGGACATGGAAAAACAAGAGATTAGAGCCTTAAAATTTAATTTTCAGAGTCTTCAGCAAGAAAACTTAAGGAAAATAAGGAGACAATATTAACAATGTTTACCAGGAAAGGTCAGCTTGGCAGGACTGCCCATGCTGCCTATCAACAGAATGAGGAGGGAAGAAATCCCCTCTGAATGGACTTTACAGTTAAAGGCACACAGTACTTTGCAACTCAAACCTAAAGTAACATCTGAATATATTATATTTGAAATTCCCTCACTTTTACACATTAACAGTACTTCTATATCCTGGTGTAGCTCTCTCCATTCTAACATAGTCCCAGGAGTGACTCCTCTCCAGGCTTACCCACTGTGTAATCGTTACTGGTCATGAAATACAGCCAAGGACCTTCAGCTCATTTCATACGTAGTGGCTGCACATCCCAGTTCTGCCTCCTCTGCAAGGACTCTTACTTTCCAGAATTTCTTTCAAAATCAAGCTTTTCAAGTATTATCAGAGCTTGTCCTCCTGTCCTGTCTTCCACCACAAAATACTATTTAGGGTACCCATAAAATCCACAACTGCATAAAAATCAGAATCAACCTAAATCTTGATATTAAAAGGAAGAGGCAGACTTGATGTTTTGTTTTGGTGGGTTTTGTGGTGTGGTTTGTTGGGGTTTTTTTTCTATTTTGTTTTGTGGGGTTTTTTGGGGGTAGGGGGGTTTGGGGTTGTTTTGGGTTTGGTTTTTTTTTTTTTTTTTGAGTGATCAAAGAGTGAAAATCAGATTTGATACAACATTTTCTCAGATGCGGCCAGCCTGTGCTGATTCGGTCAACGAGTAGCCTGGGACTAGGTACGATAGAATTTTGATTCTTATCTTGTGAATGTTTATACACAAGGCATTTAAATACCATTGAGTCCAGAGCAACCATGTATGTTTATATGCACAGACACTATATATTGCAGTCATGTGATATTTTACTATGACTCTCGGAACCACAATTTGTATACAACTTATCAGCACTACCAGCAATTCTGCAATTAAAAGCTACAGCTTTTCATGCTTCTCAGTGAAGCAGAAAGTACATGCAAGCAGATAATTTTTGGCCATGGATTATATTTATTTCAGCAAACCAACCCAAATGGGACATGCTTTTCACTTCACTGAGTGGCCTCCGACTAGTTGCCAACTGATGCTACATTTTTGATTTTTACTAGAAAATCGTGTTCCACCGAGTTCCATAGACAAGTTTTGAAACCAGAACATAATGTTTCTAACTACTAAAAGCTACCTCAAATTATTTTTTGTGTGATATTAAACAATTTATATTAATATTTACTATGGAAGAAATGAAATATGTTTTTGCATTATATAGGCAGACTTTCTCTCTCTGACACACGTTTCTACAGATATATGTATATACAGATACCCACTACATAGCCTTTGGCTCCTAGCTTCTCAGCAGAGTATTACAAACTCACTTGATGGCCCCTAGTGCCAAATTTTATGTTTACATGAGACGTGCAATACAGCAAGCAGACAGAAAGGCTCCCCCTTGGCTCCCCCTGAGGAAGCTGCCATGAATTGTTCAGTCTAGCAAATACCAGCACAGTTCAGGAAATTTATTTTACTCAGTAAAATTTGGGATACCCACACTTAGTTTTAAGAGGAACACTGTTCACATAAGGAAACAAAATACACTATTTGGGGATGTCCATAATCTAGACACCACTGCTGTATTGCTTATGCAAAATGCCACCAGTTTTTCCAGCGACATTACTAAACGGCAATACAGAAGATTCCTCTATAGCATAGGGCACCACATGTTTTGAAAAGCAGCATAACTGAATTTTGGGGAACAAAAGCACCACGTACACGCTGGCACGTACACACGTACACTGATTAAGCCCCATCTGTGCCTGAAAGAGAATTAAAGTGAAATAAGTGTCTGTCAAGCGTTCTCTCAGCCACCTCTATGCCCTTGAACAGACATTCTGTCAATACTTGATACACAAATGAAGAAAACTCTGGTGTACTAGTTTCCACTTAAAATGCTTTCAATGGGAAATACTTTTTTCTTCTTCATTTAATGGCCTAACAGTATTTGGTGGAAGAATGCTGTAATCTCAGTATTTATAGACATTTTCTCTCCTGTTAAAGTTACATATGTCAGAATAAAGGACATATAGAACTGAAAAGAAAAAAAAAGTTTTTATACGCAAGAATGTAAGTATGCACAAAAAAACCCCAACAACTGCTCATTATATGTATTTCTATTACCCAATTAAATCTCTTGCACTCCAATACCACAAACTGATCTCTGCAGAACACCTTAAAGTGCACAGTCGAAAGCACAGAGATATAGAAGCACTTACATTTGCACTGTGATCACTTCCACTAACACAGACGACATCTTGTTTTTGAATTGTTAATACCTCTTTTGTAAGCTTCAGTCGGATGTCATAAGCATTTTCGGATACTTCATCATACGACAAAGCAATACTAGTTTTAGTCTGCAAAAGCAAGGCACAGAAACAAAAATTTAAGCATATGAACATTTCATAATGATAAATAACAACTCTATCCCATTCAATACATAAAAGGCATATAAATGAGCATTGTTTACAGAAAGTGGAAAATCAGTCTGCTTTTCAGGTTTCAAATGGGTTAGACATAAAAAGCCTCTTCAGTACGGTAAAATGCAAGCTAAATGGTCTTTGAACTAGACATTAAAATCTAAAAAAAAAAATAAAAAATTAAAACCCCCCATTGTACTGTTCCACAAAGGAGTGTAGCCATTGAATGATGTCCTATTTGTTTTTAATTGTATGACTTATTATGGAACTGCATTAGAAGCAGATAAGTATGTATAAATGTATGTGAACACATCTTCCAGTTTCAGCAAGAAGTAGAGAAGTGCAATATTGTTCCTGACTCAGAGACGTTACTTCCACAGTGTCAGAAAAAGACCTGTACCCACCATAAACGTTGCCTTTACAATATTGAGTTCTATTAGGGTAGAAAACCATGTTTTCACATTGTAAAACACACAAATAAATACAGGATTTACAGAGTTTCTATTTGTTTAGGTCAAGATGGACATGCATTTCTGAGGTTAACATCATCGCCGGACTAAGAACTAGTAATAGTAATCCACTAGTAATAGTGGATAGTCAAGTATTTTGGTATAAACAATGTTTTCACTGTAAGCAGTAGAAAAGAAAATTAATTTTAATTTCTGATTTATTTACTTATGCACAATAAGTACTCCCACTAATATTCAGTCAGATATTTCCTTAAACAAAAACTGTGATATTAGGACTGCTTATAGCTTAAACTAAGCAGACTAATGCAATTTCAGAGCTTTACAGTCATTACACAGAAGAGAAAAAGCAAAGCAACTGCTCTGAAATGGATGACTGTATTTAAAAGTAATATTTGCTTACTAATTTCTAATGTATATAACAGTATCATCACACCACTGCACTTTCCTCTATGCAAGTGAAGAATAATCAAGCATAATTTAAGACTGAGGTGCAGTATTTGTTTTTAAAATACCATTTAAAAACAAGTTGTTCATCTCTGTTTTGTTAAATAGTAGATTGTGTAAAGAACAGAGAAATGGAATAAAAGAAGAAACATACCCTGTGCACTGAATGAATGCTTGAGGGATTTTAAAATAAAATCAAACACAGAACATTATCTTCATAATTATATTTTCATTTCGATAAAGTTAGGGAGAAAGGTCTGTGGTGATTGTCAGTCAAACCCTTTGGTCTTTAAAGGCAGGATCAGCTTAAGCTTAAGGCACTTAAATTTAGACGTGGTGTAGCTCTGTGTAGCAACTGAATGTCAAAGCTTCCCTTGTAGTAGAAATGGAAAACGCAGCCTAAAGAGCAATTCAATTTACCCTGAAGTATAGAGACAGAAGTTGCTCGGCTGAATTCTCACGAGGTTCTGCCATCCCTGGGCTCAAAGCAGCTGTCCCCATGTAGGCCACTGCTGCCACTTCAGACACTTCAGCGTATCTAAGACATCCACACATGTAAAGTTGACACAGGCTTTTTAGGACAACCAGGTCCTTCTCCAGCTGGAGGCAAGACCAGATATCCATGCTTACAATGGGATGCAGACACTGGCCATGCCAGCAGACATCCACATGTAGCTTGAAATGGATCTCACTAAAGATTTACAGTGTAGAAATCTACACCTAGGACAGCCCTTTAGATTCTGTCAAGCCAGTAATGAGCAACAGACACCTCCGAAGCATGATTTACCTCATCTTTTCTATACATCCATCTAGAAGGGAACAAATTGTATCATAGCTCTCTGCTTTGACTTAAAAAATAAATATAAACTCAGACACAAGTGTCTAATTCCAGGCAGATAAATCTTGTCCTTAGTGTTTGCTGGGAATGCCTAAAGGAAACAAAGCTCAGTGAGGGCCTTAATCATTCTCAGTTGTGTGGAAACCAACAATTCTTCATTTTCCCAAGGTTTTGAAATTTTTTAAATTTCTGGCATGTGTGGATGTTTTATCAATACAATTTTGTGAATGACAATGTATGAAAACCATGCCAAAACACCATCCACTTAAAAGCCATGCTGCATAGCAGCAAGTATTTTCAAACAGAACTGCCTTGAAAAACCACTATCCCCACATTTTGCTGCTGTTCAGAGGTTGTGCATCACTATCCCACCTGGACTGGCAACTGCTGCTACTTTTGCTGATGTACCAGACTAGGCTTTACAGAAACATCAAGAGAACAGAGCTCTAGAGAGCACTTTATGCAGCCTAAATCCGGAACATTTCTTTAGCTAGTAATCGTTACATACGTTTTGAAGTAACACAATGAAAAAAAACCCTGAACTTTCATTTGTAACAGATGATCAAGTAACGAATGAAATATGTAGAGTGACCGATTAAATAGCTTAGCATTTTCCATCACGCTGCTTAACCTGAAAGTCTCACTGAAGCTCATCTATTCCTATTAAAATCCAATACCTACCTCACACTCCATCTAACTCCTGACGTGATCCAAGATGACGTGCAGCAAAACCTATTTGCTTTCAGAATCAATAAGATTAATCTAGATTTCTCTCAGCCTTTCAAGTCGGCTTTTTTTTAGACTATTATAAATGGCTTTGAATCAGAGTTCAGCACATTCCCTTGTTCTATCTTTGTGCTAAAGAGATGGCATACGTAACTCTAGCAGGCAAATCCCAGTCCAGACAAAGTGCTTCTTCAAAAAAGGATCTTTTAATGGGAACTTAGTCTTTGCACGTACATGAATATCCAGTATTTTAACTGTGCTATGTTCGTCTTGATTTCTCATTTAAAAACTGTCTATACAGTAGCCATTGTAATAACTGGTATTAGAAAGTGAGGACTAAAAAGTAGAAATAACCCCCCAAAATTATGTAGCAACGTTAGAGATCGTAAACAAAATTTACATGTGTTTTGTAATAACAAACATGCGGTAAGTGTACAGGATAACAAACATGCGGTAAGTTGCATCTCAATAGGATTTAAGTGTTTACAATGAGAGGTAGAGGAATATAAATTTAAACTCACTTGGGCACAAGGGAAGTAAATGTTGATTTTCGTATCTCTGACAGTTTTCTAGACACTGTCCTCAGGAAGAGGGGTAAGTGGTGTGCGTGCGCATGTCCGCACATGCGGCGGGAGGAAGAGAAAAGGAGATCAGTAGCACAACTGTCACAGTAGCTGTGACTTTTAAGAAAGCTTAGTCACGGCTGTTTTTGAAAGAAAAAAAAAAACAAAACCCTCTGAAACCTACTTTCTCAAGCAAGCTCAAAAACTGTCAAAGCCACACAGAGGAAAACATCACTCTCTAGAAGGAGCTAGAATGGCAGATGAATCCTTTTATTGGTTTTATTGTTGACTACTTAAGGCAGGTCCCTAGCAGGTCCCCTGCCAGTGTACTTGCTTTAAAGCGCTCCCCATTCAGCATAACGTTTTTGAGACCCTACTCAAAATACCATAACTCTTTCAATACACTGTATCTGCAGCCTAAAGCTCTCAGCTGCAAATGCTGTTTCCAAGTAGGCAACTCTAAGCCAAACTTTGGTCTTATTACCACAAAATACTTGTCTTCACTGCTGTAAGTTTTATTTTGAAAAAGCTTGCGAAAAATGAGGCAGAGTTTAAAAGTGCTGTTGAGGTGCACTAGGTTTTCTATAGAAATGATTCATTTTTCTGTGTCCATTTGTTTCTTAAATGCATTAGAGCAGTATTTGTCAGGCTTTTCATGCTAGTACCTGTTTGAAGACAGGCAGAAAATGTTCAAGACTCTTACACAGACGATCAGAAAAATCAGATGAGATTCATAATAAAATCATATAATATATTTGTATTCATTCAGAGCAGATGTCAGAATACACACACACTGTAGTGGAACTATTTTGATTTAAACTGTGAAGTTCTCGGTAACTCCAAACCTCTCTTATTTCATCTGCCTGAGCGTATTTCAGCAATTGTGATTCCTACTGTTGCCAACTAAATGGAGTATTAGTGTCTTAGACCCTTATAAAATTGATCATCTGAAGTTTCCCCTACTTTATCTAAAAAATCCTCTGCATTGAGTTACATTGGTCCTCCAGCAGAAATCACCATTTGCCTATCTTCATCCTTAATACATATATCCATAGTTTCAATGGCATGGCAGTTTAATTTTTAACTGCTAAAACGCATTTGTAAATTACTTTTCTTCATTTCTAAATGAAATTCTTTAAGCAGCATTTCCATATCCAATTTAAGGAGAATTTCCATATCACATTTCCAGAAACATATTTTATCGGCAATATTTACACCTCAGAGGTCTAGTGATAAAATTCACTAATCCAATTTCAATTTTTTTTTTTCATGAAAACAACTCTACTGAAATTCTGTATCTGTGGTATGGATGGAACACTTGGCTGAAGACACATAAAAACTGGAGTCACTGATTTTTATCCTACATCACTTCTGATTAGGCAGAAAGAGAACTTCATGAGGTCCCACATAGCCAGAGCTCTGACCAGTAAGTTACAGCAGGCTCAAATTTACTCTCTCTCCCTCGTAACTGGTTTGATATGTTTTCTACACCACATCTACTACTGTAATCAAAAGACAACGACATTTTCTCAGAGAATGATAGAATTCAAATTTAAAATAGCCTTGACTAACATAAAAAAAAGATTTAAAAAATGGTATGAAGTACAACAGAAAAAAAAGTGCAAGGTGCCACACTCTAGGAAGAACAGTCACTTGCATGGAAGAAGAAAAGCATTTCTTCACCATTTCTTAAGGAAAGGAAGCAGGTAGGTAGCAATGAGGACTGAAAGCAAAATATTGTCATCAATATCTTGTGGCAATGAAGGCAAACAGATATTGTGACTGGTCTGCTTTGGATTCTTTCCTACTGATTTGCTTTTTCTCACTCTCACAAGACAGTGCCCAAAAGCAGACACAGTTCTTCAGCTGGGTAGTACAGAAGGTTCTTTAAACACTGATGAATGTGAGGGAGGACTAATTTCATGTCCATGAAGTAATCCATCACCAGTATTGCATTTAATACATTCCAGTATATTGTTTCCTTTTATACAGTATTATGTCAGCATTGATTCATGCCTATACTAGATAGAAGAGCTAATGAACTGAAAAGGGTCATGAGAAATACAAAAAAAATTAAAAGCGATTAGAGATCTGGAATATAGAACCTACAAGTAATTTGGCACAAATTTGGGTTGTTTAATTTAAAGACAGAATACAGGAGGACATAATGACAGTTTTAAGTACTTTAAAATCTATTGTGAAGACAAATGGAACAATCAGATAAGAAAATAATTCAGAAAACTCCTCCTTTTAACATATTCCAGCTATATGGAAGCTGAATTCCTTGAATGCATTACGGACATCTATCACTAAGGGATTCTGAAAGAAAACTGAACAAACATCCGCCCAAATGGTGCAGGTACTAATCCTCTCACAGGGCAAAATCCCAGATGAGACAATTTTGAGACAATTTGTTTCTGATGCTTATATTCAGAATTACATGACTTCTTGCGTATGACTGAATCTCTGCATCCAGGAGAAAACATGACTGGCCTTAGAAGGACACCTGCATTGAACAACTTGCAACTGCCATGAGAGATGAAAAATAACTATTAAGACCTGAAGAAGTTTATCATTTAAGGTCCTTAACGATGGATGAGTGACATTTACAATCAAATTTGTTAATAATCACAATTTTTATAGCACTTAATCTGAAGGAAGACTGTACCCTAAGAAGAACTGTACCTTTGCCTTTCATGACCAAAAAGTAATTCCAGGCTTAATGGACCTTGAGTGAGAACACAAATACAGGCTTTTCAATGCACCAACATGGGACAAATGGATAAGGACAGCAGATACATATGGAGAGCGATAACGCAGCTGTGGAACGCAGAAAATTAATGATTCCATTAGCTCTGTAAACACCAAAGAACCATTCAGAAAAAGTAAAAGCAGATACAAGACAGAGATTAATTAAAGCTTTCTGAAATTATTTATACAGAGCTCCCTTAGAGAGTATGTTTTCCTGTAAATACACATGGAGTTGTCCTTTTTTTCAACTTTAGCATACTATGGTTTTTACACCTACTGATACTGTTTCACAACTGCTGAGATAAAAATCCTTAACCTTAATACTCTTTCCTTTAAAAATTTCTGACTATAATGATAATGGAGCCCTTAAACAGACTATTTGGATAGGTTACGGTTCCCCAGTACTAGGGGGGTGAAGCATTCTACTAATAAGTCAGAACAACCGTCTGTAAAAATGCTAAGGAGGACAAAATGTTATGGATTTGTCCAATATCTCAGAGTAGCTCAAGACTCCTGTAGATCAGGAAAGAAAACATTGTTTTACTATCACAGGTATGAAGGCACCTTGGGAGGTTTGAAGCCCAACCTCAAAGCAAGGCAACTATGTGATCAGCCCAGGCTGAAAGCCTCCAAGGATGGAGATTGCTCAACTTTGCTGGGCAACAAGCTCCACTGTTTGACTGTCCTCATGAGAAAAAGCTTTTCCTTGCATGTGATTTCAAGTTCTGCTTGTTGTCTCCTGCCCATCGATGCACCGTTGTGAAGACCCTGGCTCCACCTTCTTGATATCCTCCT